>NC_088306.1:15241987-15610752 GCF_032854445.1 Liolophura sinensis
ATTTGTTTTGAAACAGTTTACGTGACAGGGCCTGAATTTTGACGTGTATCCACTGATTTATAGGCCTAAAAAATTTATTGCACCACTCCCTATTTATGAGAATTAAACTTGATTCTTGTGTTTCGATATTGAAAATCTTATAAATTCCAAACTTAAAAAATACTGTTGAAATTGTTATGTGATGTGTCCTCTATTGTACAACAATGATGTATACATTACCACCTGTGACTCCGCTGTCATTTTGATATGTTGTGCTGTTGCGGTATGAATTGTTATACTGATTGGTTACAATGCTAAGCTTTCAATCAATTGTAGCTCGGCTTTCTTTTAAGTTTGCGAGCACAAGCTATGCTACCCTGACCACGGATCAGGCAAATTTCCAAATAGCTATTGAACGGGAGCACATGGATGTGGTTGTATCTCCATCAATGGCTAAAAAATCTGCATCTCCAAAAAATCTGTTGGTGGGCAGAATGAGAAGATTGAGAAGATTCATTCTGCCCCTAAGACAAAAATGTAAATTGGCGTGGCCTAATGTCTATACTTTTGTCATTTTACTGTTTGACAGATGGAGGCAATAAACTTTGGCTGGGGTCTCTTCATTAACAGCAGTCATGTTTAGCTAAGTAGATTCTGATTGGCTGTCAAGTCCTGAACACTTTGTGTCATGGAGGAGTCCAAGGGTGCTGATGAAGGGGAGCAACTCTTGCTGGTGGATACAACAGACCTGCAGCTGAACCAGCCAGACATGGAGAAGGTGCGTCATGACCGCATGGATCGCAACAGGCACCTAATGAGTGTAAGTATTGATTATTGTTGTATTGATCATCCATCCACCTGGGGCAAATAACGACTTTGGTGGTGGCCTAATGAATGGAGCGTCCACCTTGAAGTCGAGAGGCCTGGGATCAAACCCGGGTGAAGTTATACCAAAGACTTTCAAAATGGTACTTGCTGCTTCACTTGGTGCTCAGCACTGAGAAGGTAGAGCAAGAAAAGGGACAGTTTGGACCGGTGTAAGTGTAATGTAACTGAGTGGGATGTCATGTCTGTTGTCTCCAGCATTATACTTGTGTGGTGGCAGCAATTTGGCGACATGGACCCGCCCTGCCACAAGAAGAAACAGTATGTATGCACACATATTTTGACATACACAACATACGTACACAAAATGTCTTGAGAACCACAGTGTAGTGGCCTTAACACCCTTTTCATTTATTTATTTATTTGATTGATGTTTTTACGCTGGACTCTATTACGTGCGAATATTTCACTTATATGACGGTGGCTAGTATTATGGTTTGAGTAAACCAGACAGAGCCTGAGTGAAACCACAACCATCTGCAGGTTGCTGACAGACCTTTCCACATACGATTGGAGAGGAAGCCAGCATGAGCTAGACTTGAACTCACATCGAACGCATTGGTGAGAGGCTCCTGAGTCATTACTCTCTGCTGGCGCGTTAACCACCTCAATCATGGAGGCCTGTCGCTTTTCGTACTTCTTAACATTGTTGTATATTGAAATAAATATACATTTTGTCATTTATTTTACTGGAAAAAAAACATCCTATCATATTTTATATTGTATTATGTAATATACCCAGAAGAAAACTGATATGCACCACAATCCGTCGTATGATACTTGAATCTTCACTGGCCAAGCAGTTAAACTGATTTTTAAAAATCCTGAAAAATAAAGATGTTGAAAGCATGTGAATCATTATTTGTTATGTTGATATTTCTAAATAAGTTCAGATATAGTGGATTAAATATGTATTAGGTATAAATGTACATAAATATTTATTTTTGTTTTCATGCATGTACATTTCAATTTGCAGGCAGTGAATCCATCAGTTGCAAACCAAGTTCTTCCCACTGTGAGTATACTTGTGCCTTTACTATGAAGTTGTTTTCCTGAACATGTTAATTGACATTGTTTTCATGAAACACAAAAATCTCATAAATGAACATTGTAAATGTTCAGTGATGAAGTTAATAATACAGAAGGTATAAAGAAATTTTCTTTTTTTTTTTGGGGGGGTAATATTTGCTATCTTTTAATTACCGTGCCAGTTAGTGCATACTTTCGTCAACAGTCTTGTAGGGCCTTTAGGTATAAGATTAGTGCTCGCAACTGATTTCAAAAGTCTTACCTTTTGAAGCCATTTTCACCTGTAAGATGAACTCTTAGACCTTGTTTGAATCAACATGTTAGCACATGTACAAAATTCAGTACATGTCATGAATCCTTTAAAGCAGGATGAGAACATGTGTGCGTTCAGCACATGTTTATTGGATGGTTTCTCAGTTACTTTGCATGTTTTTGATGGGATGACTTTGATAGGATGACATTCCAGACTGGAAGCTGCTGTTGGTGTTGTCTTCATTTGTTTGTATGATCGTGTTATGTTTTCTGTTTGGTGACAAAGACATCTTTGTATTGAGGTGATACAAATACAGTTATATAAATTTTCTGATCTCAGGTTTCTGTTCATAATTTGAAGACTTGTTTCAAATTTAATATGGTACACATTATGTTAAAACACTTGGACAACAGTTGTCATAAGGATGTATCAATGATGTTGATGATCATTTTGAGTGTTTTCTTTAAACGAGTTAATTCAGCTACTTAAATACTGTAAATAATAGTGAATTTTGAAAGAAATCAGACATTAATAGTCTAGTTTCTGGATCTAGTTACATGTAGTTGTTTACTCCTGTATGTTTGGTCTTGAAAGTAAATATGCGAAGAAATCATTAAATTTGATCAGAGTCATTAACAGATAGGCATGTTTATATGATTTGCCAGCTGGCAATATTTAGTGTGTCTTTCCTGTGTTCTAGCAAGAGCTTGTTCAACATCATGTCTTTCAGACAAATGTACAAATGCTGAAAGCCTGTGTTCAGTGTATCATTAGTAAGTGTACAACACTCAGAACATTCCTGTAGTGACTAAATTTGTCATCCTGTCTCCTGTATATGAATGTTTTTGTCCTTTTGTAATGATAAACTTGGCTGCGAACAATTCATGATTGGAAATAGGTCTGCTTGGGTCGAGATATTATACCTTTTTACCTGGCATGATATCAAAGATTTTCTTATTAATTGACGTCACAACTGTATAGTTTTCAGTCGAGATAATCCGTGTATTCGAGATAATACATGTATGTGCCTCGAGCTAGACACCCTGTCAGTCTTTGAAGAGGCTAATCTGGAGGTTTTTTGCAAAAAATCCATGTTCACTTTTATTGAATTGTATTTTTTTACATTTACAAAGAATTCATGTATCTCAGATGATTGTCTTTCAGAAAATATCATACCTCTTATGATGTGACCTGCTTTAAAAATGACTGAGTTTGAATGGTAACACATGCATAGACGAGAGTGATATTTTGTGATAGGTGATTATTTGGGTTATTCTAAAATGAAAACAAATTTATTAGGTTACATTAATAGATTGCATGGATCATCAGTTGCTAATCAATTTTTTTGTACCAAAAGTCTCCGGTATATGACATCTTTAACATGTAAAACATGGATGATATTTGGATTTTGTCGTAACCTTCATGTCTCTTATTGGTCATGTTGACTTGATTTAGTTGTAGCTAGCAAAGTCAGTAGCAAGTGTAATTAATCATGAAACAAGGTTAGCCGTCTTGATTTGCTTTTTGGGGAAGTAACTTTACTGAAACCATCCTTTGAACAAGATGGAGTGTTTTGTCGACATGTTCTTGTGCTTAAACTTTACTCTACAAAATGTTAGTTAGCGCGCTAGCGCAGCGCAATGACCCAGGAGTCTCTCACCAATGCGGTCACTGTGAGTTCAAGTCCAGCTCATGCTGGCTTCCTCTCCGGCCGCACATGGGAAGGTCTGCCAGCAACCTGCGGATGGTCGTGGGTTTCCCCCAGGCTCTGCCTGGTTTCCACCCACCATAATGCTGGTCACTGTCGTATAAGTGAAATATTCTTGAGAGCGGCGTAAAACACCAATCAAATAAATAAATAAATACTCTACAAAATATATCACTATAAACATTATGAAACTTTCCTGTCATGTCAAAGTTATTATTAATTTTTTTATTTGTGTAAGCATACATGTAATTTTTTGGCTGGTTTCCTCCCGTCATAATGCTGACTGCCGTCATTTAAGTGAAATATTCTTGAGTGTGGTGTAAAACAATAATCAAATGAATAATAATAAGGTCTATCAGCAACCTGCGGATGGTCGTGGGTTTACCCCCGGGTTGTCCCCGCATTCCTCCTACCATCATGCTGGCCGCCGTCGTATAAGTGAAATATTCTTGAGTATGGCGTAAAACACTTTTTACAATTTTTGGCATAAACCCAAAAGGTAATCTGAATTAACTGTGATTACCGTAATTCTTCAACCTTCTACCAGATGGAAGAGCAACTTTGAGTGCAATTTATGCACATTTTTAAGTTGATTTTGGAGACAAGACTACTTTGGTTGGAATGGCCAGTTTCAGGGTTTTGCAAAAAGAGTATAATTTTATCAGTCAACGCAGAATAATGCCTTCAGAATATGCTTGTATACACGTCTTGAAAACATGTGAAAAGGTTGATGAATTACAGTAATGATCATGTCACCATATCGAAACAACTTCTTCAGCTTCTTAGTTCAATGTACTCCAAATGAACATTGTATTGGAGTTTGTGTAGAGTAAACCATAATGATGCAAGCAGCTGAATTCTGAAGATTTTCTGTGAAATGTAATGGTTGGGAGGGTGGGGGGGAGGGGGCGAGGGGGCGGGGGGAGATGCACTAATGAAGTTGTGCAGAGACCGTGTTAGGGTTTATTACAGAAGGTGTAAGATATTGGCAGAAAGCTGTTGGCTGGAGGGCTGAATCGATACCCGCCAGCCACAGTTTGTTACATTTATGCGCCACTAATGAGAATTAGCCCCACAACGTACATACCAGGGGTCTTGTTGTCCTCCGGAATTTCACTACAGTCTGGTAGCAGCTGTCGTCCGTTATCGCCAAGACTTCAAGCTTTTGGGCACCGTGTCTTCTTCTGGCTATCAATAATGGACAACTTGGGCCGCACACTGATCATTGTGAGTATTGACGCGATGATTTAGTATGTGTATGCCTGTTCTTTAGCTGAAACTATTGACAAGAGCAAGTAGAACACTTTTAAAGATGTTCGGGCCAGCGTGTGACTTTATTTGGTTATTTGATTGGTGTTTTATGCCCTACTCAAATCTTTCGCTTATTGACTATTGTTGAGATTATGTTCAAATGAAAGAAGGGAGTGTGGCTGTTGATTTAGAATTATTGTTTGGTTTAATAGAGAGAGCTGTGTTATTTGCGTGTATATGTCATGTATACAGATGAGTTTTGCACTTGAAATGGACCTGTGAACATTAAATGTTTTTGTACATTTTGGTCTACCATTTCTTACCAAGAAGTTGATAAAAGTCTTGAAATCCTTAAAAGATCTTGAAAGTTTTTAAAAAAAGAGTTTTATTTTGGGATAATTTCTTAAAAGTACTTGATTTTTCAGTGTTCAATATCATATTACATCATGCTTGAAAATGATTCGTAAATACACTGTATGCTGCGGAAATAGTGTCCAATTATCTTTACACGAAGGATTCCACTTCAATTGAACGGTTCTTGAAAGTCCTTGGAAAATATGTTCTTTCTGGGTGTGAAGCTTGAAAATTGCATCAGATACCTTTAGCTCAAACAGAGATGATATGACAACTTGTTGTTTGACTTTACAACCAGTAAAAGTACTTTTGATGAGAGTAGAACCAAAATTGCTGTAAAACGGTCATTGGCTGATTTTTGTCTATTGGACATTGTCTATCAGAGCAATTTTTTCAGAGAATACTGGAGTTTTGAGATGGAACTCTCATTGTTTCTTTAAGTAAAAGTAAAAAATTATGTCCTGCTGTTTCATGTGTGATTTGAAAACTGTTAAGCAACTTCTGTTGATATCAATTCACGTTATCAGTCATCTGTCTCGAATGACACCTCTTCCCTCATGTTCACAAATGCTCAGCTCCTGACTTTTCTCCATCTTTTTTGTCTACTCTATAGAATATCTTTCAAACATCCTTATCATGGTGAATGTACACACAATCAAAAATGGTTGCCTGACATTTGTGACAGGTCACATGCTACAATAGGAAATTATTCTTTACCATTGAATAGCAAGAAAGAGTTTAAACTTGAAATTCCACTTGAAATGGATGGCAATCTTGAGGACTAAGTCCAATTCTTGTCTTCTCGACAAGAGTTAGATCTAGGACGAAATGACAAGAGTTAAATCTAGGATGAAATGTTCAAGATTCCCCTTTTTGCATTGTTCTTTGGGCCTTGGCCATGTTGGCATGCTCAGTGGCAATTAAGCTAATGTTGCTTACATAAGTTTGCTGAACACCCGCTAGCTGTCATCCAATATGACATGTGTCTGTCACATGTGGAAAAGTTGGTATTAATTAATACTGAAGGGATAATCGATACATTTCTCAGATTTGCCGTATTGTATACCTATATTTATGATACACATGTCGTCCATTAACCAGTTAGAAGACAGAGCTCTTATTCACTGATTTGGTTTAATACACAGTGAACATGTTTAAGATCCCATGAATATTCCCTTGTATATATTATTACCTCCAGGCATTGAAGAGCAGTGTTCAGCTTATTATTACACGTACATGACTACAAGAATGACAGTATACTGGTAGTTTGTGTGTTTTAGACAAATGAGGTACCAACTTGTCTATTTGTGTATTTATAACTGTATTATACTGTGCTCAGTCTTTGGTGAACAGTTACTGGCTTAAAAACAATAGTCATAAGAATGACTAATACAGTCAATAGAATCCTGATAGATTCAGATATTTTTGAGAGTCAACATTGTATTAGAGTTTTTCTATACTGTTAAGATTAGATCGTAAAGTTAGAAGGTTATTGCACTGACTTTGTAGGGTTCTGCTAGAAGGTCATTGCACTCACTTTGTAGGGTTCTGTTAGAAGGTTATTGCGCTCACTTTGTAGGGTTCTGCTAGAAGGTCATTGCACTCACTTTGTAGGAGAGTGTTAGACGGTCATTACACTCACTTTTGGGGGTTTTGCTCCAGTTACTGCATGTCTCTGCAAGGCTTGCAAAATCTAAAATAATCTGGTAGCCCTTAGGGCAGCCTACAGTGGAAATTTGGTCGCCCAGATTGTTTTCATTTAGCCTAACTAGATTTACAGTAGGTGTCTTTAGTAAATTCACTTTATATAGACATTTTCAACTTCCCAGATCCATGACAACTGCAGTCAAGAAAATGTTTATGATTCAGATTACCATTTTGTTTCTAAGTGTACTGTTCACTGACTATGATGACTATTAAAACTGATTTATTTGATTAATGTTTTACGCAGCACTAAGAAGATTTGTCAAGGACATAGGGCACTTGTACATTTTACCACACGTATGTAAGTTAGAATGGCCTACAGACTAGATCGGCAAGTGAGGTAATCTGGATGAACAGCTGCAATTGTTTCCCCTGTCATCATGCGGATACAAATAAAGTTTATTAGATATTCACTTCCTTTCAAATTCAGGCTAAAAATCTGGTAGCCCGACACAGACAGCATGCTTTCAATTTCGCGTAGCCCTAAGAAAATGTCTGGCTAGCGATTTCGCGAGCCCTGTCTCTGGAGTATCAGATTGGCCTAATGATCATCTCACTAGTGGATTGTAAACTGTTTAATGACACCCCTTCTGACTTAATAGACGGTAATCATTCCTCACATGTACTTAATTTTAAGACTTAATCTTCATCTTAACTTATACAGCCTATTACTGAATTGGAACCTCGTTGAAGCCTCACAGGTTTAAGCAGTGTGTCATCATTGGCATAGCCTGTATATAAAAGGAAAGTGAAACTGCTAGTACTTCAACATTTCCATATATTTTTGAACACTTAGGCAACAAAGATTTTGTTTTGGGTTGTAAGGGCGAGCTGACTGAATGGGACAATGGAATAATAAATAAATTTCAGAAATCACGTTTGTATTTTATCCAGTTTCCATGTTTTTATGATTTTCCTGTTTTGCTAAGATTTCCGATCATGAAAATCATCTCTTCAGTAGGAAAAATTGTCAGGGTAATTCACATTTTCCACAAATTGGATGATTTTCATGTCCTTATTTTAATTTTCATATCCTCTGTGACACTGATTAAAGATATGATTGTTCCACTCATAATACAACAATTAATATTGGTGTGTTCTTAGTGTTATGTTATTGGCTTAATGTCGTAGAAGTTTTATTGGTCATTGTGCCTAACCACTTGAGTTGTACTTATAATTGCTCCACTCTTTTCTTTTATACTGCATGTGTAGTCTGTGAATGTTTCTGCTGAAGGCATTTAGTCAAAAATTTGGTAAGCTCCGAAATACAATTCATTTCCAAAGGCTGAGCCTGGATGATAGAAATGTTACCATTTTCACAATATTAATTTATTTGTTAGGTGTTTTATGCCATACCTAAGAATATTTTCACTTATACGATGTTGGCCAACATTATGGTGGGAAGAAACCAGGCGGAAACCCACAACCATGCGCAAGTTGGTGAAAGCTACGTGAAGGTTGGAGAGGAAGACAGAATGAGCTGGACTTGAACTCCCAGTGACTGCATTGGTGAGAGGCTGGCTAGCCACCTCGGTCACAGAGGCCCCAATTTTCGTAGTGATTGATTCTCCAAATCACAATACATGTACATGTATGTACACTGTAAATGTTCATATTCTAAACAGTATGGAAGAGCAAAATATCACAGAGAAGCAAGACAAAAAACAAAAAAAAAAAAACAAGAAACAAAAAAAAAAAAAACTCACAAAGAAATAAAAAATAAAACTCAGCTGCAGCCTCATCTGCATTATGTGGAAATATTACTTTTTTTGTTGGGCTTGTAGGGCTTATGTCTCGCAGAATGGGAGAAATCAATTAGATGGAAAGTTTCCATTTTTTTCCCTCTGCATACATGTACAATCAGGCATTTTTTGTGAGAGGATAGTAACACAATAGTCGTGTGCAAAGATCTCTGTATTTCCACAGGATGCTGATGGTCTTAGGCTTATTGTAATATGATGTACACGTATATTTTTTTCTTGGTCTGTACTGTTTTTCACCTATTAAAAGTTGAGTGTTTCATCACCAAATGTCAAATTTTTTGGGGAAATATTTGGGAATTTTAAATGTTTGTGAGCACAAATTCAGGCAGCGCATGAAATCCTTTTAAGTTCTCATCACTCTCTGTTGATGGTATTATTAAGGTATGAATTGATATGGGGTACAATATAATTTAATGTCTTGTGACTTTTGTGTTAAATCCTTCCCAAAACGGAAAATTTATTTGATCTGCCAATGTCACAGGTGAACTTTAGTTGTTACATGTTGAAATACTTCTGGACTGTTTCAGAACCTCCCAAGTTCTTCCCAGTGCATACATACAACAGCTCTCTTCACTGCCGTATTGCACGCGCTTCCAAGGTGAAATTTCTTAATCTCCTTGGTTGTATTGTTCCAATTTTGAGGCCGTCTGCTTTTCTTCATTTAAGCACCGTCCTCGGGGACATGCCACGGAATGAACTGTACATGTTCTTAAAAGGATTTAGCAGTCGTCCTTGTCAGGGATGATGGATGGGTGAATGTCTGAGAGTCGGACGTGTGTGGGTGATCACCACACAAGTCTGTCACGTCTGGGTCGACAAGCGATCCCTTGATAGAGTGTAGTTTGAAATGTGTCTGTTTTCTCATCCTCGGTATTAAGGTAGGATTTCACACCTGCTGTGTATGGATGTTGGCACTCCGAAAGGCTCTTTATACTCCCGAGACAGGGTTTTAAGGGGTGTTCATAATCCTGAGACCGGGTGTTAAAGGGTGTTCATAATCCTGAGACCGGGTTTTAAGGGGTGTTCATAATCCTGAGACCGGGTGTTAAGGGGTGTTCATAATCCTGAGACCGGGTGTTAAAGGCTGTTCATACTCCTGAGACTGGGTGTTAAAAGGTGTTCATAATCCTGAGACCAGGTGTTAAAGGGTGTTCATACTCCTGAGACTGGGTGTTAAAGGGTGTTCATAATCCTGAGACCAGGTGTTAAAGGGTGTTCATAATCCTGAGGCCAGGTGTTAAAAGATGTTCATAATCCTGAGACCAGGTGTTAAAGGCTGTTCATACTCCTGAGACTGGGTGTTAAAGGGTGTTCATAATCCTGAGTCTGGGTGTTAAAGGCTGTTCATACTCCTGCGACTGGGTGTTAAAGGGTGTTCATAATCCTGAGACCAGGTGTTAAAGGCTGTTCATACTCCTGAAACTGGGTGTTAAAGGCTGTTCATACTCCTGAGATCGGGTTTTAAAGGGTGTTCATAATCCTGAGACCAAGTTGTAAAGGCTGTTAACACTCTTGTGACTGGGTTGTAAAGACTGTTAACATTCCTAAGACAGAATTGTAAACGCTGTTAACACTCATAAGACTGGGTTTTAAAGGTTGATCATACTCCTGAGACTGGGTTTTAAAGGTTGATCATACTCCTGAGACTGGGTTTTAAAGGTTGTTCGTACTCCTGAGACTGGGTTTTAAAGGCTGTTCATACTCCTGAGACCGGGTTTCAAAGGCTGTTCATAATCCAAAGTCTGGGTTTTAAAGGATGCATCTGGCCAAGTTACCTGATAGGTTCTCGTAGGAGGCATCTAGCCTGTTGACTAAGGAGATCACTTGTTCGAATCAGGTTCTCACTGGTTCAGCTGTGGTTTTTACTTCTGGAGGTGTGTATCTGGGGTCGATTCCACACAGCAATTATGTACTTATTTTAAAGGCCGCTTCAGTGGTGTAATGGTTAGAGCGCCCACTCAAAGTCAGGAGATCCCGGGATCCAAACCTGGGTTGGCTGGGTCTTACCAAGACTTCGAAAATGTCTCAGCACTGAGAGGTTAGAGCAAGGAAACATGACTCAGTTTGGTGCAATGTCAGCATAATATGACTGGCTGGAGTGTCATGTCTGTTATCTTCAGCATGATACTTCAGTTTGCAAGTAAACTAAAATAAAGTCACTAAATGCGATATACTTCAGCGGTATCATAAACTGCATACATAGATACTCAAAACCATCAAGTAAGTAAATAAATATAGATTTTCCACTTCAATTTCTCCAAGATTGCAAGCTCTACTCAAAGGCAAGTAGAAGCTTTTAGTGAGATCCTGAGGGGTTGATCCCTTCTGCCTTCAACTCCTGGTCGCCATGGTAATTTTGCCAACAATCTTACCTTGCCATTAAAAACAGTTCCCAAGTGGCTGAAGGCATTGTTGGGGTAGTTATAATGTTCAAGCCTATGGACACTCATCAGAGACTGCTAGAGTTACATAAAGTGACACTGATGGTCGCTTTGTATAAAGAGGGACATGGCCACTTGCATGTACATGTACTTCGTGTAAGATACAGGTGATTATATACCTGGCAATATATTCAATTCTGGAACATGGCGTTATACGTACACTGTGCTGAGGGTCATTAGAAAGTGGTTACCAGTTCCTGAACCTGCTACCTCTGTGAAAAATTTCAGCATGTAGCCATCTACTTTTGCCAATTAAAGCTCCAGCTTTACTTCATGTTAATTTTTTTTATCAGCTGCCTGAAGCAGTCTGCTTCTGCTCTAGCATGTCAAGAAGACAGTGAAAGCCCTGAGCGTCGTTGTGGTACTTTACTGTACCAGCCTAGCTATACACACTCATCAGTCACTGCAGAGTTTGTATACATAAAGTGATGTGGCTGTTTGATGTACTACATGTGCTCTGTGTAAATCACAGGTGATATGCCTGATAATATATACTGTATACGTAACAATAACATCCCGGTGGGTTAATATGTACGTAAGATGTTCCGTAATAATTGACTACCACTACCTGCACCTGCTACTTTTGTGCAAAATCTCCAGTTTGACTTGATTTAATTTTCTATCAGTGCGTAGCTGGCTACTTATCCAGGGTAGCCTTCTGCTAATAAACATATTGTAACAGGAGCTCGGGTATATACATCGATCATATACCAGCTGACATATATTCCATAAGAACTACATGTGCAAGTATGTAAGCTTTAATATACAGGGTGGAGCAAAAGTCCGAATCCATAGGCAATTTACTGTATAACAATTTACAGTTTACAATAAGTGTTTGAACTGACTTTGACCTTCCTCTAAACATTTTCTTACTCGGGAAACACATGATCTTAGCACATTTCGAAGCATAGAGTTATTCCCTTTTATGGTTTCAATTTCTTGTATGACGTTGTCTTTTAGTGCTTGTAATGTTCTTGGTTTGTTAGCATAAACCACAATTGCCTATGGGTCCAGACGGAATATGTGTCAGTTGGTATATGATTGATGCAGCTGTGATATGTCAGCTAGGTTTCGTTATTAGTCTTAGCTCAAGAAATGATCATAGATGGTATTATGGTGATGGACTTTAATACTTATAGGTCAGTTTCTGCATGTTTGAAGATTGGATTGGACAAATTTGACGCATCTAAGTTTGAGGTCTCCAGGTTTTTGACTGAGACATTTTCTATGTATGTAGCCCCAGAGTATAAAAGTTTTATGTTTGGGTCAAATGGTCTCACATCATCAGGAAAAGGCGTGTAAATTTTTAGGTTTTATTAAATTTTTTGGTTCAAAAATTTCAGGTTGAGCCAATCTCTATACATTCAGTCTCATTGTAATATTTTATATATGTTTGGTTAAACTAATCTTATAGTTTTCACTACATCTGAAGCTTGAAAATGAACATGCTTTGAAAATGTTCACCTTTTAAATCTGAAATAATATATAATTATGTATATATTGACGTTAGTTCTCCTGTTTGAGTCAGGTGTCCTGTCAACTTTATGGGCTGTCTTATATTTATTTATTTGATTTGTGTTTTATGCCGTACTCAGGCTGTCATAAACTGAAACACTCTAATCCGCAAGCTGCCATGGATCTCCGCTCAAAACCCAGTCTTGTTTTAAACATGAATGTTGAGCACAGCCAATGATATCATGATATTCTAAGACAGAAAGAGATCCATTTTTTGTACGTTTATACCCTAAATGACCTTAAATTTCTTCCATGACCAACTTGCCCATTTTTCCTGATTCTAAGAGTTCTTTTGAGTTTAGAAAGTTGTTTTGAGGTTACCTTGGAAACATGCAGTGATATTCTACTGGAGTTTCAGCCCATAAAATAACATTTTGTGATATTTATATGCCTCAAAAAATGCGCTTTGGTGGGCGAAATTTGGGGTCATTTAGGGTATCAAAGATTCATCCTGAAATATTCATGTAGTCTGAGACAAAAACGGGATAAGATTGTTAACAAGAATTCCAGGACGTGAAATTTGAAATTGTTGTAGTTGACCTTTATGTCTCAGCTGGAGGTGGAGTGCATGTGGTGTTTGTGACTGGAAATACAACAATATTTTATACCGCATTTATAGAACATCTGCTCTCCCAACTGATATTATGTATTTAGTTTGGGGGTCAAGGTCAACCTGGTAAAAGTACCATACCATTTGATGTAGTATACAGCTCAGCAGAATATATTACAAAACTAATGCTGTCTCTGTAGGCTTACATTAAACCCCATCCTTGTTTAATAAAGGGCAAAGCATCAGCTAAATGTACATGAGAGCTGAGAACATAACATTGTTTATGTATACATGTATTTGATTGGCATTTAATGCTGCATGAGTTGAACAATTGTACACTTCAGCATGAAAAAACCTGTGGATGGACATGGGTTTCCCCTGGGAATTGCTGGATCCCGTTGTATACGTGAAATATTCTTGATTACAGCGTAAACACCAATTGAATAAATAAATGAATCAACATAGAAACCTCCCCCACCCACACCCCCCCCCCCCTCCAGAAGAAAGAAAACGATAAAAAAAAAAAATAAAAAAATAAAACAAACAAATCCAGATATGCCTTTTACATCAAAATGGGGACAAATCATTGGTGGCCTCTGTTCAAACTACCACATACCACTTGATCAATAAGGCTGTGAGTTCAAATCCAACCCCAGTTGACTTAGCAGCAACCTTTTTCCAGGGTCAGAAATGTTTGACTTGTTTTCATGACCTGAACATAAATATGCCCCCAGGTCATCATTTAAATGATCATATGCTTTGGACATTATCTTTTCAATATATAGTTATGCGTAGATTTGTTTTTCTTAAATATAGCAAGTGCAGATTGATAAATCACTACAAATGGATGACAAATTCTTTTCTGCTGAAGAATCATTTTGAGCAGTGTTTTTTTTACCTGTAGGTTTGTCATGTACCTGGTAAGGCACAATGGTGTTAATTCATCCAAATCTACCAAGGGATTCTCCCAACCATAAACTCGACCTTAGTCTGTTATATATGCAAAATATTCTTGGATATGATATAAAGTCACAAATATAAACCAACTACCATACATGTCATCCCTACATCACTTGTTTTCGTTGTATAAACTAGGAGCACTAGAACATGCGGTGTGTCTTTTAGTTTAATTGGGTTCTTGTTGAGCAAATTGTTCTCAGCACTTTAAGGTGTGTGCTTAATTAATTTGCAAAAGCCAGTAAATATGGATGATGAAAATAGGTTTACTACATTCCTTTCCTGTGTTGCATATTATCAAGAAGCTTAAAATATTTGGTTATATACTTTCTTTGCTTGTATTTATTTATTTATTTATTTGATTGGTGTTTCATGCCGTACTCAAGAACATTTCCATTATGCAACAGCAGTCAGCATTATGATGGGAGGAAACCGACCAAAGCCCGGGGGAAACCCACAACCATCCACTGGTTGCTGGAAGACCTTCCCACTTACGACTGGAGAGGAAGCCAGCATGAGCTGGACTTCATCTCACAGCGACTGAATTGGTGAGAGGTTCCTGGGTCATTACGCTGCGCTAGCGCACTAACCAACTGAGCCACAAAGGCCCCACTTTGCTTGTGAAATTATCACTTATATTTATTCCTTGCATAAGACGGATTCTTCCTTCTATATATAACACCATTATTACATCGAATGATGAAAAGGAAAAAAGTAAATGAAAGACTAACCAAAGGTCATTTAATTGTGTGTGTTATTGTTTGGAACAGTTTTGTTTAATAAATGAATAAAAAGTGATCTTATTGACTTTTGATTTTGCCCCTCTAAATTACCATTGATTTATCCAGGTGATGTTATTATGTCATTATTGGTGAAGTACACGTATGCCTTAACATTTAAAAATTAGCTCTATTACTCTTCTTGCTAACTGGTGCCCACTTTGCCCGTTCTGGGATTTCCCTGATGACTGCTGACCACTTTACCCGTTCTGGGATTTCCCTGATGACTGCTGCCCACTTTACCTGTTCTGGGACTTCCCTAATGACAGCTGCCTACTTTACCCGTTCTGGGATTTCCCTGATGACTGCTGCCCACTTTATCCGTTTTGGGATTTCCCTGATGACTGCTGCCCACTTTATCCGTTTTGGGATTTCCCTGATGACTGCTGCCCACTTTACCCGTTCTGGAATTTCCATGATGACTGCTGCCTGCTTTACCTGTTCTGGGATTTCCCTGATGACCGCTGCCCACTTTAGCCGTCCTGGGTTTTCCCTGATGACCGCTGCCCACTTTATCTGTTTTGGGATTTCCCTGATGACTGCTGCCCACTTTACCCGTTCTGGAATTTCCATGATGACTGCTGCCTGCTTTACCTGTTCTGGGACTTCCCTAATGACCGCTGCCCACTTTAGCCGTCCTGGGTTTTCCCTGATGACCGCTGCCCACTTAATCCGTTTTGGGATTTCCCTGATGACCACTGCCCTCTTTACCCATTCTGAGATTCCCCTGATGACTGCTGCCCACTTTACCCATTCTGGGATTTCTTTGATGACTGCTTCCCACTTTACCCGTTCTGGGATTTCTCTGATGACCACTGCCTACTTTATAAGATTTCCCTCTAGGTGAAGTAATTCTCCTGCTGCCGGTGACATTTTTGCCTGACTCTAACATATGTACGTACACTGTGTGAATTCGCTTTTGGTGCCTGTGCAGTTTGCAAATTCTGGAACATCTCTGTTTCTAGGTTTTAAGGTAAATTCTCCAAATCGATGCTTTTCTTGTCCTAAAATTTAACCTATAAAGGAGTGAGTGAGTGCTGGGGTTTAACATCGTACTTATCATATGACAGCGAAGTAATCCTTAGAGTGCATGTAATGTGCCTCCTTGTTGCAGGACGGATTGCCACAGCTCTTTTTATCTAGTGCTGCTTCACTGAGACGATTTACTGAAGACAAGTAAGCCACCCCGCCCGAGTCATTATACTATCCCCTTCATGCTGAATGCTGAATGCCAATTGCGGAAGTTACAACTTCCTCTTTTAAGGTCTTAGGTGTGACTCGACCCAGGATTGATCCTGGATATACCGTTCCAGAAGCAGACGCTCTACCAACTGAGCTATTGGGGCCTGTCAACCTATAAAGGAGTGCAGTGTGTCTTCTTTATTGGGCCCTTTTACATGCAGTTTGCAAATTCGCTTCATCAAATCAAATATGTTTTCTTACAAGGAACAGCTGAAGTTATATATTGCCTGTCAGTAAATATCAGACTTATCTGTACTATTTACAGTGATCATTTGATTTCAGAGTTTCAGAATTGTTCGAGGACTACAGTAAAACACACCTTAGTACTTGCTTAGTGTTCCCCACTTGACTCAAACTTAATTTTCTAGTACAACTTTAACCAGCCAATACAGCCAGAAGGAAAGTGAAAGTTGTCAGTAATGTTTGATCGATCAATGGCTGTAAGACTGCTACCGGATGACAGCAATCAACAAGACTTCCATTACAGTCATTGTGCTCCTGTCAAACTTCAAATTGTCGGTGCTTGTCGAGCCCCAGGCATTCCGAACCTGATGTTTGTAGCTGAGCTTTAATCTCGCAGCGCCCCTCCGTCAAACATATCCTCAGTTATGAAATATTTAAACAGCAAAATTTTTTTTTTTATTCTGTTGCGCTCATAAGTGCACATTGAGGTCAGTTTATGTAGAGCTTTTTTTTTTAGTATTTGCTGGGAGGACGGGATTGTAGAGGGTTGTCATTCCATGCCTCTTCAGGTGACACTGATTTTAATTTGTGTTTTACCCTTGAGCTGAAGAAAATGGAAAAATATGGATTAGAAGTAAAATTGAAAATCCAACTTCTTATTTTAATCTTGATGTTTTTGTGATTTGATTTGTTTTTTTTTTATGCTGTCAAAGCTTTTTTTTTTTTTTTTTATGCTGTCAAAGCTTTTTGAACTAGTTATTAAGTCCTTCGCAAAGAAAAATTGCTAAAATTGTGAATATTTCATGCAAATTATATGATTTTCTATTTTCTATTTTTATATCCTCTTACATGTATATTGAAACAGATTCATTCTGCCTGTAGAGACCAATTTAAATAGGCCTAGCCTTTGAATGGAATTCTGAAATTAGATTACTGGTGGCAAACCAATTCACACTTTATAATAACCATTGTCTCCAAGTTTTGGGAATTGTGCCTGGTTTGACATCTTTGACAACTGATTAATGTGTGAAAGATTATAATTTGGTTATTAGAACACTTCAGTTAAAAACAGTGTCCATTTCTGTCAACAGTTTTTATCTAAAATCTGGTGCCTTTTCAGGGTCTTTTATATGATTTATTTATTTATCTATTGATTTGTTTATTTGATTGGTGTTTTATGCTGTACTCAAGAGTATTTCACTTATGTGATGGCGGCCAACATTATTGTGGGAGGAAAGTCTTTTTTAAATGTGTAAAAAGGAAAGTGCGCACAATGTGCATTTTGGGATGTTGACTGGGTATATTACTTCACTGTTCAGATTATTCTTTGTGAACATATGGCTTCCGTAGTAGTCATAAGGTAATCTGTCTCCAGATCAGACACATGTTGACTAAATATGTTACTTCACTGTTCAGATTATTCTTTGTGAATATATGGCTTCTGTAGTTGTGATAAGGTAATCTGTCTCCAGATCAAACACATACTGACTAAATATATTACTTCACTGTTCAGATTATTCTTTGTGAACATATGGCTTCCGTAGTAGTCATAAGGTAATCTGTCTCCAGATCAAACACATGTTGACTAAATATATTAATTCACTGTTCAGATTATTCTTTGTGAATATATGGCTTCTGTAGTAGTCATAAGGTAATCTGTCTCCAGATCAGACACATAGCGAACTTTTTCTGAACTTTCACTCTTAACCGGCTTAACAAAGTTAGAGTGTGTGTGTGGGGTGCTGGGGTTGGGTTGGGTGGTTGGAGGGGCATCGTGCTGGAATCACTTGTCTGTCTGTCTGTGGACACGATTTTCTACGGCGCCGATTCTGATGAAACTTACCATACAGCTTCATAATTATCCTCATTTAGGACTTAGTGTAATAATGCTTTTCCATGTGTTCACATTTTGTCCATGCAACTCTTCCTAAAGTACTTAACCTTTTTCCATCAAACTTAGCATACATCTTCCCTATCATCTAAACCTGTACAGGCTTAAAATTAAGTTTAATTACAGTTGGGTTACTGTTTTCATAATTACTCTCATTGATCAGGTACTAAGTGCAATCATAATCGATTTTCATGTATACTGTATTCTCTTCTGATTGCTGCATTTCTCCATTCAAACTGGATGTATCAGCAGTGCAATAATGCACACTACGAATGAACCATGAAACAATCTATAGAAAGCCAAACTATAGGCAACTTGACATCTGTCTTTTCTTTCTTTTATTTTTGGAAATGCTGGAGGATGGAAGTGGGGCATTTTGGACATCATGATTCTAATTTCTGATCTGTATAAAGATCAAAAGTCAAAAGTGTACAAGGCTAGTGTTTCATAGTTTTCATAGTCATTGTTATTAAAAATGAAGTCATAAGATCTAAGCAAACAATCAAACAATGTCAACAATTATTTGCTCAGCTTGGCCGGAAACTCTTATGAATTAATCAAGATCAAAGCGTGTAAAGTTAAAATCCTGGTTTCTATTTTCTGTATGTATTCATTGAGGAACATTAACAAAGACAATTAATTTATTATTATTCAGGCCCAGTTTTATTCCTATTATATCCATTACTGTTGTTCCTTGGACATGTTATAGGTTGGACTGCTTTGGTGGCTTAATGGTTAGAGTGTCCGCCTCAGTTGAGAGGCCTGGGTTCAAACCTGGGTCGGGCCATACCAAAAACTTAAAAAATGGTTCTTGCTGCCACCTGTCTTGATGCTCAGCACTGAGAGGTTTAAAACAAGGAATTATGACTTGGCGGCAATGTGTCAGTATAGTGTGACTGGGGATGAGGGATGGGCTGGGGGTTTCATGTCATAATTGCACTGTGAATATGGAGATTCCAGAGTCTTGAAGCATGCCATGGGTGACATGAGGTGAGCCATTTCTGGAAATGAGATTCTTGTAACTTTAGAAATATTCTGGTTTGGCAAAATTTAGTTTGGTGTGCTCCTTGAATCATAGTTAAGCTCAGAGTGAAAATATTGACCAAATAAATAATTATATGACCTGACCAACTTGGCATCCCCATAATTTTCCCTTGCGTGCCCCAAAATGTTTATGACTGCTCATTATGCAGAATGCTGTTATGTTCCTTCCATATACATATGTTGTGTTATCCATACCTAATATAATTTCCACGGAACTATCCTTGTATCGCAGTGACTGGAATGTGTAAAAACTTCATAATCCGTCGAATCAGAGTTAATGGCCTGTTTTGTCTCCTTTGGATCAGGTCACAATCTTCATTTGTGTGACGTGGTGTTTTACCGAACAGTGAATATATAAGGTAATTTGGTTGACATTGATTCTTGTTACAAAGCACGATTGAAAGTTCAGATATGTCGCCTTGAATCTTTGCTCTATCAGATTCAATTAGGCTGATATATTAGAATTCTTGAGAGCTTACAATGATATCAAACTGCCCGTTTTTCTTATTTATAGAAATAAGCCTGTATGAACATGTAGTTGCATGTATGTATTTATTTTTGAACAAACTAACTATTTTTATAAACCTTATTGTGATTGAGTGATCAACAGAAGCAAGCAATACTATTAGATAAATTGGTATTTTATTGTATTGAGTATGGTTGAAATGTTTTTTCAGCTTTTTTGTCCACATTTTATATACTGCTGTGTGTGCATATATTGTGTCATATCCTTGACATTCTGATTTCAGAGGTCAGACATTTTTTTTGTCATTGTCAGATTACATTGTGAATGTGTGTGTGATTTTTTCTGTGAAACAAGGAACTGCGTGTAAGACAATTTCTGGAGTAAAGCATTAACGAAGACTTATTGAATTTTAAAGTTTCTGCTTATGCATATCTTTAATTTGTTGTCATCTTTATGTATTTATTTAGATGTGGGTTCAGTAATCATGTAGAAGCTGAGGCATTACCACATAAATGTTGAAGGTTTCACAAGCTTTCGACTCACTTGCCGGGATCTTTGTAGACAATACATCTTGTCTGTGTCTGTGCTGTAAGTGAAGTTCAAGTGAACATATCTGTATGACTTAGTAGTAATCTGTTGCCTCGTCAGGTTTTGTTTTCCTAATGGCTTTCAGTCGATTCCTTTTTGGCCATGTTGTTGACATCTCACTGATCATTCCAGCTTAACTTCCTTCTGTGGAAATTCTGATTTTTATCTGTGTTTTCCTGTAATAATAATCACACTTCTGACTCGTATCGTGATCGCTCCAGCCAGGGCAATTCCTTCGTTATGATACTTGCAAACCAGTATTGATTTACCCCTAGGGGGATACCCTTGTATCAGAGGGCGACCGTATGCATTCCCATACTGTGAAGTTACCCGGAGTCAGGGCCATATTTCTACAAGGTAATTATGCCTTTTTTCCCACCAGAACTTTTTATGGAAGGACTATTGCCCTGAGGGCAAAGCTGTCTGCTGTAATGTCATCATTGGGTGCCAAAGCTACTATGCATTTTTATTTAACTTAGTGGCCAAATGGCACAAATATATACAGTTCAATTCTACCTGAACTCTCTTTTATGTGTGTGTGTGTGTGTGTGTGTGTGTGTGTGTGTGTGTGTATCTATATATATATATATATATATATATATATATATATATATGTATATATATATGTATACACTGACTCACTGTGCTGGGCATTCGCTGTGCTGAGTAAATTTATGGAGTGTCCGCCAAGGACAGTGTGCTTCCCTCTGGACACTGCTTGATCCATAGAAACTTGTTTATGCCCCCCTTATCAATGAATTTGGGAACATCTTGTTTTATGTGTTTTTGTGTGTTACTTTATGTATGGACATGGCCGAAGTGTCACAAAGCTGTCTTAGATTTAAGTCTGAATCATAGTCTTTATGTAATGTTATATTCTTAAAGTTATCAGTTTGAATTTAAAAGCTATAAAGGTCTGAAGGTCCTAGACATATCTCCTAGCTATTTTTAAAAACTCCTTTAAGTATGGAGTCACATTTTTTATGCATTATATTGGTTTCAAGTTTAGACTGGCCTGAGATATGGCTTCGTAATCCTGGGGCCTGCTTTTTGAGATATGGCTTGCAGATTCAGTGCATATGTTGGGGTGTGCGCCTCACATTGTAAAGTAACCATCAAATATTAACCATTTTTCTACAAAGGTATATGTAAATTATGCTTTCATTTTGCCCTATTTTTTATGGAAGCAACTCTGCAACGAGGGTTGAGCCGTCTGCCCTTGTGTCATTATTGGGTGCAAATGTTACCATGCCATTATTTATGATGAACTTAACAGCCGCAAATGGCATTTATGTGCTGTATAGAGTTCAATACTGTACATGTACATGTGTATATTGACTATTGACGTAGATGGTCACAGAGAAATCCATGCTCTGTAATATTGGTAAATATCCGCACACGCATGTTCATAGTAGTACCCCGAGCTCCTCTTCCACACATCAAAATATACAATTATTGCTATTTGGATTCCCTGTTTAGTGTATACCATATGTACTTGAACAAAATCCCAAAAAAGAAGAAAAAGTATAAAACTTTGGCACACTCTACTCAAAGAAAACAGTTCTGCATGCCCCATGAACATAGTTCCCAACATCTTCTCCCGTGTGGATTCCATGAGTGTAAAGCACATTGCCAGAAACATATACAGTGTATTTATACATTCATTTAGGACTTGCCATTCTGAGATCAAAAACAAAACATTTCTTGCCAACACGAATTCATTGCGTATTATTGGTCGATTGCAGACTTGAGTGAAACATAGACTGTATTCTTAAATCTGACATTGTGATAAAGCACATTAACTGCAGTTTTGAAATTGAAAACAGAACCAAGATGGATCCAACTTGGATGGGATTCCAGAGAGCAGTATCACGGTATAAAGGTGTATTCTTCAAGTCATGTCACCAAAATACAATTGAGATGTTACGCAAACATTCTGAGAGTGTTGTACAACTATTTACGTTACACTGTGTGGTCATTTTCTTCAAGTTCTGTCTCGTCTTACAAGGCCATGTGGGTTATAAGCACTCTTGTATCTCACTCGCTCCCTGCCTCGATATTGCTTTGGCCAGAGCCATGGCTGTTGTGAGTATAAGGCCATGCATCCAGAGGTTTGGGCTGGATGGATGGATGGATCAATAAACTGGTCATGCCTACAAGTGCTATACAGACTGACTGGCCAGTTTAAAGGCCAGCATGCTTATAGTGCTGAGGAATTCTATAAGCCTGCTGCAGTAAACTGACTCATCCTACAACCCACATTGTACGTGCATCGCCGTAATTCCACTGAATCTGTGGGTAAGTATACATGTATGTTTCCCAGTCCTCTTAAGCAAGGTTTTTACGTTAGAATTTAATGTTCCTCTTTGCTGTATGAGCCTTTTGACTTTATATGGATGTGGACCTATTTGGGTCCTCACCTGTGAATGTAGATCTAATGGTTAGTTATAAAAGGGACATGTGTGTGTATCAGCATGTAAAGGTCCATGTACTTATCACAGTACATCTATGTACATATTCTTTGTTTTTAAATTGCCTATTAAAGGCCAGTCGGCTAGCCTGGGAACTCACTTTGCTCTCTCCCAAAATCTTTACTGCTGTCACATACATGTACATGTAAGTGAGCAATCCTTGATCACCTCTCAGCACGATACGCCTGTATAATTGCTGCGTTTATATTGTCATTCCTCTTAACTCTTAAATACAGCATTAGACATCAATCAGATTGATGAATTAAAGTATATACAGACTTAGAAGTAGGTGAAGACCAGTAGGTTTTATTAGAGCTTTTAACGAATAAGATGGTCGTGTGTTCACCATCTAATTCATATTTGTCAATTCCATTATGTATCATCCCCAAAGGTTGTGTCATGTTTGAACACGTATTACAAAAGGTTTGTCTGTTAAGTACTATGATAGTGACTCATGTACAAATTTGGCTGTTTTCCATCTCAGTTTTCATAGGATTGCCCGCAGTAAATGTATCTCAGCTTTAGTTTATAGGCTTTTTAGGACGCATGAGGATGATATGCGTCATGGAATCTTTGTAGCTGTGAACTCTGACCAGAAAGAAAAGACAGGTTGCATGTCCTCACATGATTGTGGATTCAGTTCCCCTCTGATACAGTGTTATCATAATCATGCTGAAATGCTGAACCCTGCTACTTAATACATACAAGTACATGTTCATCTAAGTGTGGAATTGCCTACGTACAGCTGTACATCTTTTGTTAAGTATCCATATCAGTTTTCATTTCATACACAGTGTATCAGCAACTTATGTTTCTATGTACATGCACGTATTTGCTTTGCCTGAAATTGGCCATTTAATACGTATATCATGATTTTTGTGGAATATTGCAGCTTTTGCAATATCATGATTTATATCACATGTTCCGTATGCTGCTAATAAGTTCGGTTGTCCCTACATCATGCTAAGATTCTCGATTGCCATAGGTTGATTAGTTGGGTTAAAATGTTGACATACACATGTCAGAGCTGCAGGCTATGCCCACAAGGGGTGCCTGAAATTCAAACCCTGCGCAGCTGGATTACTACGAAGGCTAATATAAGTTATCTGCGTGTCGGGAAGGTTGTGCGATTTTGTCCGTACAATATTTATTCAGCTGCGCAGGATTTAAATTTCGTATACCCTATGTGGGCATTGCCGGCAGTGCTGACAAGTGTACATTTTAACCCATCTGATGAGCCAGTGGTAATCACGAATGATAGCTAAATTATTGTGCAGACTGATGTTAGGTAGTTTTCTTTGTGACATTGCATTCCATGGTGCATCATCATGACATTGCGTCATCGTGACGTCACGCCACTACACCAGCACTGTCTGCAGTCAACATTGAGCAGGCATGCTTTTTCTTACCTCAGCTTTACATATACACGAGACTGGCATTCTATTAGTTAGATAACTATTGTAGGCACAAAAGCGTCATGCGCATGTTGAGAATGGTATATGGGGCTTTATACCCTTCTTAACTCACGGATAACTTGTACTATAACCTGTACTAAATTCCAAACATGGCTGGGTGTCACATGCATGTTAATTCAGCTTAATCCAGATATGGAATTGCCTTCATGGCTTCACACTTCTGTATCGGTTGTCACACATGAGATTAGGAATGTTAATATGGGCATCTATGGACCTCATGGGCCATATAGGTCATCCACTTAAACATTTTGTGGTCCATTAATTGCTTTTGTCCAGGTACCATAATAGCAGCTCCACAAAGCTGACTAAGCGTTAAGTGCACTAGCTTAACTACCATGGTTGTGCAATGGTTAAAATGTAATGGTCTCTATTGGTAGTTATGCTGGCAACAATGTACAATGAGGGTTCTGTTAAGTGAACCAGCTCTATTTTATGGTTTGACTGTATAGACGGTAAATGCCCTAAACTATGCAAATATTAATGCCCTATAATATTGCATCAGGGTACTAATTTAAACTTACTGTTTTTTTTAATTAGGATATCACCATACTGTCCAAACAAACCTCATAATAACTTTCTAAGTAAGATTTACAGAACTGTTGGAATGGGGGGGAGGGGGGGGGAATGTGCAGCTTTAACAGTGTCAGGTGAAATTTTAGGTCATTTACACCATTTGCATCGATTTCCTGACAGCACCATCATCGTTCACTTTTATACCATCATCGTTCACTTCTGTAGCATCTTTGTTCACTTCTGCGCCATCATAGTTCTCTTCTGTACCATCATAGTTCTCCGCTGTACCATCACTGTTCACCTCTGTACTATCACTGTTCACCTCTGTACCATCACCGTTCACTTATGTACCATCAGTGTTCACTTCTGTACTGTCATCGTTTCACTTCTGTACCATCATCGTTCACTTCCATACCATCGCTTCAGTGGAAATAGGGTGATTTTACAAGAGAGTGATTCAGACAATTCTAGAGTAGATTGCCATACATTGCCACCTGGTAAACATAGCCCAATGAGCATGAAATTGCTTTTTTCTGGAGATCATTTTTCATACGCACTGTTAGTGTTAATATCGACCCATTGTAAAACCATTTACATTGAGTACAGTTTTATTCGAAGAATGCGAAGTGTGCAGAATAAGTGTTACTTTGCATCATAATTGTCTCTGTAACTCCACTGGTCCCAGGTTATTGGCTCTGTATGCATCGATCATGTTGACTATCACTTCGTTTAGGATATATGAACAGTGGCAATAAAATTGGATTTGGATTTGCAGTAGATTTGGGTACTGTTTAAATTTATATATCTGGAACATCCTAAACCTTTCATCTTATTGGCTTTTATTGAAAGCTGTTGGCTATACTACTTCAGTTTACATGAATGCTTCCAAATTTCTCACTTTAGATACTTTCTTGGTTCTTTAAAGGCTTGTTTTGAATGTTTCTTTTTTAAATTGATCTCAGGTATTCATGACAAAATTGAATTAGCACGTGTAGGAATAATACCACAGGCTATTAAGGCTGACGTAAACCTAAGACATCGTTGTGATGATGAGATCTGATCCCCCTGGATCTTTGACGTAAACCTAAGACAGCTTTGTGATGATGAGATCTGATCTCCCCGGATCTTTTACGTAAACCTAAGACAGCTTTGTGATGATGAGATCTGATCCCCCCGGATCTTTTACGTAAACCTAAGACAGCTTTGTGATGATGAGATCTGATCCCCCCGGACCACGAAGCTGTCTTAACCTTTAGTCAAAATTTAAAATCAGTTTGAAATTGGGATTTCTGAAGCAAGAAGGCAAAACATTGCTTGATAAGGTGAATTCTGGGCAAATTAGTGTACAACAAATTTCAGCTAAAATAACTAAAAGGATTATAACAAATTTAATGATTAAGGTTTTAACTTTAATTCTAAGATTGCTTCATGATCCAGGGGCCAGATCTACAATTATAGGGGCAAATTAAAGGGTGGAACGTTATGCCTTTAATTTGCTACTCTGTTGCAAAGTATCAAAGTTGCCCTTAACTGATCAAGGTGAAGTTTTTGCATTTCTTCAAATCAAATGCAGTTGGCCATGAACTACACGTATTCATGTAAATGCTTAAGTGAAATATTCTTGAGTATGGCATAAAACTCCAATCAAATAACTAAATAAATAAATGTATATGCTTAAAAAATATGTAGCAACAATAAAACACCCCCTAGCTCCATGACTTTAATATATAATCAGAATTGGGGGCCTCTGTGGCTCAGTTGGTTGGCACCCTAGCGCAGCGTAATGACCCAGGAGCCTCTCACCAATGCAGTTGCTGTGAGTTCAAGTCTAGCTTATTCTGGCTTCATCTCCAGCCGTACGTGGGAAGGTCTGCCCAGTTTCTTTCCACCATAAGCCTGGTATAAGTGAAATTTTCTTGATTACGGCGTAAAACACCAATCGAATAAATAAATAAATAAATTTAATTTATAATCAGAATTAGTAAAGTAAAATGCCGTGATGTTATTTGCAATTTATTAGACGTCACTGGTCTAGAATTGCACATACTCTGTGCAATGTCATCCTGTTGAAACAATGTGTTGTCATCCTGTTGAAACAATGTGTTGTCACCCTGTTGAAACAATGTGTTGTCACCCTGTTGAAACAATGTGTTGTCATCCTGTTGAAACAATGTGTTGTCATCCAGTTGAAACAATGTGTTGTCATCCTGTTGAAACAATGTGTTGTCATCCTGTTGAAACAATGTGTTGTCACCCTGTTGAAACAATGTGTTGTCACCCTGTTGAAACAATGTGTTGTCATCCTGTTGAAACAATGTGTTGTCACCCTGTTGAAACAATGTGTTGTCACCCTGTTGAAACAATGCAAAGTTACTTGTACATGTGATAGACATGAATATGTCACATGTCATTTGTCCTGCACACGTTTCTTGTCGCTTACTTTCTACTATAGACTGTATATAACCACCCCAAATTGCTTCCGCTCCTATGTCCACCGTACGTTTTCCACTTAATTGGTTTCGTTCAGTTACACGGCAGATAATAACTGGTATCTGCTTACTGAGCGTGTTATTGAAGATGAGTTTCGCGTAGAAATACAATACATTGTATTACGTTCTAGTGGAGGCGGGATTTGATGAATTCCTGCTGGAAGGTTTTAAGCTGACTCGGCTAATCATGCGCTGGAGGGAAAATTCAATATGTATATATACCTATATGTGTAATTCCTGGTGTTTCTGTGCAATTAGATGGATTGATTTTGGATAAACATTGTTCAGCAAGTGGATTAAGGTGAGGAGGCAGGTAAGCATATTCATTGTCTAGATTCTACATACAGTAGATCAACTTACTGTAAATCTTCAACGTTTTCACATGTTTGCAAGGTGTTTATTCAAGCATATTCTGAAGGAATAAATCTGTGTGGACTGATAAAATTATACTTTTTGTGAAGCCCTGAATTTGGCCAATCCCGTCAATGTAACTGTGTCTCCTAAATCAAATTTAAAATGTGCTTAAATTGCACTAAAAGTTGCGCTTTAATATGTAGAAGGGTTGAGGAATTAAGGTAATAGCTCATAGGTTTGTGTAATGCACAGGTGAGGCATGTGGACAACCATAAAACATGTTTATCTTCTACACATGTGTGATTTCAATAGGAGATTGGTCCCTGGGGGTATGTATGATAACAACATTTATACCTGGCCGGGTGGGTATAAAGATGCTTGTCCTTCAATCTCTCAGACAAACAAGGTTCCTCCCATAAACCTTACCATCATGATATAGACATGTGTATTAGAGAAAATTTTTTTAAGTACGGAGTTAAACACGAGTGAAATAAACAAGTAAATTATACCTGCATGCATAGTACCAGCCAGACTGAAGGCTTGCAACTAGCACCCCACTAGCAAACTTGTAGCGGGCACCCGGCATTCCAACAGCACTGCCGTGTACACGAACATGTACATGAAGGTGTACATTGTTCATTATGTGCCTTGGGGTATATACAGGTATATATATACAAGTTATGTTAGTTCACTTTGTATATATGTACCTCTCCCATTGATTTGGACTCATGGTGCATGTAGAAGCCATTAATTTCAGTTGTAAATTTTTACATTTACGCTTGTCCTCTTCAACCGATATTTAAACTATCTGAAAGCCTTGAAAAACAAGAGAATCATAAAAACTTTGATATCGGACAAAAAAAAAATCTTTTAAGGTGGATTTTCAGCTGGTAGGTAAAACTGGTGTTGCATGTAATACATAGGGACCCATTTTATGTAAGAACATGTAGTCTACAGAGCACAATTAATGAATAGTTGCTAGTTCACAGGTACACTGTGCATATATATGCATTTGTCTCCCAGTTAAGGCCCCAAGTTAATTTTGAGGTAACCTTGGAAGTTATTACTGTAATATATGTATTAACTATATACTTATGGGGAATTGGCCATGGGTCAGTCTGTGGATTCATATATATATATATATATATGGATATATATATAGTAGAATGTTAGTAACTGTACATGTATGGTTAAGTGTTTGTGTATATAAATGTACACGTACGTGTTCTATACATTCACTTGAAACATGTACATCCTAGGCATCTGATGCTGAAGTAAATTATTGCGTATAGAGATTATTGATTTTATTTGTTCAGCCAGTACTTGCTGGAAAGGGTTGTCGATGTGGTGCCAATGGAAGGCAGAATCAATACGGTACACTTACATGTACATGTACATGTTCAACTGCCTTCTTTGATTCATCATTTATATCACAGCATCAAGTACCATTGTGCACACGATGTGTCTCCTGTATGCATGTATACCTTCTCTGATGGGTGTGGCTTTGAACTGTGCAGGATGAAAGTAAATCGTGCTTCTTAAATATCCGGGACACAAACTTCATTGTCAACTCAGTCCACACTTAAGTCATAATTCTGTTCATGTTAAGTCACGAAAATCAATCTTTGGTATTGATTCAAAATACATCCATAGTTTATAATCGAATGCTCATCTAAGGAGATGAGAGTCTACATATATGTAAACACGTTCAATATTTCATGCTCTTCAGTGATGTCCTCAACTAAAATTGAGGTGTGAAATGAGTAGGTGCCGTTTGCATGGGCGTAATTGTGAAACACCATAGAAGTGGGTAAGATGCAGGTAAAACAACAGCCATGTAAAGGTTGGAAATTATGAGTATTGATAACATATCTACATGTACCATCAACATTGTGTTGGCCTTGGTTCAATTTTAGGTCTTCTTTGTCATTGTGAACTTTTAAAAACGAATGAATAACCAAATATTTTGACAGGTACTTGCCTAAGTTTATATGTAGAGCTAATAATCAGGAAGTTAATGCTGGCTTCCTCTCCGGCCGTAAGTGGGAAGGTCTGCCAGCAACCTGCGGATGGTCGTGGGTTTCCCCCAGGCTGTGCCTGGTTTCCACCCACCATAATGCTGGCCGCCGTCGTATAAGTGAAATATTCTTGAGTACGGCGTAAAACACCAATCAAATAAATAAATAAATAAATAATCAGGAAGTCAAAGTTGCCGCTCCTCAGAACTTTAGGCAAGTGACCTCCAGAGCTTCAGGTGTACCAGAGGTAAAAAAAACACAAAAAAACGTAAGTATGCATTATCTAAAAGGCCCCTTCCAAATTGCCTATTTTTTTTTTTTTTTTTCATGTTTTATGATCAGTGATGTCACTGATCCTTTATAGCTGCTATATACATACATGGCATGTCAACATTCTGTGATTGCTGTACTTTTGTGTTCAACATGAATATACAGGTAGTTATAAAGTAAAGTTGGGGCCTCCGTGGCTCAGTTGGTTAGCACGCTAGCGGAGCGTAATGACCCAGGAGCCTCTCACCAATGCGGTCGCTGTGAGTTCAAGTCTTCGTATAAGTGAAATATTCTTGAGTACGGCATCAAACACCAACCAGTCAAATAAATCAATTAAGTACAGTGTCCATAATCTGTGGTTAATGTGGAAATGTGGCAGTTAGAGCATATTTATGAAGACTAGAGAGAGGCTGTGGTGTCACTGTGCTTCAATCCATTTCAAATATGTATAACTACATGTATAAGCAGAGAGAATATTTAATACTGCACATGCATGTGTATACATTTAAGTTGTAAACCCTTTTATATCGATATACACTTGTGTGTATCCAGGAAGTAGGCCTTTGCGATCTATAGGAGAACATGGACGTGTAGTTCCATGTGGTACATTAATATTGATTGATCTCTTCCTGTTTTAATTTCCCACACCAAGCGATCTGATGAAACTTTCCTTTGTAACATTCCATATCCTGGAGACAGATTGGTGTAGTATGATTCCCACCCACACATACTATTAAGCTGTTTGCTTTCTCTCTAGACGACTTCTTTTCATTGGAAGTTCAAGGGAGTGCCAGTCTGGAAGTAGAGGTTATTGGCATCGGTTTATTAAAACATACATGTTCACCATGCAGCTACAGATAAAATATCAGCCTGTGCTTGTGTACATGTGTTGCCACAGTACCGTAATAAAGTTCTTAAAGTGTCAACTTTTTTCAAACTTTAAAATAATTTTAACACTATAAGTAGTATAAGCATGAATCTGATATACTGAAAGGTAACGCTGTAAGTTGTATAAGTAGGAATCTGATATACTGTAAGATAACACTGTAAGTTGTATAAGCATGAATCTGATATACTGAAAGGTAACGCTGTAAGTTGTATAAGTATGAATCTGATATACTGAAAGGTAACACTGTAAGTAGTATAAGTAGGAATCTGATATACTGAAAGATATCACTGTAAGTTGTATAAGCATGAATCTGATATACTGAAAGGTAACGCTGTAAGTTGTATAAGTATGAATCTGATATACTGAAAGATAACACTGTAAGTTGTATAAGCATGAATCTGATATACTGAAAGGTAACGCTGTAAGTAGTATAAGTAGGAATCTGATATACTGAAAGGTAACACTGTAAGTAGTATAAGTAGGAATCTGATATACTGAAAGATGATAATTTGAGCCATTCTTGGTAAAAACAGAAGAGTTCATTTGATTATCAAATATGGATTTTACCCCAAAAATCTCAGGTATACATTTACGTCCTATCTGATGTCCAGCATCATGTTACACCTTACGGTGTACCTCTGCAGAATTTGTGTATATGTGAGGAGATTTGCCTCCCATCAGTGTCTTAATAAGGGAAGATCAGTACATATTCATCCAGACTTCATATAGTAAGGTGCAGGGATTTAGCTAGAATATTGCAGGCCAGATCCAAGTGATATTTGAATATATATGTATGTCTAGAATGGCGTTGACAAGCGTGCCATACATAAAGGTCCAGCGGATCAACTTCTCTCTCTGGTTATGACAGTTGTGAAAGGCAGTATTAGGATAGATGTGTCTGGTACTATAGTTACCTCGACTATGCATGAGAAATTTTCTCATAAGTTTTTTTCAAGAGGTGTTCCAGTTTTCTCATTTGAATATTTTGAGGAAATTTTTGTTTTTTGCAGACTAATGAACGGATCTGTTTGGAAATCATCTAAATTAGTTGCACAAATTGGACCAACTCATGTATGGGGCCATTGAAAGATTATCTTCATGTCGTCAGTTTTTGATAATATGTTCATTACTGTTAAATTAAGATAAAAAGTTTTTGTTTGAAAGTGTGTTTACATGTAGTATATGGACATCTTAATAATGCACGTAGTTTGCTTTATCCATATCCTGGTTTCCTCCTACCTCCCATACAACAGCCAAAGTACTGACTGCGATCCTACATGTGACAAATAGGGTATACCTTAATTTAAACACCAAATTTAACTACATATACATGAAAATTTTTGGGTTATGCTGGTTAATTTGACTATATTACATGGCTTTCCAAAAGTCAAGATGTAAATAGAACTTCTGTTAATTGAATGCTTAGGGTGCCTCTGATCAGGAGCCCTGACCTTGACCTTTGAGCAAATGCAATTTGAATGTAACTTCCACTGTCTTAATTGGCTATAGATCCTATATGTCAGAACTAGGAATTTGTCACGTGCCTATTTCCTTGTATTAAGCTTTAATTACTTTCTCTAGGTTTATGTGAAACTTCAAATTTTTAAGCAAACTTTGAAAACCAGTGTGTTAAAAATAAAAACAATTAAACAAAAGACAGGATCTTTGATACACAAACATGTTCATATGAATCTTCTTTTAAGGGTACCGATTTTTTTGGGTCAAGTCGTATGAGATGTTTAATTTCTTATGTGTGTGAGGAGTTGAAACACTAAGGTTTTGATCTTTTTTATTCTTATATACATGTACACTGACATGTATGTATATTATCATTGTCATTATGTACATATGTATGCAGTTACCTGTAGGTGAAACTCTGTCTAGTTTTCTAGTGGCCCGTTTAGCCCAGAAATTGAGGAGATTTGGCTGCTTAAATGCCTTAATTTCCTGTCCAGTGTGTGCCTGTGTGTCTCATTATGCAGGTGTCGGTCTTGTCAGAAACAGGAAAATGAATGTCCAAAATGGCATCATTAGCATCGATTTTGTCCCAAATCTTTTGTTGAAAAATCTCCCATTTTACCTTTCTTTCATTTTGCTGTTTCTGACTTTGATTCCCCGTTGGAATTCTCCCGCCCTGATATCCTCGCTTGGGTCCACACATTCCAGTCAGACGGACTGAATTAATTGGTCAGTTCCATTTCTGTAATTTGATGTGTGGTTCCCTTGGCAACAATCCCCATTCTTCTTAGATCTGGTAATAGAAAGATCATAGTGGGATTTGGAAAGAGGTGATTTATTGATGTTTAGGCACACATGGAACCCAGCGCTTGACTGATTCTTTGAAAATGGTTTTTGCCAAAAAATTGTCTCTCCTTGGCAGACACCTTTGATCAGCCCAGTGAAAGGTCTTGTCAAAATAGCCCTAAGTAGAGAATAGAATTGAAGCCTTTATAATGTGTAATTAGGTCAGTAACTCAGCTGTTATAGGTGTAGGGGAGTTTGCTGAAGTTTCTCATTAGAACTTAGTGGTTGATTTTACTCAATCTGCTCTTGAGTGCTGTCAGTTTGCATATTCTGTTATAATAATAACCAGTAAAAATAATTGAACTGACAGCGTTTCAATCCCATTTGATGGCAGGAGTTAAAGTAACCTTTTTGCAAACTTTTTTTTGTTATGAATTTTTCATCCCATGTAGTGATGTATGTCGGCCAAAGGTATCATAGAGGCATCATTTTTTAAGAATTTTTCCCATGAAAATTCATCTTTCTATGGAAATAATGATTGTATTGATACCAAAATGTATTTTGTGGGTTACCCATTCAGTTGTTTATAAGGTACCTGTCTTGCTACAAACAACAGGTCTTTAACAATGAGATTCAGGATTTTCTCTGACCTCCGTCTTTGAACTCCAGTGTTCTTGAGTCCATGTGTAAAACCTGATTCAGATTATATCTACTGTGCGTTTTCTGTGGACCAGTATCACCTGTTTTACAACTGTACAAAAAGGTCAGCCAGTGGAGAGGTGAAACCATATTACCCTGAACTAGCTGGATTGCCCAGTGCTAAAACCTGTAATTCTCAGTACTTGATGCTTCCTGCCAAATCTCTAAGCTGGTCATCATTGAACTGCTCTGGTCAGTAATGACAGGCTACATACACTGTTCTTTGTGCCATAATTCTAGTTTTTCCCATACGGAAGAAAACCTTCTCCAAAGGGCGCCTTGTGGCAAATTGCATTCAGAGCCGAATGTGCTTCAGTCCTGGACTTGTCTTAAGGGCAAACTGCTCATGATTGGATAAATGGACTCGATGCCTACATGTACCGGTACTGTGTATGTATAAGTTTGAATATTCCTTGGAGTGTAATGTGACTGATGACTGCAGGTATACGAATGTCTGGTTTGACGTCAGGATTGATGTCTTTCTCTTTTTTTTTCTCCTTCTGGGTGTTTCTTTTCCTTCGGCTTTACTTCATTACAGAAAATTTTACTGTGCATCGCGATCCTCTGGCCGGGAAAGTAATTTTTCATTCTCTTACTATATGTTGTTCAATTTTGACCAATGAAATTTTCATTTCAAACCACAAGCTTTAATTAAAAAAATTAAGTTATCTTTAATTTTGTATCTCCATCATCGTTTTCGACCACAGGCGGCTAGAGCAAAAGGGTCTGAATGTTTTATCCCTCCATTTGTACATGTATAAGCACTGTACATTTATATGTACGTCTAAGTTTGAGGAGTCGTTTAGCCAAGGACCTACATGTACATTTGCATTGGGAATAAAAATACGATGCAACTTTTTTCTCGCTTATCATGATTAGGAAGTATAGTTCTTTGGCTAAACATGTAATCTCAGGCCTGGATGAGCTTTTGGGGTTAAAAACGATGCGATAACATCACTGAATTGCGGATCATTTATTCTGCCAGTTGCTCCGATTTGCGCTCGTTTTATGCTGGGTTTCTGTTGTGGTTTTGTAAATCGTTGATTGTGGCATACATCAGCGGTGGTAAAAGAAAACTCTGGTTATACAAAAGCAGAATATTCGTTTCCCAGAATCAATCAATATTTGGAAATTTTATGGCTGTTTTCTTCATTGGAAAACTTGGAAAAAACAAGATTATTATTGCAGTGTTATAATCAGCATGGAAATCCTGCTAAGGAATTCCCTGGAAGGGAGATTTTCTTGGATTTTTATGCCAAATTTGCCAATGTTTATTCAATTCATCACAGATTTATTGTTTTTTTTTTTCATCTTTTTTTTCTTTTGCTTTGAATGCAACCAATCATGTTGGCAGTTTTCCATCTAGATCTAAACAGTTGAATGAGCTAGGTAAAAGGAATCACAAGTAATTAGCTCCTATTTTAAGCGTTATTTGACACCAATTTAATTTTTTGTTTTACTAGCGAACTGACATTAAAAGTTCTAAATTGGAATGAAATTAAAAGTCCATCTTAATATGTGTTTTGCTCAATCTTAGTGTTTGTATGACTTTCCTGTTTTTTAAGGCTTTCAGATCACATAAATAATTACATAAGTTTTCAGTTTTATTTTTGTAACCTCCTTGGACATTGAAACAATGCTGATTAAACAAAAATTATATTTGGTGTGGCCTTATTTTTTGGAATCTGAACATAGAAGAAAATGCTGCATACGTGGAGAAATAAATCTTGTGCGTAAGTTTTGATGTAACCTTGTACATGGTTTTATTATGCGCTCATGCATTATGCAATTATTGCATCTTGCATAGTGGAACAATGTTAGTTGTCTCCTCGAAAAAAAAAAAACACACACAAAGAAAACATAAGCAATATACAGCACGAGGGCACAGTGCGAGGTGTACATCATCTGTTGTGACCGGCTAAGTCGATCATAATGTTCTACTCTGCACAACACGCAATAGTTGTTTAATTAAACCGTACGACACGTGTGTACATGTGTGATCTTATATGTGACGATGTGTTGATGTGTTTCTGCTGTGCTTTTATATTCACTGTTTACTAAACAGAATCTACATAGCAAACTGACTGACTGAGAAGCACCTGATGCAGGGAATGGAATACCAGATGGTACAACTAAAATCACAACTAAACATGTCATGTAGCATAATCTAACCTTCTCTGTACATTGCATTTTGAGCAGATGATGTCAGCAGGTGCAACATCATGAATGGCTGAAACCTATATGTGATATAGGTTTGCCCTAGAGTGCTAGGGGAATGTTTATGTATAAAATAGGTGTTTTGTTACATGTTTCATGTAGGAAGAAGTTAATTGTGTTCATGCAGGGTTTATCATGTTTACTTCTATGCCGTACATCTTAATTACATTATCATGTTTGTACGCATGTGTGTATAGTTTTGTCTTGTTCATGCAAGATATGCATGGACATGAAGGAAGTTTTTGTCATGTGGCAGGACATGAAAGCCATGGAAGCTTTTATCATGAAGATATAGGAAAAGTTTTACGATGTATCGAGCATGTTGTTATGGACAGGCTTTCATCGTCTTCTTATGGACGGCTTTCATCGTCTTCTTATGGACAGGCTGTCACCATATTCTTATGGACAGGCTGTCACCATATTCTTATGGACAGGCTTTCACCATGTTTAAATTCATGTAGCAAACGTGAAAGGCGGCAAAACTATTACAGTGTTAAAAAAAAAAAAAAATAGAAAAATCAATTTTCTCCACACTTCCTGTGTGTTTGTAACTCACAGAAACCAAACTTTGAGAAAATATTGTATGGTGTCCTGAAATTTGATATGTATGTCACAGTGTGATCAGGATTCACTTTCACAACATAAATTGGATTGTGTAAAGTCTGGCTCACGTGTTCCATACTCGTGGTTTGTGTATGAAGAGATGGTCTTATGACATCTATTACGGCTGAATCCCAAATAAGATCAAATTGCATGCAATCATGTGTTCATAACTGCATAGTGCTATGTTTGCATCATTTGTCTCCATTTGGATGTCTGTTTGCAATCTTTGGCTGGCATTTTAAGCAACGGCCAGCTGTAGAAAAAACCTGTATTTTCCTCTTTTTTTTTTCTGAGGGGGGTGGGATGGGTTGGGGACGGTGTATAAGCAAACAGCTAGATCATTGTCCACTTTCAGTGACTTGTATGGAGACGTATACATGTACCTTCATGGCATAGTGATGGATGCTAATTTTCTTGGTGGACAGCATTCATATGCCAGATTTACTGCTGTAATTGTTCAACTTTTTCACATGTTTGCAAGCTGTTATTCAGACATATATGATGGGCCGAGGTGGTTAGCTTTGGCAATGCAGTCTGTGTGGGCTACTTCAAGTCCAGCTCACGCTGTCTTCCTCTTCTGGCTGTACGTTGGAACGTCTGCCAGCAACCTGCGGATGGTCGTAGGTAACGTTCCCCTGGGGTCTTGTTTTCCTCCCACCATAATACTGGCCTCCGTCGTCGTACAATTAAGGGCAATATTCTTGAGCAACACTCCACCGTCACTCTTTTTAGGTATTAGGTATGTCAATCAAACCGAGAAGCAAACAGAATGTGTCATTTGAAAAATCTTTAATAACTTCATGAAATATAGCCCTTTTGAATACTTGGGTGGCATGGGAGGTGTCCAACATTACAGATATTCGTGCAGGTGCATAGGTGCATGTATTTAATTCAGAGACAAATTAATTACTATTTACATGTATTTGATGACTTGTTAATTATTGTTTTATAAGGGCGAATTTGTTAAAAAAACTCATCTCATACAAAACTTACAAGGTGAAATGAAAAAATTCTTTCTGTTTTGCATTATGAATGATTGAAATTACACTAAGGGTTTATTGCCATATTGATTGTTTTTTTTAGCAATATCATATTGTTAAAATATGGAAAAGACTGTGTCTTTCAAAATGAGAATTATGAAAACGACCAAAGTCAGAACAATAGGAAAAAAAATCTTTCAAAAAAGTGGTCTAAAAAGCAAACACAAAATGTCAGCAAAATATTGAACTTAAGCATCACCGTGTTATAGTGCTGTAAAACCAATAGGAACACACTAAGTGGCTTTATGGCTTCATAAAGGACACAGTTTTATATTGGTACAGAGTAAGACATGTTCTGCTCACTCCAGACTGGAATGCTGGATGTGTTATGGTCATGCACATTGTATGACTGCGTGTAGCGTGGTTAAAGGGGCTGAAGTTCTATTATTTTCACCCCAGAGACCCAGCGTCAATATATACATGCACATGTATACATGTACTAACTTTCCAGGTTATGTGATGTAGCAGACTTTTATCGCTGTAACCATCTAGGTCACCGAGTCTCAATTCAAGAAGAAAGCATGTTGTGCTTGTTGGCTATGATCTGTACATGTACGTGAACGCATGATGAATGAAGCCCAAGGATAGCATTGCAGACTAAAGGATTTGCCTTAAAGGTAGCCTTATTAAGTTTAATATTCCTCAGAAAGTCCGTTATGTTGACATGGCCACGCTTAATCCTTCACACTTGGCGATGACCTGACGTCAGAATAGATGTGTTGTACTGATTCCTTTCTTATTGATGTTTGCCAGACGGACAATCTTCCACGGGAGCACAAAGCTGCTGTCTGTATTCAACGACACGTTCAGGGCCATCTTGATCGGAAGCGGTACGTTCAGCTACTCTTGGAGCAATTTGAAGAGGTGAGCCTGTGCGATGTGAAGTAGACTTAAGTTTGGGTCAACCATTTGTCTTAATCTTCATGTTGCTTCTTAGACATTTTCGTTCCTGTGTAACAGCTAGGCAGTGAGATTTTTCTTTTTTTGTTGGGGGGGGGGGGGGGTGTTATGTCAAGTTTTCTTTTTTAAGCAAAGATTTTGTGGAAAATATTCTAGATTTAGCTTAAATGTGCCAAAAATGTCAAAATTTTGATGCATACGTACACATTTATTTATTTAATTTATGCCGTACACAGAAATATTTCTTTTTATATATGATGGCAGCCAGTGTTATGGTAGGAGGAAACAGGGCAGAGTCTGGGGAAAACCCATGACCATCTGCAGGTTGCCCTTCCCACGTATGATCAGAGAGGAAACCAGCATGTGCTGGACCCAACTCACAGTGACCGCATCGGTGGGAGGCTCTACCACCTTGGCCAGGGAGGCCCCCTACATGTACACACGTATATGAAGTACATGTACATGTGGTTTCCTGTTATTCATCTCAGTGCCTCATCACTGTGTATTATAAGATACATACTAACCCTGCAAACATCATAGCTACTCGACGTGTATGTATTGTACATATGGTACACATACGTATATTCATTGTGTAACCATTATCTGTGTACATCACAGGAAAATTTAGCATTGTCATCCAAACCCTCTTGGAGAGAAATGGTGAAGGGGGCCTACATAGCCATATGCATCTGTCTGAGTTAGATTGCTCCAGTGAGACCAGTCATTTTGAATACACTAATGCAAGAGCACTTAATAGGACTCGTTAACCTTTTTGTCAGTGATGTTACTAATACAATGCAGATAGTCATGCACAGTGAATGGTTGCACATTGTGGTTTGGAAGAGCTTTGTGGCCCACTGGTTTGAGCGTCCGCATTGAGGTCAGGAGACTTGAGATCAAACCCGTGTCGGGTCATACTGAAGACTTCAGAAATCGTCCTTTTTGCAGTCTCACATGACGCTCAGCTAAGGGAGGATAGAGCAAGGAAACAGGACTGGTTGGCTTGGTGTCATTATATAATGTGACAGAGTTTGAACCAAAAATTCAACCTTATAAACTAATTTTTGGCAAGAAATTTTCCTTAGGGTTTTCCGTGTCAACTTACCTAGCTGTATGGTATGCACTAAGGCCGTTGTTAATTTTTGCCAGCGTGTAGACGTGAGAATGTTCGACTCTGCTCAACTGCGAGCAGTGAGTCTTACGTCGCCATCTTCCACTGGCTTTAAATGGGTTACAAGGCACAAAGTGGTGGCGTGTCTGGAGTAACGGCATGAGGAGTTCCACAGGAACTGCTAGAAATGAGTCACAAGACACAAAGTGGTGGCGTGTCTGGAGTAACGGCATGAGGAGTTCCACAGGAACTGCTAGAAATGAGTCACAAGACACAAAGTGGTGACGTGCCTGGAGTAACGGCATGAGGAGTTCCACAGGAACTGCTAGAAATGAGTCACAAGACACAAAGTGGTGACGTGTCTGGAGTAACGGCATGAGGAATTCCACAGGAACTGCTAGAAATGGGTCACAAGACACAAAGCGGTGACGTGTCTGGAGTAACGGCATGAGGAATTCCACAGGAACTGCTAGAAATGGGTCACAAGGCACTAAGTGGTGACGTGTCTGGAGTAATGGCATGAGGAATTCCACAGGAACTGCTAGAAATGGGTCACAAGACACAAAGCGGTGACGTGTCTGGAGTAACGGCATGAGGAATTCCACAGGAACTGCTAGAAATGGGTCACAAGACACAAAGTGGTGGCGTGTCTGGAGTAACGGCATGAGGAATTCCACAGGAACTGCTAGAAATGGGTCACAAAACACAAAGCGGTGACGTGTCTGGAGTAACGGCATGAGGAATTCCACAGGAACTGCTAGAAATGAACACCAGGGTCAGATTTTGAGAGGTAAACCTGACATCGGCTAATTTGACTAGCAAACGAAGTGTCCAGCTCTCGGCATATCGTGCAACCAACAACACAGTCTTCCAATTTCCCATCGACAGCGTTTTCTCAAATAGTTTGTGAGTTTTACTTATCTTCACTTATAATAAATTCGGGCTGGTTTTTTTTTTCTTTTTCTTTTTTTTATTGCTGCAAAATGGCATGCACTTTGAGGGAACGGCAGCACCCGTTAATTGGACCCTGAGAGGGGCTGGATTAATTAGGTCCTGATGACTATATATCATGGTATTTGCATCTTCCAAAGAACTTCAGGAAACTGAAGAACAGCTTTTCTATTTCAGGTGGCAACCAATTTTACCCAAACCGAGTTGAGAATAATGTCTGTTAAGTTTGATTAATTGCTTGAGGATGTTTATGAAGGCCTCAATGGAAGAAATACCCTGAGTGGAAGAGTGGCTGCCTCTTTGTCTGGACACTTTTCGTCACTGTGTAATCTGTAAAAAAAAAAAAAAAACAAACAAAAACGCAAATATTATTTATGCTTGGAAATTGACTTTTTTGCGTGAAGAAAAGTTAATTGCCATATTCCCATGATAAAATGAGTAGGTTTAATAGTTTTTTTTATCCCTACAAGGGAATGAAATATTGCAATCAGACTCAGATATCTGTTGCAGCTGATACCATGGATGGAAAGGAATGGAATTGGAAATCTGTTGGATCTTTTTATTGTCATTTTTGAGTGGACCATTGTAAAGTTTTATTGTTTTGTGTGATCTCAGTGAAGTGGTGATAAAAATAGATTAATTTTAACATGTATATCTTGTACATATGGCATACTTAATATAAGCGATCTGTCTGGTTTCCTCCCACTGTAATGCTGGCTGCTGTCATATAAGGGAGGTATTCTTGAGCATGGTGTAAAAAAAAACAATGAAGAAAGTAAGTGAAGTACTTGATATAAGTTCTTGACTTGCTGGAACTTTTAAATCTCATTTTGCATTATTAAGATTTATTGCATATACTTAAATTGCTTGTTTGAAAACTGCAATAACCATGCATGAAAATAGGACTGGAATACATGTGAAGGGGTAAGGAATTATGGTTAGGTTGATCACAATGTGTCATAATAAACAAGCAGTGAAGCAGTGTACCATTATATTCAGGTGGTTTCCACATTAACATGCACATCAATCTGGTTGGGGTGCAGTTTGTAATCTTCTGATGCCATTAAGTGGATGGAAAACAAATAAATTCTGTCTGTTTTTTGTTTTGTTTTGTTTTTTTTTGATAAAAAGATAAAGTGGTGAAAGTTTTTTCTTTAGGCTTCATCATCATATGTTTTTTATACATGCATTAAAATACAGTAATCTTGTGTGAGTGTTATATTAATTAATTATTTATCTATTAATTTAATGACGTTTTACGCCGTACTCAGTAATTTTTGACATACACAATGGTGGTCAGTTTTATAGGTGGAGGAAACTAGAGTTCCTGAGGAAAACGTCCAATCTTCTGTCAAGTTTCTGATGAGCTAAATCCACACGTGACATACATTTATATGAAAGCCATGCTAGTGGAAGACAGGTTGTCTTCAACAAACATTAGACTGCATGTGCTAATGGTCAACTGAACGTTGGCATCCATCAAGGCCCAACCAACAGTGAGAGCTGGGGCAAAATTGTTTTAATGTAAGAGAACAGAAAATCCCTGCCGTTTTGTGGTTTCTCTTGGTGACATTACTACCGAAAGTTCCCACAGCTAGTTATCCCAGTTCCAGATGCTGTTTATGTATTGAGCTGTGACAAGTGCAGTACTGTCTAACATCATTAGGTGGTATTTCGGCAAGGTTTCTCGGGGCTCTGCAAATAGAACTGAAAGCTGCCAAATTGGATTAAGGATGCCGTTGTAATCCTTAAGCAAAACATGTTGACTTAAGTTAACCCTGCAAGCCCACAGCTATTATTCATTGGCTGCCGATACTCATTATGGTGACTGAACATATCGACAAAATTAAGAATGAAGAGTGTACAAGCTTTCCCCAATCTATGCCACTGTATTTGAGTTTCCAAGAATAAGCTGTAGATCTGCCAGGTCCCATAACATAAACACATTCAGCATATGCATAAGATGTACATTTTGTGCAGAAAACTATTTTTGTGCTAATTTACAGAATTTGGGCTTTTTTTTTTTTTTGCATGTTATATACGCATGGACTGCATGCATTCTTGTTTATTAAGCTCCTTTGGACATATAATCACTTGCACTCCCCAGATCTTCACCTTCAGAAAATCCACAATGTTTCATCTTGGCCCAACCCTATGAAAAGCATTTTTAATGTTCGCTGGCTACCTGTATATGTACCATACCTATGTGACTTGAATAACTGTTCAAGTTTCAGTGACTTGTGCAGGTAGCAGTTACTTATATATGATTGATATACATTGATGTGAAATAAGACTTATTTTTTCTTTCCTCTAACAATATAATAAAGCCATCTCTGTCACTATCTCCCTAGAAAAAGGCTACAATTCATTTTTTTTTTGTTTTTTCAGGAAGAGAAAATGAGACTTGAGAAGACAATGAAGCAAGTGGAAGAAGGACAGCTTCTGGTGGAAAAGTAAGTAGTTTAATATCACTAATACTTCCTTATTACAGAGAAAGGAAAGAACCCCACAGCACCATGTGAGACTCCCTGCTACATGGACTGTGACCTCCCTCAACTGCCTCACTATGACATCAGTTGATGCAGTGCCCAAATTGTTGTAAAGATGTCTACAATGGGCACTCTTGTTTTTTTGTTGGCCAGAATGTTTTCCTGAGTCTCTGAAAATGACAGTAGTTCCTTATTTAAGTTTTGATGTGTTTATGGGGGCTTTGATGTAATTACAGTAAACTAAGCAGTGAAATCTGTTGCATGTGTAACAGTGGGCCGAGGATCAGAAGTCGAACCAAGTCAAAAACAGTTTTAAGCGCTGATAAAGTAAGCTCCACAGCTTTGAAATACATGTACTGTAGTTAACTAGTTATTTCTTTATAAGCAGAGAGTCTTCTTCTCTATAATTTGTATTGCATGGTTCAAAACTAGCCACTGAAAAAGCATTACAGTAGCCATAAAATACTCACCCTAATTCTTCAACATTTTCAACCACCGCTGCTACCAATATTTTGAAACATTCTGAGATCACTTTGGGGTGTAGAGAAATAATTTGCACAGCTATATAAAGCTTGCATCTTTAGCGACACAACCATTTCATTTTAGTGTCATTTTCATGATAATTGTAAGCATAAATACCGCTGATTAAAAGTGCTTTGGTGATTAAAAAGGTTTACCATAAGTAGTTATATCTTTAGAACCAGGAACTCAGTTTTTTCTCTGCCGTAACCCGATTCCTGGTTTGCTTGTTAAACGTATGATTGTGGTGTCTGAATGTCCTATACATACTACATTTGCCTGTAACAATGTCATGGTCTGTAAGAATTTCAGATTAAAGATGAATTTAATGAGTAACAAAGCCCCGCCCACCTCCACCCCCCTCAAAAAAAGAAAAAAAAAATGGCTGTTTAGTTCTAATTTCACTCCTCTTCCAAAGTAATTCAGGTTATGTTATTTGTTGTCTTTTCTTTTAAATTATCTTTTATAAAATTATTTCATTGTTCTAGCACTACTATAATAATCAATACGCATGACTGAATGCAGGAAGCTGATTAACCCTGTTGTTCTGACAGTCACTGTTCAGCTTGTGATTCAAAGTGGTATTTATGATCAAGTAGCATCTTAGTATGACAAGGGTTAACAACTGATAGAAGCTGATGGACTGTATATAGTCTCACCAGAAAAACCACCACTAAATCTGTCATATTCTGTGAGACGAGGAATTCTCATGGAGACCATTCTTTTTCTGATTGATTCTCCACATTTCCTCTGAGTGTACTCTTAAACTAGACCTGATCATAAATAATGTTAACGATGACATCTCGTCTTAAAGCTTGCAGTAACAACCAATAATACAATGTGTATGTCATTCCATTTATGAGTTTGGGCTGGAATTATACATTTGAAAACTCTTGAGACTATTTAAAAATATATTTCTGTAGAAGAGGTATCGGTTCTGAGTCATGCGAGGCATGTGTGTGTTTATTTTTATGTATATGCCGAGCAAATGTAGTTTTGTGTTTATTGGTAAACATGCCAGGAGTTATGAGCTGTTAATGGAAGGGAGATAACTCTAGTAAACATCTGTGTCATGGAAGGTTCCACACAAATAAGCTACTGGGAGGTGTTTCTCACAGGCCTCGTAACATTGTGCTTGCCTAATGACATAGCTCTTAAGACTTGACATTGCATTTACGACTGCTGTTAGTTACAACTCTCGGTAGTGCATCAGGGTTATTGGAGGTAAATTATGTAAGAGTACTACTATTGTGTGCTACTTTCAAGAAAAGTAAAGAATAAATGAAACCTACACATAGTTTTGGCATGAAAAAGTTTTAGTTGGAGAGATTCAGTTTCCCGTTGTTATGCCTTGCACGACCAACACGACCCCAAATATACAGTCTGTGAAAAATTCGTGAACATGGCATTGAAAACCAATCTACCAGTCATTTACTCAGTCAGGAGGCTTTTCATTGAAACTCGAGCCATATAAATCCAGGGAAATCCCACTTCATGGTATTATTCTTAGATGGTGATGGTGTATGGTGTCTAATCAGCTTTTGGGGGAAGAATAGGGGTTGGAAAGGGTTGGAAAGGATCCTGCCCAGTCTTCTGCGCTGCACTACCTTTATATTGCCCAACTACATGATAGTCTCACTGGCCAAGGTGTTTTGAAGAACTGACTCGCTGAAACTCTTGGGTCCTTAACCAGTGATGTTGGATGTTCAAGTCTGGCTCTCGCTGTTTTGGCCGCATTTTTAAGTTGAGTTTCAATGAAAATAATGTTGAAAGCTATGTCAGATAAGGAATAATTTTTCCCTGAGATACTGTAGTATTGAGACAACGCTATAGAAGCTCCTTTCTCTTGCCATTATGATTTGCCTGACTTTAAACACATGTACAAATGAAGAACTATGCATACCTTCAGTATATTTTTTTATTAATTAGATTGTTTGCTTAATGTCCTTCTTCATATGTGTCATGTGGGTTATGCACTTTTATGGGTTGAGGAAAACCGGAGTGTGCTTAAATTAAACCATCGACCTTTGGCAAATTACTGATGAAGTTTACCACATTTTACGCACATGTTTGCACACGATATCGGTGCAAGAAAAGGAAGTCGTTTTCAAAGAATGTTAGAAACACAAGCTTTGACACCTGCTTATTGTCACCATACAAGGCCCCCACGGAGACTTGGCGAGCAGAGGAAAACTTACATGATCATGTACTGTAATTCTACAACCTTTTGTTGTGTTTGCAAGATGTTGATTCAAGCATATTCTAAAGACATTTTTCTAAGTAGACTGATAAAATTATGCTCTTTATGAAGCCCTGAAATTGGCCAATCCAACCAATGTGGTTTTGTCTCCAAAATCTTATTGTAAATATACATAAATTGGACTGAAAGTTGCTCTTTCATATACAAAAAGGTTGAAGAATTAGGGTGTGCTGTCTTTGCACATGCACATATATGTATGTTACGTTCTCTTTGCAAAAGTTTTACAGCTATACTGTCTTTCACAGGGTGCAAACAAACAGTTTTTGGTACACATGTTTATACATATGCTAAAATAAAGGTGTGTGTGTAGGGCACAGGTCAGAGGTCAGAGGTCTTTAGCCATCACTGTAGATATATACACAGGTATGCTTGTCAGCTTTGGTTTCACCATGCCATGAAAGAAAACAATAGGCTTCATTTATTAAAATGTGATTTTGATTATTTCTTGGATTTCATTAAATGCCTTTATGATTTGTATGATATGATTACTACATGTATAATGGATTTAATGTTAATTGTTTACATTGTTCAGCGATGGAAATAATGGGCTATTCTATTGAAGGGTACCTGTGCTTTTACATGAAAAGTTCAAAGGTGATGTATTGTCTTGTTCTGTGTATATTTATTCTAATGTGTTAATTGATGTTTGCTGCACACTTCATAATTCAGAAGCTTTGCAGTTTACAGACAAATCAAGTCTCAGTTTTAATTTTTCCAAAGTACATGCACAGTATAGCCACGGATGGTAAATCCATACTATCTGTGTAAATGTGTATCTTACATAAGACATCTGTCCCCCCCTTATCAGCAGAATAGGGATGTCCAGGATCAGGGTCGAAGGTCAGAGTACAGTGTGAATGTGGTGGCCACATGTGCCTGAGGTTTATCAAGCCTCTGAGACAGGAAAGCCTCTGTGTGGGTTTGTCTACATTAACATGTGTGGGGTGATTCCACATTGAGGGACAGAAATTGTTTGCCAGGGTTTGGATTAAGTTTTATGCTGATTTTCCTGATTCAACTCCACACATGTTTGTGTGCCTCACCAGCATAGAGAAGCACTGAGATTTGACTGCAGACTGGACAGTGCACTACAGCATAGGTGTGTACGTGGGACTTTACACATACTAGACTCACTTGGCTGTAGCTGAGATGTAAAGGTATGGGTTTTATCAATTTCCTAGCTCTCTTTGAAGTTAAATTTTAATGTAGACATGAAGCCTTTTGGTATGGGATTTTAATGTCCTTTATGTGTACAGCCCTGTAAGAAAAGATCATGTTTTCGATTTTGTTCGTGCAAAACTGGATATGAATTGCTCCTGAAATTCTCCAAGTGCTGACATTGAAGAATGAGGACTAGCTTAAAGTGGTCATACTGGGATTTACATTAAAGGTGCAGGTATTTTGATTTTACCACCTTCATGAAAGCATATTCCTGATCTGACTTAGTTGACTTAAAATAGCGTGCATGTACAGAGAGGGGATAATATTTTTAGTTCAGGTGTTTTAAATATTTCATGCATAAAATTATAAAAATCTGATACCATCTGATAGTGTTTTAATATGTATTAAATGCTTAACTCACTGTTTTTATTTTGTTAAAAAGTACCGTACAAAAGAGGAAAGCATGTATATACATACATGTATATTTAAGGCTAGAGCATATTATTGACATGCTCACGGCTATGTTATTGAACATGGTACTTACCATGGACCTACATGTTAATATACAGGTGACAGCATGAATATGTACTTAATGAACATGTGGTATATATATATATATATATATATATATATATATATATATATATATATATATATATATATATATATATATATGGGGTTATAATGTACATGAAATTAGGTTTAGTAAATTACGTAGACAGTCTCTTTATATTTATATCAACTATAAAGCAAATTACAGTGTCTGCTATTAATTTATATCAATTATAAGTATCACTACAGCCTATATTATAGAGGTGTGCTCTATTTTTATAATTTTGATATAGGAATCTTATAGATGAGCATTATAATGACTGCATGTGTGTACTACATGTGTGTACTACATAATACATTGGGTTCGTGCGAATTAATACTAGCTGGATATGGCAGCTACAGCCAGATCCTCCTCTGTCTTCAGTATGATAAGGAAAGAAAAGAAAACTCCAGTACAATAGTAATAAGAATGTACAGGTATAAACAAATAATGTCCCATGGCAGGCAGTGACAGCTAGTGGAGCATGATAATAAATCAAGGGTGCGCGGACACAATTTCTCCAAGAGGTTAGTGAGTGTATTTTTGGTAACTTCTCTATGTAGTGTAAAATTAAGACATCATGACTGTAGTTAGCAGGGAAATTAATGATGGAAAACAGTTATTAGCATTATTGGGGATTTTTGAAATTGTGTTGAAATGAGCTTTACAGGCCAGTACACTATGTGCATGTATATATATCGATATGTACGGAATGTGTTTATTTTTGATAGATGTCACAATGGGTATGAGTATGAGTATGCATATAAGCTGACTGTTTATTAAATTGAGATGCCAGGAATATATGGATATGGTTGACGATGAAAGTAAATGTTGTAATTGCAGAAAGTACATGTAAGCTGGCTCACACACATAAACCATCAGTACATCAGTCAACAAATTTATACCACTTCTGATATAAATAGAAAGTCTATTGCTGTCCCAGCCACAAATTTTAGTCAGAAGGTTTGTTAAACACTTGAAGACCAAAGCCTGGCATGTCTGGTGCGAGCACTCAGGGTTTTCTCCTCTGATGAGCTGGGCCGCCATAAAATGGCTGAGAAATTGCTTATGTATTATTTACATATTATTGTGAGTGAGTAAGTGAGTGAGTGCTTGGGCACATATTATTATATGCACAGTTACACACTTATATGTTCAGTTACACACGTATATGTACAGTTACACACTTATATGTACAGTTACACACTTTTACATATATGTACACACTTATACCTATATGTAGTTACACACTTATATGTACAGTTACACACGTATATGTTCAGTTACACACGTATATGTACAGTTACACACTTATATGTACAGTTACACACGTTTACATATATGTACAGTTACACACATTTACACATATGTACAGTTACTCACTTATACCTATATGTAGTTACACACTTATATGTACAGTTACATACTTACATGTACAGTTACACATTTATATGTACAGCTACACACTTATATGTACAGTTACACACTTATATGTACAATTACACACTTTTACATATATGTACAGTTACACACTTATACATGTATGTACAGTTACACACTTATATGTACAGTTACATGCTCATATATACAGTTACACACTTATATGTACAGTTACACTCTTACATGTACGGTTACACACTTGTATGTACAGGTACATGCTTATATGTACATTTACACACTTTTACATATATGTACAGTTACACACTTATACATGTATGTAGAGTTACACACTTATATATACGGTTACATACTTATATATACAGTTACACACTTATAGGTACAGTTACACACTTATATGTACAGTTACATATTTACATGTACAGCTACACACTTATATGTACAGTTACACACTTTTACATACATGTACAGTTACACACTTCTACATGTTTATAGAGTTACACACTTATAGATACAGTTACATACTTATATGTATAGTTACACACTTATAGGTACAGTTACACATAATGAGCTTCAACAGACACATACACAAGCAGTCAAGTATGAAGTAACTAAATACATGTACATGTAATTGTATGTAAACAAAATCTTAATTATAATTTGCATGTGATAAGTACCTGTGGATGCTGCTTCAGCGTTGAGTACTTTAGCCGCACATAATTAACCTTCTTTATTAGCTAGCTGTCCCAAATTTCAGTGTACCTAAATTCAAGTTACAGGCAGGCTATTAAGATATGTTTAGTTTGCCCCATGCCATCTATTTGTAGGTTTGGTGGGCTAGTCATTATTGTTTGTCAGGTGAAGCCTGTTTGTTTATAGCTATGTGCTAAAGAGTGACTAATTGCATAAGTGTGGAGTGAATGTACACTTGTGTACATCACTTAAACACCAGCTTGTCAGGGAGAAATACCAGAGGTATGTGTTAGCAGAACTAAGACAGGTCATATGAGTAATCACATTCGAATCCACAAGTTTTTTCTTAATACTTAAAGAGGCATTTGTGAATGGACATTATGCAGAGCTTAATTTAAATTTTAATTGCTGTGGAATCAATTTGAATCTGGCTGTTTCCATTGACAGTAAACACACAGAGATTTTACATGTATGCCACTGCTGAGGTATATTTCCTATGGGCTGACAATAAACACAGGGATTTTGCATGTCTGCCACTGCTGAGGTATATTTCCTATGGACTGACAATAAGCACAAGGATTTATGCCACTGCGGAGGTATATTTCCTATGGACTGACAATAAGCACAAGGATTTATGCCACTGCGGAGGTATATTTCCTATGGACTGCCAGTTCACACACAGGGATTTTACATGTATGCCACTGCTGAGGTATATTTTCTATGGACTGACAATAAGCACAAGGATTTATGCCACTGCTGAGGTATATTTCCTATGGACTGACAATAAACACAGGGATTTTACATGTACGCCACTGCTGAGGTATATTTCCTATGGACTGACAATAAACACAGGGATTTTGCATGTATGCCACGGCTGAGGTATATTTCCTATGGACTGACAATAAACACAGGGATTTTACATGTATACCACTGCTGAGGTATATTTTCTATGGACTGACAATAAGCACAAGGATTTATGCCACTGCTGAGGTATATTTCCTATGGACTGACAATAAACACAGGGATTTTACATGTGCGCCACTGCTGAGGTATAGTTCCTGTGGACTGACAATAGACATGATAAACAGGCAGGGATTTTATAAATGTACCAACACTCAGGGGATATATTAGTATTTGCTGTTTTTGTGGATGTGGATAGTAATATGTTCTTACTGTATTTCACCTGAAGTTAACCATTTTTCATGACATTGACATTTTTTCTTTTAGAGAATTACAAGTATGTCATTAAAAATATCATTTTAAGGCTTTTATGTGCTTTGAAAGTGCATTTTTACATACAAGTCTTTAGTGTTTCTTTATAGTAATTATCCATTGTTTTCTTTATGGGAATTATTTATTTATTTCTTTACGGTAACTAATCATTGTTGTCAAATGTTCACTTTTAAGTGGGTGTGTGGTGGTACTCTGTGAGAGAGATGGTAAAGCAGCTCATGTTTTGTTTTGTGTTTTATCAAGGTTATAGCATTTAAAATGGAATTGAATGTTCCAGTTGGGGATTTATGAGGCAAAATTACACAGTTTTGGTTCTCCAGGTTTACATTGTTTCACTGATAGGTCAGCTTACTTTTTTTTTTTGTTTATTGTTTTAGTAGACCACAGATGCAGGAAGGTTTTACAGTGTTTTATGCTAATCAATTTAGTTCTTGATATTTTGGCATCTGTGTGTTATTTGGATCCATCTTCACAACCCATACTTTTATACTTGAGGATGTGCATCTAATTAATACATGCATGTAAAGCCTAACCTTCATACTAACTGTGTGGACGACATGTAGGTAAAACAGATGGGGAGTTGTTCGAAAATCTGTGAGACGTTTATGGGGGAAATGCTTAATTTAACTTGCTGTGGAAACATCCGTTCGCATCTTTCATATGCCAGTGGTTATTCATGCCTGCGAATTTTTTATTTCTAAGCTGGCATTTGCTTCTTACTTACTCATTTTTTCTGGTGTGAGAAAGATAGAAACTATTACAGGAATATCATGTTTTTGACAAAGTGAAAGGCAATAAACCAACCTTTTCAAAGGGAAAAATTCTAAAATAAGCCTATATTTTGTTTAGACATAATATTAGAGAATATTCTGTCTCTATTTCCCAGCCTTTTCACATATGAAAGAACAACTTTGAGTGCAAGTTATGCACATTTTAATTTCATTTTGGAGACAAAACTACAATGATTGGATTGGCCAGTTTCAAGGTTTCAGAAGAGGTATGAATTCATCAGGTTGGACAGAATAATGCCTTCGGAATACGCTCGAATAAACACCCTTACGAACATGCGAAAAGGTTGAAGAATTACAGTAACTAGACTAAGAAAAAAATTGTAAAAACAATTTATTACATTAGCCATTGACCAGTATGGTAGAACAAACTTTAGCATGAATCTTGAAATCTCTGAATATTGTAGATTAAGCCGCAGTATGCGGTTTAATTCAAGACATAAGGAACTACCCTGACCAGCGAGGCTTTATGAGCGTTTGGATTGTCTGTAGGTGTTGGTTGAAAGCTGGTCATGTTGTTTGAGATTAGGTCGCCCCAGTTTTCCTCTAAGCTTTGCCCGATGTGCAGTTCTCTCAATCCTGATCGAAAGCACATGAGTTTACAACTACTGATATAAATAAGTATTAAAAAAAAAAGATGTATCAAGTTGTCCAACTTTGTAGTAAGATGTAGATGTAAACATGTAGATGTTAGAGAAACACCCTAGTGGCTCGTAAGGCATGCTGGGGTAAGTGTGTGTGCGTATGTCCTACACGTATATGATGCTGTGTCTTCTGATGGCGGAAGACTTGCCGAGAATCGTGTGTTTTTTTACACAATCTGCTTCTGTTGATACAAGTGTTCCTGGTTTTGATTTAGTACACGATTTGTATCTGACATTACAACAGTCTTCACGTTCAGTGTAAATGTCACCATCTTGCTAAACAAAGTGCTGCAGGAACTGTAGACAAAATTGTATCCTAACTCTTTGATATATTTCTTTCACTCAAAGATGGGATTTTTGGTAATTTGTTCGAACATAGTGAAGCCACTGGGAAACTAGTATTTGTTTTAATTAAACAGATATTAATTGGTTTCTTTCATTAATTGAAAATTAATGAAATATGCTCACACAGCCTCTTAGACCTTTTTCTGTAGTTTTGTGCCTAGAATAAATGAATGAATGATTATGGCTGTACGCCACATTGGCTTTGTGTCTAGAGCTGTCTTCTCTACTTGACAAGCAGTTATGATGGTGGTTTGAGGAAGGACATGTCAGCATGGCCAATTTTTGCAAAATGGGTTTACTTACCTGACTGATATTTAAAATTTGTTTCATGATCATTTGCAAGGGATTTGGTTCATAGACAAGTGGTCATGGCCCTGGTCACATGAAGAATAGGTCCACTGCCATCCTTGGAGAGGGAATTCTGAAGATGAATTAGCTTCCATTGTTCTGAGAATTAATGATCATGGCTTTACGCCTTCTTTGGCGATGTTTCAGCCATATAGTGTGGCGATATTGTTCTGTGAAATTTAGTGGCAGTAAGCAGATGCCTGTACTCCCTGTACGAAGTTTGCTGGAGACAACACACCTTCCACCATCGGAAAGATTGACAGAATGATTGCATGAGGCTTGTCAGAGGTTGGTGATTTATCCTGCACTGTCTCGTTTTCCATAGTCATAACGGTTTCCTCCACCCATAGTATACTGACTGCCAATTCTTGAGAGGGGTGGGGGCCTCCGTGGCTCAGTCGGTTACCGCGCTAGCGCAGCGTAATGACCCAGGAGCCTCTCACCAATGCGGTCGCTGAGAGTTCAAGTCCAGCTCATGCTGGCTTCCTCTCCGGCCGTAAGTGGGAAGGTCTGCCAGCAACCTGCGGATGGTCGTGGGTTTCCCCCAGGCTCTGCCTGGTTTCCACCCACCATAATGCTGGCCGCCGTCATATTAGTGAAATATATAAGTGAGTACGGCGTAAAACACCAATCAAATCAATAAAATTGGGAGGGGTGGAAAATGGAAAAAGACTCATGTTGAATTTTTCTTGATGGTTTTAAACAGATTTTCCTCAGGCAGTGATAGAAGTTTTCAAGAGATGGCTGTCTTCTGCTGGCAGTGCTGTGTAATTTTAACAGATGTTTTGTGGAACTTAATTTTTAACAAATTTTGTATTTCCTTTCACTATTAGTGAATCTTTTGAGACGATTAATATAATTACCCTTTGGACAGTGTTGCCTAAAGTGTTTCTGTTTTAATTTGCAACAGTTTTATGTGAGCCTCTCAGCTTGTCCATCCATCCATCCATCCATCATTACACCTGAAACAAGTGTGCATGGAACCCCTTTCAACATTGCACACACCTAAAGCCCAAAACACAATAAAATTGTCAGCATATCTTAAATGGTTATACACTTGTGTTCCTTCTTTTCCCATTAAAAGCAGAAATTTAACTTATGCTCACAATTTTCTCATCACATAGCTTCTCCCATTTCTTCTATAAAAGCATGCATAGTATTTGATATTTGTGTTTTGAAATTAATGGTTTGATTGTCCACTCAACGTGAGACACATGCCAGAAGACATTTGGACATCCTAACTTTATGTAGTTGACGTTTAAACACAAACTTTTTGCCGTATGCAATATTTCTCTGACTGTAAATGCCCTTTTGTCAAATTTGGCTCCTGTAACCATTAGTCCATTTCTTTATTAACTTTCTTGAATGCTTGTAGCCAGCTAGGTTTACCAAACTTATACTGCATGTACTTGCTTTTACTAGTAAACATGTAATGAATATAACCCCATTAATTTCTGGAGACCATGGCTAATGTTCCAAGGTCTATTTTAGTTCATTTTTATGACAGACCTGTAAACCTATTAAGCAATTTTCATCGAACTAAATGTGCCATGTGTGCTGCACCTGGTTATGCATAAGAAACCCTGTTGTTTTCCATTGACATTGACCTGTTTTTTCAAGGTCATTTACTTTTTAAACATGCATTCCTTTGCTGCTGTGCTTATGGCCGAGGGTGTTCAGTGCATTGCAAAGTATTTTTTTTTGCAAAATAGCATTTCTGTTATTTTAACAGCGTGCGATAAAACCTGACTAATTTGCTCTGGTGTTCATTTAGTCTTTTTTAAATCCCAGAATTAGTGCGTTGTTGCTTGTTGGAACACAAAAGTGATCAGTTTCACGCCAAGGTAGATCCAAGCATTAGGCATCTTCAAGGCATTTTATTGGTGAACACTTTAATAGATTACCACAGGTTTTTCTTCACACTGTATCTTCGGTTTACAGTTTGTCAAATTACAGTTATACATAGATGTAGCCTTTGAAGCATCCAGTGTTTTGTGCTCTTATCTTTCCGCGCTACAAATGTGTTTCACAATCAAAGGTTAAAGCTTTTTGAGTCATTAAAACTGCTGTCAGTTAAATTTCATTTTATTTGCTTTTAATGCTTTGTTTTGTTAAAATACTGGTATACTTTTTTCAAACTTATGTGTTCATTTGTTTATTGGATTTCTTTAACAATATGGCTTACATTTTAAGATGTATGGAGAAAAAATACAGAGGACAGAGAAAAATTATATGCAGTATTTTCACAAAGTTTGGTCTGTAAAAATAATACATATACATTTTCAGAACCACATAAAGGCCTTAAAACAATAATTTTGATGCCAGCACTGACATTTTTCTTAGAAGAAATTAATCAACTCCACAAACACCTAGCTTTCAAGAGGCCCAATAATCGGTCAGAATCATTAAAAAAAAATGTGTCAAGGGAAAAACCTGAACTTTTAAAATGCGAAATACAATATTTACTTCTTTGGTCAGATTAGAACAACTACATGTACATATGAGTCATGTTTTATAAGCTGTTATAAACAAAGTGAACAAATGAGGAATAAAATCTCTTTTTGATTTCCAATTATCTTTTGAGAAGATTTCCAAAATGGCAAAGTTTCGTTTGGCAGGTGGAACATGAGAAATTCTTTATGTTTTTCATTTTCAACATTTAAAAGATTTATGTGTGAATTTATGAAATAATATAAATTCAGACATTTACATTCAGGAATACATTCATGCTTACCCTGCTATTTTTAAAAAAGGGTAAATTTGTTGAAAATTGGTAGAACAGTGAAAATAACCTTTTCTGTAGTGTGTCACGTTTTCTGTATTACATGTGATGATTGTAAAGCAAAGAGGTACATGCAGTTCACATGTACTTAATAACTTAATAAAAGGTGATGAATGTCCATTATTGCTAATTTCTGTGTGCATGCAGAATTGCATTTGGGCATTTCGAGCTTTCAAATTGTGAAAGATTTGATTTGTAAATATCATTTTCATTCTGCTTTGTCATTCCTCAAAGTTATTGCGGGAGCCAATGTCAAAACACAGGCTAAATTTAACCAATGAAATCATTTGCAATATAAAACCGTACTACGTAAAAAAAAGTGGTATGGAGTTTCGTGCCAGAAGAGATTGAAGAAAAGTGGACAATTCCGACATGGATTGTGTCTAAAGGATATATTAGTTTGTGACAGGCATCAAAGACCATTGTTGAACAGCTCTTTATTCTTGTGTTCTTTATTAATGGTAATCTAATGTTATGGGGATAAATTGCAGACATTCACTCCTGATCATGTAGTATGTGCTGAGAGACTTGAGTGAGTAGGGCCAGCTCCTGTGTTCACAAACACTGCAGGCTAGCAGCAGATAATGATATGTTTTCACAAGGCTTGGAACCGCCTGATTTAGGCATTGAATAATCACATCCATTTATAATTACTCCTATCTCCTATCCAGTTATAATTACTCCTATCTCCTATCCAGTTATAATTACTCCTATCTCCTATCCAGTTATAATTACTCCTATCCAGGTTTGAATCAGTATCTACAATACACAGGTAATCGATGTGAACATGATCTTCATAAAGTTTTATTTACTTGTCAACATCTGATGTATCTGAAGTGAAACATACATTTTAAGTGGAATAACTGAGAACAGAGAAATGCTGTACAAATAAGGGCATGGTACCTTCAGTAATTATTGATGTTAACAAGAACCTGGTCCGTGGCTTTTAGTGAACTTTATGCCCACTATACCCCACAGGAAACGTAAGCAAGTGTCGGCGCATGTTAATCCTTGACCATTACCAGCCAGGAAGAAACTCGAATCCCTGACCAGCCCTGAAATGATCGAGCCACCCTCCAGAGAGTCGAGTCGTAGTTGGTTGACCACTCTGAAAATGTCACAACCGTGAAAGGTGACGCCTTTTGGGAGTGGAAATTTGGCCATGCCCCAGATACAAATTATCACCCTTGTTCATTTGAATGAGACATTTCAAGTGGTGACCCATGCCAGTGATATGTATCAGCTCTGAAAAGTACATGGTTGTGCTTCAGTTTTGTCAACTTGTCTTTAGACACATGTTAGAAAGTGTAGTATTTTAGGTTTGTTTGTTTTTAATACTCTTTGCTTTGGTGGTAGTATCATTATTAACAATAAAACAGATCACATGGGTTGACTTTTCGTGGCTGGTCTGGAGCTTTTTTGATTAATTCACAAAGGAAAAGAATTATATACATGTATTTTATATGTATTTCGTTTATGTGAAAGGATGTTTGTTCATACTTTTTTTTAAAATAAGTTGACAAATTAAGTCAAGTTAATCGTATTTATATTTTTACATTTGTATGTACATGTACATAGCTCTTTGCATGCGCAGTTGGCTGCGAAAACCTACCTTGTTATTTAGACCACCATGTATAATTGGCTAATTGCTTGCTCATTTGCGCGGTGTCTGTCATAAGAAGTTATTAGCCTATCAGCCACCAACAGCTAAGTTTGAACACCTGGCAAACCTAATGGACGAAAGGTGACAGGTCCTAGATTGGCGGGGTTCGGGCGTGTCAGAAGGGCTGTGGGTAAGCCTTGCTGTGTTCGTGAGAATGAGCCGTAAATTCTTCCCCTACCTTTAATCAGCGTGGAGAGCCAACCTAAAGGATTGGCTTGTTCAACCCATGTTCTGTAATGAGATGGCATGTCAAGTCAAAGCCCAGGAGAGACGGGCACTTCAGTGGCTGCTTTTAGATATATAGAATCTGGAATTGCAAGCTTAGAACATGTGGAAACTTTTCTGTGGCTATATACATTTAGATAAGTGTAGGGAATAATATTTATATATATTTTTTATTTGATTGATATTTGACTTTTTCTGATAGCCGTCAGGATTTATTTGTGGTTTAATTGAAACAGTGCCTAGGCTGAAGACACGAAGAATAGAAATTATAACACTTTTTGGCAGAATTAAGACTATTATCTTAAGTCTAAAGAATTTTAGACTGCAAGGGGATTGTTTAATTGGTTAGGCTGGAGATGCTTGTCTTTCCTATGCACACAGAAGGCATTAATTCCTTGGCCTGGTGGTTCGTAATAGTGTGCGAGAGCAGCATAATGACCCAGGAGGCTCTCACCAATTTGCCACTGCTGTCAGTTCAAGTCTTGCTCATGCTGACTTCCTCTCCAGTTGTGTGTGGGAAGGTCTTCCAAACAAAGTGCAGATGGTCATGGGTTCCCTGTGAGCTCTGACAAGTTTCCTCCCATCTTAATCGTGAAAATACTGGCTGCCATTGTATATGTGAAATATTTATTTATTTATTTTTTTATTTGATTGGTCTTTTACGCCGTACTCAAGAATATTTCACTTATACGACGGTGGCCAGCATTATGGTGGGAGGAAACCGGGCAGAGCCCGAGGGAAACCCACGACCATCCGCAGGTTGCTGGCAGACCTTCCCACGTACGTATGTGAAATAGTCTTGAGTACATAAAACACCAACCAGATAGTAAAAGAAAGAAATAAATAGAAAGTTCCTGTGGACCAGACACACATTGGAGAGGAAATTTCCTGGATTCCCTGCGAGTATAAATAAGGAATGAAAATATACAGTGAATATACCGCTTTAACATCAGTCGTTCAGTCAGTCTGTCAGGCAGTCCCTGAGAATGATTCAAAGAAAATCTCTTACCTTTGATTTCCTACAAATAGATATACATTCAAGGTAGGAAAAAATAAGGCTGAAATCTGATGACATAAGAACTTCTATCTGGGAACCTTTCAATAAAAAAGTGGAAAAGTTTTTCATATGTTGCAGTGGTTTTTATTATGATATGGTCTATGTAAGCAGAGACATAGCTACTTGTAGGAATATGATCTGGATAATACACCCACAGTATAAAGTATACTGACATGAATATGGTATGAATGCAGCTAACAGTATGAAAAGGGATTTACATTTGCATGTATAAGTTAATAATCACTGTAGAATTTATTTATTTATTTGATACTCAAGAATATTTCACTTATACGACGGCGGCCAGTATTTTGGTGGGTGGAAACCGTGCTCGGGGAAACCCACGACCATCCGCAAGTTGCTGGCAGACCTTTCCACGTATGGCCGGAGAGGAAGCCAGTATGAGCTGGACTTGAACTCACAGCAACCGCATTGTTGAGAGGCTTCTAGGTCACTACGCTGCGCTAGCGTGCTAACTGACTGAGGCCCCATCACTGTAGAAGGTGAGGAATGACATGCCACTGGCTGCAGTGAGAGAATCGGTATGTATTGTATGCTCTGTATGTACTCTTCAAGTCCAGCTCTGGCCATACGTTTGAAGGTCTGTCAGCAACCTGCGGATGTTCGTAGGTTTCCCATGAGCTCTGCCACGTTTCCCCACACTATAATGCTAGATGCCGTCTTACAAGTGAAGTATTTTTTGAGTACGGCGTAAAACACAAATGATGGTATTTTTAATTGTGTCGCTAATACATTGCGTATGAGTGAAAAACACACAGTCAGTAAATACATCGTTTAATACTGTTTTAAAAAATTTTTCAGTTCAGTATATAGCCATGGCTAACTGTTTGTTAATGTTTGTTAATTGTTAAAAATTGTTTTATTTCACCTTCAGAGGTCAGATCGAACTATTTTCATTATTTTCTTGATTCATCTAGTCATGTAAATAATTGTTTTTGCCAGTTGCCTCATTACATTAATTAATGCAAACATTTAATTGTATTTACAAAATAAGCTTGCAAGATACAAGTTCTAATTAATAAGGATTAATTTATAAGGTTTTAGTATGAATTAATTAAATTAAAAGAAGTAAGACGGTGATTTATGTGCGACCACGCTACATGTACATTTTTTTTTTTTTTTGATTGGTGTTTTATGCCGTACTCAAGAATATTTCACTTATACGACCGTGACCAGCATTATGGAGGAAAGAAACCGGCCAGAGACCCGGGGGAAACCCACGACCATCCGCAGGTTGCTGGCAGGCCTTCCCACGTACATGTACATGCATGTACATTTAAATATATATGTACATGTATGCAGTGAAGGAATTTGTAATTCAAGAGTAATTAACTTTAGAAGAATTTGAATTATGTTACCAAATTATGAAAACAAACATTGAAGAATAAAGGGTGTCATGATGCAAAAAGAAAATCTTGGGAATATTGAAGTGCAGTTATAGAATTATACTCACCTACATGTAGTTTTATATCTGTAGACTTGCATGTAAAGTAGAGATTGGTAGACAGACTTAATTACGTGGTGAAAATGGAGCTGTAGCAGACTTTAGATGTAGACATGAAACATTTACAGAGTAAATTCTTCTGAATGAAGCTTCAGACTCACAAGTCCTCTTTTCAGAGACGTTCTTGATGATCAAGTCTAATCAATGGACGACTGTAAATAGACCGACGTTCGTGGTATAATCAGAAGACGTCCCGTTTATTACAGCAGACTCAAGTCAAGTCGTCTGATTGGATGAATATTGGAGTCGGTGACCCTATACATGTCTCTTTCTAAGGTCATTGGAAGTTGGTTCAGTTCCTGAGAGCTCGAGCATTGATCATGTTGGCTATGCGGAAACATTGGAGAGTTCCTACTGGGCTGTAGATATGTAGTCAGGATGCCCGCGCACAACAGCTATTGATTTCAGCAAACGGCGAAGGCTCTGCCTTAAGTTATGCTAACGAGGCTTGCCTCAAAACGGATTTCAGGCTGTATATAGTCTTGTAATGTTACTGAGTTTTGCCACCAGCAGATTTACCCCTATTAATGGGACTTGGATATTGAGCACTGGGCACTTTGTTTTTTCCTTATTTTTTTTTTTTTTTTATGTCATCCAACGTTTTGATCTTCTTAGAATAAAAACTCATTATAAGTCATTGATTTATGGCAAATACACATGGTCCTACTCTCTTTTAGACCTGCTTCTGGCAGGATTTTAAGGGGTTACAATATATGCTTGAATCTGGTTGAGTTTCCATTCTATATGGTTGCTTGTGGGTTTTATGCCATAGAGTATGAGTTATTGACACTGATAATATGCTATCTCTGTGAAAGCAATAAAAATGAATCTGTTTATCAGAGGAGACATCTTCATACACTTGGGCGGCATTGATACTGCATTTAGATATCCTCCACAAATAGTGGCCCTATTATCGTTGGGATAATAATGGCTTAGGGACCATGGTATTAGCTGTCTTGCTCTAGGCCAATGTGTTGGAGAGTATACATCATCCCAAGCCTTCTGATGGTCAAGGGAGATAAAAACAGAATGTCTGGGAGTCGCTCTTGAAGGGTGGACAGATGTGTCCTCGTTTGCTGCTTGCCTGCCTTGGTATGGCGGCCATTAGTGGTATGCAGCTGTCTTGTCTCTGGGTCATTCAGCCCAAGAGACGGCTCCATTGAGATTCAGGATCTGGAATTTAACTGGTTGGGGACTTAATCAATAGTTGTAGTCTGATAGCTGGAAGACACTGGCAAGGGCCAAACGTGCAGTCTGTGGATCTGATGTCGGTAATGTTACCGGCAAACCTAAAGTATATATGTTCATGTACAGTGGAGAACTTACACATTCTGTGTCCTGATGGATGGTTGAGCAAGATCTGTGAGATGTAGAGGGAGAAATGGTACAAGACTTATTCCACGTGTTAGCACGCTGTTATTACTGTTGGATGTCCAACGTTGGATTACCAGAACGCGAAGGGTGTCTGCACTCAGCCAGCAACCAGTCAAGGAATTCCTATCCTGCTTGGATAGCCGTAGACTGAAGCTGTGATGGTGTCCATGTGATGCTATGGGTCACCTGAAGGTGTCTGAGAGCCAAGGAATACTCAATGTCTGAAGCAATATGCAGATATTGTAAAGGTACAGTATCTTAATTTAGATTAAGTTATTATGCAGATAGTATCCAGGAACACCACCTGAGGATACTCAACGTCTGAGATAGATGCAAATGTTGTGAAGGTACGGTATCGAGAAATTGAATTGTTGTGCATTTTGTATCCGTGAAAAACACCTGATTGTCTGAGATATATTACCTAATTGGTGCTTGTATTAAATATACCGTACATATAGCTAGGTACTGTAAAGGTTCATTATTGTGATATTTAACTGTTATTAACATGGTATCCATGAAAGTCACGCAGGGATACCGAATGATACAGTATATCCATGAGAAACACGTGAGGATACTAAATGTTTGAGATAAGATACAGATTTTTGGAAGTGTATGGTGTCTCACTTATGGGCTGGATTTGAACTCAGAGCGACCGCATCTGTGAGTGGCTCCTGGGTCGTTATGCTGCACTAGTGTGCTAACCAACTGAGCCACGGAGGCCACCGTTTGTCCGTGGTGTGTGCTATTACCTAATTGCTGCTTGTATTAAATATACCATACATATAGTTAGAGTATAGGCTGTGGTTGTGATTGTAATTAATGCTGTCTGCTTTAAAGGTTAAGCCAGCTTAGTGCTAATGTTTGACAGCTATCTCTGTAACTCTATACCAGCTGATTAATCAAGAATGGATTATAGCTCTAATCTCTTTAAAGCTAAGCTGCATTATGACGATACGATTAATAAATTTATCATTTACACGTTTGGACGAACGCACCATTAAACCCACTCAACAAGGGCACAGTCTGATGTTCATGGTAGCCTTATTTTTGAAAATACAAATGTATTTTCAGATATCAGGGACCAGTTACACAAAGACATTTCTGACTTTATATTAAGTCATAATTTAAAATGTTGTCACAATGCTAAGTTTTTGGTTTTAGAAGTTAGAATTTTTCACTCATTCATCCTAAGATAACACTGATGAGGTGGTCACACTTTCAAATTACAGGGCTTGAAAATAAGCTCTAAAACCATGATGAGGTGGTCACTCTTTCAAATTACAGGGCTTGAAAATAAGCTCTAAAACCATGATGAGGTGGTCACTCTTTCAAATTACAGGGCTTGAAAATAAGCTCTAAAACCATGATGAGGTGGTCACTCTTTCAAATTACAGGGCTTGAAAATAAGCTCTAAAACCATGATGAGGTGGTCACTCTTTCAAATTACAGGGCTTGAAAATAAGCTCTAAAACCGTGATGAGGGGGTCACTCTTTCAAATTACAGGGCTTGAAAATAAGCTCTAAAACCATGATGAGGTGGTCAAACTTTCAAATTACAGGGCTTGAAAATAAGCTCTAAAACCATGATGAGGTGGCCAAATTTCAAATTACAGGGCTTGAAAATAAGCTCTAAAACCATGATGAGGTGGCCAAACTTTCAAATTACAGGGCTTGAAAATAAGATCTAAAACCATGTTTCAAATTGTGACTAAAGTCAAAACTGGCTTTGTGGAATAACCTCCAGATGTACAGTGTTAACTTTACAATATGACCATTACCTGAGTCCACCCGAAATGTGCAGGTATATGTTTACATACACATGTATTGTTGCTAATACGCAGATGTTCTGCTGTTTGTTAGTAATGGACCCTTCTTTTACGAGAAGACACTATATATGTACGCACACCTGACTCCTTGTCATATATGACTGAAAAATTGTTAAGGACAATGTGAAAACCAAATGTGAAAACCAAAGCCTACATTCATACATATTGTGTTATAGCACTACGTATCTACCTGTAAGAAAACGGCTATAAAACAGAATTTGGAAAGTATATTTTATTCTTGATTTATTTCATAAGGCTTGTACATGTACATGTGTGTGTGGCATAGATAACAGTTTGTTGTCTTACATTGGCAGTGGTGCATATATTTAATTTATTCAGTGAAACTGATTTATGTCTACAGTGTATATACTCTTTAGAAATTTAAAGCCAGGATAATTCCAGGGAAGCTCTGTGATCGGTAAAATTTCATAAAACTTAATTATAACTTGCTTTATCATCATGGGGTGAAATACTGTGTAGTCATCAATATAGTCTGCCATCACGCAAAACTGCAGTATTTCAGTTAGCTAAAGTGTCAGAGAATTCAGGCTCATCAAAGTGTTTTATGGACTCTATAATTACACTGCATTATTAAATCACATTATTAAATTAAATTATGACTGCCTTCATATAACATTACCATATTTATCAGAGGAATATGTAGAGTTTAAAAGAGTTACGTCATGCAGTGGTAATGCAGGATCCAACCACGTTTGCTTCTTTTACTCGGTAATTAAGCAAAACCTCATGTCAATTTAGAGGTGAGCTCTTCTCGAGATCAAAGGGAATTGTAAATTGCATCTACTGAGTGTGTTTCATCATTGTGGCGGGTTCCTTTGTCTAGAGGGTTTGGGTGGATCATTATGTTCTGTACCAGCCTACACACTGCCTGCACATGTATTTCTATTACAAGGAGTTCCTTCATAATATATTCTTACTTCTCTATGCTAAATGACCCGAAATTTTGTCTCAAAAAGGTCATTTTTAGAGGTAAATAAATGTTATTAAATATTTCTTTAGATGCAGAAACTTACTTTTTTCCAGTAGTTTATCATCTTACGTTCCAAAAAGACCTCAAGAAAGACCTTTCTAAATTAATAAGATTCTTAGAATCAGGCTAAATGTGCAACTTCGTCCTTTACCATATACATACATATATCGTATACGCATATATATATATATATATATATATATATATATATATATATATATATATGTGTGTGTATAGGAAGTCTTGATGAAATTTCCAGGTTGGAACTTTCAAGCTCATTTGTACAGGAATAATTCTTGTGATTCATTATAGGCCTCAAATTCATGAAACTCTCGATTTAGAAAGCTGTACATCACACAGATACATTCAGGATATCAAAAATCACAAAAGCAGTCTGTTTTTGTTCTTTGAATGTTCCACCTGAAACATCCGATCCAGTGTAGAATTATGAAATTTGAATTACATAATATTAAAATTCTTCGGGATAACAAGGTAACAAGATGGTTTTATAAGAGGCCCTAATTTTTAAATGTACACTTGTAAAATTTTAAAAAAATTTTTCTGTAATATATGGATCAAAACAGTAAAATTTTGAGTGCATGGTTCATATTTTGTGGTAATTATACAATATTTTTTTGAAGTTTGAGCACTTTGTTGTGCCAAGAGGAAAATGGCTGTGTGAAACAGGCCAGAAATGTTAGGTTCACTGTCCCCATAAAAGCTGTAGGGCCGTTCTTACTGCCTTAATTCCTTAATTCTTCAACCTTTTCAACCAGCCTCTTCAATCAATATTTTGAAACATTCTAAGAGAATTATGGAGTGTAGAGAAATAATTTACACAGTTTTTGAAGCTTGCATCATGAGTGTCTCGAGCGAATCCTTTGTAGCGTTATTTTCATAATAAATATTTGCTTAAATTCCACTGAAAAATTGCTTTGTTGTTGAAAAGGTTGAAGATTTATCAGTATATATGTTAGCCAGGATTTAGCGAGATTTCAGATAGAGCTACATTGCTGATATAACTGGCAATTCAACCAGTCAAGAAATCAATTAGTTTTAATTTAACTCTCGCAAATCAACTCGGTCAAGTGAATATGTGATAATGCAGGGGCATGTGTTCACCATCGTTTAAATAACATGTACATGTACATGGGGATAGGCTGATAGTTTTGTGAAGCTTGTGTTATCGTACATGGACAGACTGTTTTTTTCTTAGTCAAGCTGTGTGTACACAAAACCAGTTGGTGATTATTACGAAGGCCTGCCATTATGGGTAATAAATTGGATGGATATCAGACACACTAGGCTCTCCCTTTAAGCAAGGAATCTTTGCTGCTGTATAATTGATTGTTTAATTGATTATAACAGATATTTATTGATACATATTCATTCCATTGATCATGCTGGCTTCCTCTCCGGCTGTACATGGGAAGGTCTGCCAGCAACGTGCGGATGGTCGTGGGTTTCCCCCGGACTCCTCCAACCATAATGCTGGCCGCCGTCGCATACGTGAATTCTTCTTGAGTACGGCGTAAATCACCAATCAAATAAATAAATAAATAAATAATAAAAAAAAAATAAATCATTTCATTGATAAAGGATGCTTGTACTGCTCAGAAATGTTTTGCACAGTCGTGTGTATTGATAATCATTGAACTCAGTGGGCTAAAGCATCGTTCTGGCTGAAACCAGTTGGCTCTAAACCAGTGAAGCTGCGGTTCAAATCCAACTATGGCTGGTTTCACTGCTGCTAAGCTTAAGTTGCTATTTTGGCAGTTATGTGACAAAAATTAAAGATCAGTGTTTTACTCCCAGCCATGAGTAACTGACTGTCACCATATAAGTGGAAATTTTCAAAGAAGGGATATATATTACATTTATTTACCGTGTATGTTTTATGTATTTTCAGCCATCAGTTGGAGGTAGAATTTGACGACAACCAGACGACGCGACGGAACAAGAAAAGACATTATCTTAGTAATGTTATCACGTGAGTGTAAATTTATACCCGTGTGTATTGTGACTGCGGATGACTTGTTGTTACGATGTAGTCATTAAAGGGAGATAGTCATTACTTGCCTAATTTACCATAAACGTGCAAAATTTTTTTGAGTTTTTATAGAATTTAACATTTTAAACCCTATTTGATTCCATTATTTTGCATGTTATTGAGCATTGCCCAAAAACCGTTTCCAAGTTTATCTCTTCGGTTAATACGAACTTCAGTTATACTGTACCAGTTAGAGGCTGCTAAACCTCTCCTTCCCACTTCACGGCCTGCATATGCGCTGCATGTTTTTTCATATTATCCTGAAAATCATAGCCAAAGTTGACTGAGTTTATTGACAATAATAGTGTTTCTTGCCTGTACTACATGCATGGGTATAATAAGATTTTATGAACCATTTCTGAAAGAAACAGCCTTTCTCAAGGAAGTATTAAAGTCAGCGGATCACCATTCAGTCTGCGTCAGACACCCAGTGTAATCCATTGCCCATGCATGAAGCTTATATATGTAGGTGTAGCAAGGAAAGGCATAACCTGGAGTGAGGTGCAGTGGGGTGGATTTTAATCTTATCAAACTCCCCAGCAGACCCTTCTCTCTCTCTCTCTGGCACACATATATCATTGCTTCATTTTCACTCTCTTTGGGCCTTAATTGGACCAGTTAGGACCCAGAATGATAACAATTGTGTTAACTTTCCATCCATCTTGGTTAGCATGCCACCCTCGTTACCAATTACCTGGGTAAACGGGACATTAAAGGTTTCATGGAATACAGACATGTGCCTATAAAATGACCATATCATTGTTTAATATGTCAGCCATCGCTGGCTATCATTGCATGTAGGTTACTGGATGTTTGTGGCAAACCGCTAGCTCATCGCTAGCACACTTTCAGCAAGCTTCTAAGATTTCACTCTAGAAATAGAACACATTAATAAAACATCATGGAGCTTTTTGTATGCACAGTGTGGGAGAGAAATAATTTAGAAATTTACACAGGGACAAATGTTTAAGCACTGTGGATGACTGACATATTAACGCTTCGTTGGTAATGATGTTTTATTGAAGGCATTATGCTTTGACTACATTCTTTATCATGCTCATGTAGCTGAATCTTGTTCAACATTAATGCTCAAGACTGAAGAACTTTTCACGACAAGACTGTAGTTACCATGACTACCAGGTAAAAAGCAGCATGACTGGCATAAAGTGGTTGCTAAGGTCACTGCTGGTGTGACTGTTACATGTGGTTGATGTGCACACAAGAAGGTTTTAATATAAAGGTTGTGGAGTTTAACTCTGTGCTGACAAATGTGCTAGCAAATGCACTGTATAGCATAATGGAAAAGCATAGATACTCCGGAAAATTTGAGAAATCACATATTTTTTGACTTTTTAATATTTCAACAAAATTGTATTTGTCATCTTCTGAAGATTGTTAATTTGAAGATTTTTGATTACACATTTTCTTTCAGCTTTAGATTACACATTTCCTGACTGGAAATAAGGCCAAAATACCCAAAATAAGCCACCCAAAAGCTTAACAACTTCCACTTCTATACTTCTTCAACCTTTTCGTATATTTGAAAGGTGTTTATTCAAACATTATTTGGTGTAGACTGTTAAAAATTTACACTTTTTGTGAAGGTCTGTAATTGACCAATTCAACCAGTGTAGTTTAGTGTTCAAAATCAACTTTAAAATATGCTTAAATTGCACTGAATATTGCTCTTTCTCTGCTCATACAGAGAAAAAGGTTGAGGAATTATGGTAAATTCAATGTGAATTTTAAAAAAATGTTCTCTTCGTCATCTGAATTTGATGAAATACATGTACCGACAAGAACAAAACCTTTGAGCCTTTGAATAACCTCTATCATTTCATCAAAAGTATTTTCATAAATTTTGAATATGCCCAATCTTGAAAATTGTGATTTGCATTGGTCAAAAGGGATCATTTACGACACCATTGTCCATTTTATGTGCTACAATAGGCTGACAGATCAAAGACTCCTTGTTGGTATACGTATCACTACATGGGATGTATAGTTATCAGGCTGTGTGGTACCCTATTGCTCAGGTCAATCCAGCAGTTTCAAGTAATGCACCAGACCACTGATTGCCCCTGTACATATAGTTTCTTCTCAACTGTGACTAATGACTGTCTGGCATGCAAACCTTTGATGTTCTGAAGTCAGAGTAGCCTACTTTATAGGGCCTGTATTATAACTGGTTGTCTTGTTATGCCCAAGGGAAGGCCTGGTGTGTCGGCCATATTGAGGGTTTAATCCAGACAGTCGGGAATGTCTTGTTCTTTATGTTCATGTACATGTAATGTGAGTTACATACCATGTGCATGAATATATACAGTGTAAATACATACTTTCTCGTGGGAAGGTCTGCAGCAGCCTGTGTATGGTCGTGGGTTTTCATTGGCATCTGCTCAGTTTCCTCCCACCATAATGCAGGTCGCCATCGTATATATTCATCGTATAAGTGAAATATTCTTTAGTAAGACGTAAAACACCAGTCAAATAAATAAATAAATAAATACTTTCTTGGGGTACAATTACAGATCATCCCTGTAGATTGATTCACCCTTATTCCTCAACCTTTTCAGCCGTCTCTGCAACCAATATTGTGAAACATTGTGAGAGAACTGGAAGAGGTATAGAAATAATATGCACAGATTTATGAAGCATGCATCTGTATAGTGATAAAAAGAAGTCATTTTTAGAATCATTTTTGTAGTAATCGTATGCATAAATTCCACTGAAAAGGTTGAAGATTTACAGTACATAGTTTTTTATGATGCAGAAGTCAAGTGCAATGGCTCCAATACAAACTCCATGTAAGACCATCATGAAACAGCTTCTTGTAGCAGAATGATTAAAGCGTGTTAGGTTAATGAAAAATGGGTCTGCATAAGGAATTCTAATGTTCTTATAACATCTGAAGCTAAGTATGATTAAAGTTCTAATGGCAATGCAAGAGTGATTTTTAGAAGCATTTGTGCAAACACAAACTAAAATTTAACTAGGTGAGATCAGATCAGGTAATGATCTAAATTTGGTCTTTGGTTTGATTAAAATTCTCTGAAGTCCCCATTGTGACATGTTTGTCCTGTTGAAGATAAGTTTTTTTTAGAATCCTCTTTGGAAAAGGCCACCTGTCATTCTTCCTCTAATGCTACGTGTGTTTTTTTTGTTAGAGAATTTTTTTTACCCTTTAATGTGTTTTCTGAATGGATGGCTAAATAGTATAAGAGAAATTTAAAGTGGTTCATTCAATTTAAAGCTGGAAAAGAATCAGTGCATTTTTTCAATTTTGTTTCTCACCTTCATCAAAGGGATGATGTGATGTTTTTTTTTATTATCCATTTATTTTAGAAAGGCATAAATTTTGCAAAAATAATACCTTTTAGAACCAAGGAAAATTGATATGGGTATTTACATATGATTCATTTCGAAGGCATGGTGACAGTTATTTCAAATTCTGTCTGCAGCCTCTTCTTTGTTCAAGATAAATATAGACTTATCTTTATAAGCATGTTGAATTGCACCTCTTTATATATAAAATATGTATGTAAGTGCCAAATGAGGTAATAATCTGAGGTACAGGAAGTGAAAATGCCATCATATTTTAAAGGTACATGTAATCTGTGTCCTTTAAAGGCAAAATGCCCTTTCCGTTAAGATATATTGGTACTGTGTAATGAGGAAATTCACAGGGGGCTATGACATTAATATCCTATGTAAGATTGTGTTTGTGAAAGCCAGACAAACAATGGCGGGGGATCATTGTCTGATAAATGGACATTTACGGTGCCAGGGTACATGTTCATTATAAACCAGTCTGAGAAGATTACTGGCAACCTTCCCCAGAAAACAAAATGATTGTATAAAGGGGGTATCCATTGAGTTGCTCCCAGTTGGTATAATGGAATATCCAGACTTATTTGGTTGGTGTTTAGAGTAGATTCTTCAGTTCAAGAAGATTTCCAGGCTCCCTGACTCAGCAATTGGTCCAAGCAGATCACTCCATTGAGCAATGAATTGATGTGTCCAAATCCAGATCCAGCTGGTTTGATTTGATCTGTAAACCTGGTAACTGTTATGTCATGAAAATATTCACGAGTACTGCGTAGAACAGTAGAAATCGTAGAAATCAAAAGAGGAATCAAAACACTAAAGAGTATAAAGAAAAGTCATTTGCAATCTTTGCAAATATATGTACAGTACATCACAACAGCAGCTTAGAAACTCAGACAGGGGGCCCCCGTGGCTTAGTCGGTTAGCGTGCTAGCGCAGCGTAGTGACCCAGAAGCCTCTCACCAATGCGGTCCCTCTGAGTTCAAGACCAGCTCATGCTGGCTTCCTCTCCGGCCGTATGTGGGAAGGTCTGCCAGCAACCTGCGGATGGTCGTGGGTTTCCTCCGGGCTCTGCCTGGTTTCCACCTACCATAATGCTGGCCGCCGTCGTATAAGTGAAATATTCTTGAGTATGGCGTAAAACACCAATCAAATAAATAAATAAATATAAACTCAAACAATCTTCAGGGCAAATATATATCACGTGGAGTAAGTTTTTACGTGTAGTAGCTGCCAGTGTATAAGTGAAATTTTTTTGAGTATGATGTTAACTAACTCCAAAAAAAAAAACTAAATTTGTAAAGTACTTGTAATTATAATATCCCAAACAATCTTTAAGTAAATTTTCAGAGAAACAGAAAGGTTTCGCTGAAGGAATATTTTCTGCAAAAATACATCCCATTTTATACAAAGAAAAAATGAAAATAGTCCCTTATAAGGTTGACCTCCTGAGGTCACAGACAGCACGAGTCTTCCCTAATGACCATGTCTGATATCTGGACCGACTAGAACCACATGCCATGCTCATTGCTGGTTGGTGGAACATCCAGCTACCATAGATCAGATTGTCTGATAGGAATCTTGCATCTGGTCAGCTGGTATGGGAATCATGACAATCTTTGGTGATGTGAAAAGACCTGAACTGACAGTTACCATTAATTTTCTGTGTCAGTTTGTGTGTGAGTAATGTTAAGCCTGAAACCCGTTGACCAATTTTGACCTAATAAGATAGCATTTTAAAAAATTAAAACATATGATGGAAATAAAGGTCTTTCTGGGGATATAATTGGCCACCACTAGAACCTGGTAATTATATTTTATAGACAAATATCACAATTGAATTTCCAGGGTCATACACAATGTGTCGCAGATTTAATATAGGGCCCCACCCCTGGTTTTGTGTATGTTTTTGACCTTGAATATCCTTGAACACAGAATAGATCTATTTGATTGACTTTTATACCACTGGCCTTTGCTTCATGCAGGTACCTAACAAACCTCGACACTGGCCCAAGTCTAAAACAGAGCAATTTACAGATGAAACCATACAGCCGTATTGATCAATAATGTTCAGTATTTTATTTATCTGAGTAACCCATTAATTACTAGCATGACTAGCATACATGTACATCCTGACATTTCTTGTTTGTAAGATAATGCTTAGTTCAAATTAAAAGCTGTTCAGACATAATATTTTCATAATTGTCCAACATATCCGTTTAAAAAAAAATACAAATCACTTCTATATCAGTCCAAAAGAGTGAGCCTCATGGTCCCATCAAAATTCCACTTGAATCAAATCGCTACCTGTATGCTGTGGATATTCAGTAAGCTTTGCAGGTGGTCGACAGTTTGTGAAGGTGTGTTTGTGCTCGTCTTTGTTTGAACTGTTAAAAGCCTTCGATGTGATAAGATAGCCCCACGGATGAGCAGATTAAGGGAGCGGGAGATCTATATGTCTCTCTGATGTTGTTGTTGGAGCAGCGTTTGATGTATTGTGTTTGGAATTCTATTAGACAGCCTCATCTAGGATCACATGTGCAGCGAACTTTTCCCCATTTCCTCAATAATAGCACTGTCTCGGATCACATCGCAAGGCATTACAAATGGCGAGGGAGAAAAAAAAATAGAATTGAAAAAAATTAATGGCAACAGGCTAATCTGAAAAACTGCTGGATGTTTTTTTTTTTTTTGGTATTTTTGTTAAAAACATAGCTGTGGTATAAAGGCATTAAGGGAATAACCATTAGGTTCTTTCCTTTCTAATCCGTTGTCCAGGTGATTCCAATTGACAGACCTAACATGAAAGAAATCTGGTTTATTCGAAGCTGTGGTACAAAAATTAGCAGATGTTTCAAACTCATTCTTTTCTCTTAAATGGATGTCTTTGATTTCGGTCATTACAATTCTTCCTTTATAATGCAGTAAGGGGCATAAATTTTGTCCTCGAAAATTGATTGTCTCATCTCGAGGAACGGACTACATGTACAAATGTATATTTCCTTCACTCTTTGAGCATGACTGATTCGAAACATGACTGAAGCATGACTGAATGCGCCTCATGGTATTTAAGAACTGCATGTCAGTTTTATTTGTGGAGGATGCCAGGATATAAAACCACAAACATTTGTCAAGCAACCAACAAATTTTGACATGTGTGATGATCATCTGGAGGTACACTTGCATGCTATATGTTTGAAAGACAAATTAATAGGTCATTTCAAGGAATGTAGGTTGTGTTTGGGGTATATAATTCCTGCACCATATGTGCTGGCAGTTGCGAGTCTGAGGCACATCCTACTCCTAAATTACAGGTAAAACCTCTCTGTGGGAACATTTTGCTAGGTAATGTAGTGTATAAGGTATAAGAATTCAGTTTTCAATACTTGTTTTCTTCTCACCAAAAGTTTTGGAGACGGATTTTATTTTGGGTGTTCTGGGCAAGACACTAAAATATCCCAAAATGGAATACAAATTTAATCGAAAATCCACCTTTTTAGTTTTTTATCTAAATGTTTTTTTTTATGATATTCAGGTTTTCAAAGCTTTCTGATCACATAAAATGTCTTTGTTATGAATAATTGCTGAGACAGTCCATATTTTCCACATATTTTTCAGTGGTATTTGAGTTTAATTTATGTTTTTATACCCTCCCCGGACATTTAGTAAAGATTCATTTGCTAGTGAAAAAAAATTGTAGTTGATGTGGCGAGTAAAGGTCATAAGCTATTACTTTCAGTGCTAAAATTTCCTGTTTTTCTAATAGGACATATCATGCCACTTGTATACCCACAAACTAAACCCAGCCGTAAGTGAGAAGGTCTGGCAGCAACCTGCGGATAGTCGTGGGTTTCCCCTGGGCCATGCCCGGCTTCCCCCCACCATAATGCTGGCCGCCTTCATATATTAAAGTGAAATATTCTCTCTTGAGTACTATGTAAAACACCTATCAAATAAATAAATCAAGCAAAACCTCTCCAGATACGTTTTTAATTTCAATACAAGTCTCAGAAACAGGCAAAATGAGTGAGTTGGTCCTGGATGAAATCTTAGGGCAAAGACAGTCAGATACCAGAATTGGCAGGCACAGTATAAGTATATTTGTATGTATATACACATGGCTTTTTAATAAGGAATGATCTGATTCTGGACAGACATACTCTGAGCTGCGAAGTAAATATCAATAATATAACAGTTAGCTGTAGGAGATTTGATTTGCCTTGGACTGGGCTTTGGCAGTTCTCAGCCAATCTCTTCAGCTCAATTCCATTAGAAATGCCAGTGGTGACAGCAAACCTAGAACCTGTGTCAGAATGTCTGACATTTATTAAAGCTCTTGAAATTCTGGCTGTATTTTTAAGCGTTTTTTTTTCTTTTTGGAAGGGGGGAGGGGGGATTCTCTTGTGCTATAATATGAAGTCAGTGTTAATAAATGATTGCATTAATTGGAAATACCTCTAACTTTGTTGACAGCATTTCATTGACACTCATACTGTTATTGATATTTATTGAGAAATCAATAACGTATGGCAGTGTAAGGTCAGCATGACACGAACGGCGGTTGCCAACGGGAGGTCTTGTGTCTGCTACCATAGCATGGGAACTGTGGCAGTGTGTACACTGTAACTGTGATACATGTATATACTGCTAAGAACAATAGGTCTGGTTTTCAAAAAGCTGCCCATACCTTGACTTTATTTGACTCATTTTTCCTGATTGTCTGAGTTGATCTTAGAAAGGTGTTTTAAGGCTTGTTTGGAAAGTAAGGTGATACCCTTCTGCTGATATCTTTCAGTTATGTGAGTAATATTTTGTGACCTTTCCTATAAAAATGCACTTTTTGAAATGAATTTTCATGGCAAATACAGCACAGGTACATCTTAGCTGTCGATAAACATGTAAAAAGCATGTGTAATCCTGATCTATGGCACTGATCATTTACAGCACAACAATTTTATATCAAAAACTCAAAAGTAAAACCTTTAAATGTAAGTTAACTCTCAGTTTATGGTCGCATAAGTGCAGTACTTTGGAGAATATATCTGATTGGTTCACTGCTCTTATCATGATGACACATGACATATGGTTTATTGAGGGGGTGGATGTAACCGGGTGGAATACGAACGCTGTCTACCTCTTGACATGAGGGAATTTCGCTTTAGTCTAGTGAAAGAAAGGTAGACTCCAAACCCAAAGATCATTGGTTTGAACAACAGCAGGGTCAACCTGGCACATAAGTGTTGTCTTTTTGAAGGTTGACACAGGCAGCCAGTCAGTCAGTCTTCTTACCGTGGTGGCATGCACACCACTGGCTCACTATAGGCCCACTACTATTGCAGACTTTTATATCCAGTGTCATTCACCGTATCTCCTTGCCTCACCTTATAGTCTGCAGAGGGTTGTGATCCGTGGATGTGGTGTTATTACTGGCCAATGTTGTCTTCATGCTTCTCTCATGGTTCTAGTTCTTCAGTCACACATGAGGCACACTAGCATGTTACGCGCACACTATTGGTATGGTACTGGGCTACTACCGACAGGCCACTGGTAGGCTGATAGTCTTCTGGCATGCTGCTATAGTAGGCTGATAAACTATTGGTTGGCTGCTAACAGACTATTCGTTGGCAGGGCTAATACTGGCCAACTACGGCCACACACCACCAGACACCACTGGTATGGTATTGGGTTGATAGTGGCAGACTACTGGCATGCTACCAGTAGGCTACTGGCAGAGTACTGGCATGCTAGCATGGCAGGCTTGTTAATTACAATGTAAGACGTGAAATGTTCTCCAGCTGGACACACTGCACTGGCTTTACTTCCCACAGGCACCACGAAAATGCAATTTATCACATGATCTGAATGATAAACTACACGGTCGGGGCTCAATTTAGATGTGAAAGAGTCCACACGGGTAAAACTCAGCCTTTATGATCATTTTTTGTGGAGTTTACATCAGCAGTACTTCCAAGATAGGCGAAACACAGCACACTTGCACACAAATTGGTCATTGAACTTCACCGTTATGTTTGGTTTTCCCCACAGACTTCAGAGGGCATGGCGAGCTTACAAGAGAAACCAATGTGGCCGAGATGCAGGCAATAATAACATGTCTCCCCACAGCCCTGTTTCTGAGCCGGATCTGAGCGAGTCGGACAGCGCCCATGGCCCCCAGGGGATGTCCGTGTCCACCCCGGATGACACCACGCCCAGTCTAAGCACAGAAAATGAGATACAGTCTGATTTTGAGTCCGTGGAGACGCCAGAGCTTGGTAGCCCAGTACATTGTGTTCAGGACGGGGAGTCGGAATCCGTTGTTTCTGATGTCTCAGAGTTAGCAGCACCTCTGAAGGTTTTGGCCGAAACCGAGGTTGACATTGTGCAAAACGTGAATCAGAGGAAAGAATCGGGTTGTTTGCCCTTGGCAAGAGGCCCAAGGTCAAGCGTAACGTCTGTTGGGATTATTGAGAGAAACCCGCGGGAGACTGATGAAGAGTTCAGCAAGCGTGTTCGAAAGCTGAATTTCTTGAGTCTTGCCCAAGAATTTGCAGAGTTAAAGAAAATTGATGCAAATGCTCTACCCTTTGACCTTCACAAAGGTCGTCGTTTTGTGTGCAGTTCGGAGAGTCCTGACGATTCTGTAGACGGCGAATCTGGTGCAAGCAGCGCCATGGAGGCAGGAGAACTCACCAAGGGAGACTATCCTCCATCTGGAATTGCTACTTTGCCGAAAAACTTCAAACTGGTTCAGGGTATGAGTAAACTGTCAACAGCAGGTGATGGCAGTTTGCCTAAAAACCACCAGCTGCAGCAGTCGAGTGCTTCCAGTTTTGCCAACCCCCCGAAAAATGCTGTGGCGGCCATGATGAAAGATGAGAGAAAGCTTCCAGCGAACATGGGCCGAAACAGCCCGGCCAAAGAGCGCAGTGTGAGGAAAGCCTCGATGGGAAGCAGCGAAAGGCTGGAAGACTTTGATGTGTACAACATAGAGACGACACTACCGCAGATGGACTGGGAGACACTTGAGCAACAGCTGCAGCTGGCGGCTGCAGAAGAAGAGAAGAAAAAAGAGGTAGGTCGCATGCATATTTTATGTTCTACTGTATAACTTGTCTCTGAGAATGTACATCCCACATGCCTTCATTACATTTATTGTACAGAAACATGGATGATATCTTCTGACCCATTTCATTTTTCAGACTTTCGAAGCCTTTTCTTTTCAGACTAACAACAAAATACAAGTATACAGATATGCCAAAAAGAATGAATGATTATACCTTTACTAGACCTATCAGACAATATTTCGACTGTATCATGAATGGAAAAAGGGTATAAAATGTGTACCATTCCATCACACAGATATGTTCTGAAATGTGTATACTTTATACATATACATCTATTTAATGATTTACAAAAAATAAACATCCAGTTAACACCTTGTGATAGAGATGCCTTCGCATCTTCATTGTTCCATCCTAGACAGAATATTATGGCTTATGGCATACATGTAACTGGTCTTAACTGTACTAATTTGTTTATTTATTCATTTATTTATTTATTTGATTGGTGTTTTACGCAGTACTCAAGAATATTTCACTTATACAACGGCAGCCAGCATTATGGTGGGAGGAAACCGGGCAGAGCCCGGGGGAAACCAACGACCATCCGCAGGTTGCTGACAGACCTTCCTACTTGCCAGTTGATGGTGGGTTTCCCTGATTCCCTCTCACCAAATTGGTGGCTGTAAATATTTCTTGAATATGTCAGACAACAATCAGATAAATAAGATCTGCTTTCTTAAAATAAATGAATATTTGTCAAGCTATTGTGCTTTGTCCTTGTGAAATGTGTTCGGGAAAGATATCAAGGCCTGTTGCTTTAGAAGATAGTCTCTTGTCTTAGGATAGAGGAAGAAAAGGTTAGTTTGATAGACAAAAAGAATAGAGATAATTTCACATAATTACACTTGTCTACAATGATTGACAAGAGAGTATCTGTGACCAGCTAGCATGTGAAAAGTGTACTTGAATCTTGTGCATTGGTAAAATTATGCTCAGATGACAAGGATGGATATTAAGGGTACAAGAAAGTAAGTGTGAATCTGCAACCATATTTTAGCCAGTGCAACCCAAAAGTTTACCCAGGACACAAATTGCACACAATTTTTGTTTTGTTTGACCCTTGTTTAAAGCACAGGTTTTCACTTGTCTTCAGAGTTTCGAAAATGTCCCAATGTAATGAAGACCAGTTTCCCCAAACCCACTTTCCTCTGTAGTAAAGGGAGATAACTCTGGTTGAACAAGTTGTCAGGCATTTCTGGTACATGTATATAAATGATGAAATGGGACTTAGTAAAATTAAATACACTTGCGGTAAGTGTAACACCTCCATAGTGATCATAATTTGATTTGGCATCCATTTTACATTCTTTATATTAAAGATACATTTAACTTCAGTCTACACTTAAATATATTAATTCTCAATGATGCCATGGTAGTTATTGAGATTCTTGTACATGTACCTTCATTGTACTCGGTATAAATTAACCTGCGAGGTGTGCATGAAGGGAAATAAGAGAAGAGGGGTGCTTGAAACCCACATGCGTGGAACAGCTGTATACATGGATCAAACCTGGGTCTGGTCATACCCAAAAAATAAACATGGTACTTGTTGCTGCCTCATTTGGTGCTCAGCGCTGAAAGATTAGAGCAAAGAAACAGGACTGGTTGGGCCGGTGTAGAAATAATGTGACATGGTCAGGTGTCATATCCGATGTCTTTGGCTGCATGGACCCGCCCTACCAGAAGAAGACACTGTGTACATGCTTGTACATGAACAGCAATAACAGCCTGCTCCTCACATGAAAGTAAAATTGTTGTGCGGCGTAAAATCCCAGGCATACATACCTTATACAGGCGATTACATACATGTCCGTATTTCAGTATACATGCAAATGCACATATTGATTTTTCTACCACATGTACAAATGATGCAGTAATACTGAGCGAAATTCATTTATTTATTAATACATGGTATGTCTGACAAATCCAAGGAATAATGATGACCTGCTCAGTGTGTACTTTGTGAGAACCCTTGAGGGCCACACGGTGTGTTGATTAGCAGTTCTGTATATGCTGGTGTACTGTAGGGGAGATGATGCATGTCCATAGGTACAAGTACATACTGGGAAAAGTCCATGTACCCAGAAAGAGAGTGGATGTGACAAAACAACAACCTTTCCCATCACATATTGCAACATTTCGTCGTCATATGACTGAAAAATTGTTGAGTACGACGTTAAACCCCAAGCACTCACTCACTCATATTGCAACATTGACCCACCCACCTCTTAAATCTCCATGCTTCTGTGATTGCTATGGAGAGTGTCAAATGGCTGTTTTTTTTTTTATAATTTTCTTGTCTCCTGAATGTGTGCTTTGATTCAGTCCAAATATACTCTCTGTGTAGTTATTATGTATCATATAATAGTTATTATGTATCATACAGTAGGTGTTATGTATCATATAATAATTATTATGTATCATATAATAGTTGTTATGTATCATATAATAAATACAAAAATATAAACAGTAGCACTTGAATAAAAGAAAACTCACTTGTGAGCATACAAAGCTGACCAATGATGTATATTAAAGTGGAAATATTTTACAGCATGAAACAAAAAACAAATACAAATATATTTGCACATTTGTGATGTACTCTTTAAATACCACTGTACCCTGGATAGGTACACTGTAAACACCAGGGCCATAGGAGATGCCATGTGATATTATATACATGTACTGTAATTCTTCAACCTTTTTGCATGTTAGAAAGTGTTTATTCAAGCACATTCTGAAGGCATTATTCTGAGTAGACTGATAAAATTACACTTTCTGTGAAGTCCTAAAATTGATCAATCCAACCAACATAGTTTTGTCCCCAAAATCAACTTATAAATGTGTATACATTGCAGTGTATAAATTGCCCTTTTCTATTCGGATGGTTGAGGAATTAGAGTGGCACTTTCTGGTACGTGTCACATCTCGATCAATTTTTTCTTCTAGAACATGTTGGTTCAGAAGAGGCTTGGCATCAGTTCAGACATGTGTTATGCCTTGAGCATATTTAGTCTCCAGTCGTCACATGAGCAGACGAAATATATGACATACAGCCTGTTACCATGGCATCGTGGGTGGTATATCTCACGCTGTGTGTCTCTGTGGTTTATTCGATCTCAGATCAATTCATACCCAGGGAACGGTCTCCATTTGCCAGTTTTGTGCCCCTGGTTAATGTGATAAGCGAGTCTGATTGGATGTGCCTGTGTCTGAGGTCGCACAAAGGGGACTGTAACCTGGGCAATGTCCTCGTCTGGCATATCTGGACTTTCATCCTTAAGGCTTTTTAGCCGGCTATAACCTGCTCAGGTGACAACTCAAGGTCATTTGAGTGCAGATGGCGTTACAGCTTACCCCATGGTCAACATACCCCACCTTCTGCAATCATGATTCCTGTATGAAGCTACATTGCCTTGTAAATTCTAAATTTTGATACTGTGTGTGTGTTTGCCGTCAGGATAATGAGCGTGATTTGTAATATGCTTGTTAATTAAATTAAGGAGTTTTGAACCAAGAAGTTCCTGATGACTGGATGCAATTTCATTGTCATTTCGCCTTAGTAATTATGATGTTCATTTACCTCAGTTGACTGAATGGTTGTGGACTTCATCCCAGATTCTGCCCGGTTTCCGCCCACCATAATACTGGCTGCCATCGTATAAGTAAAATATTCTTGAGTATGGTGTAATACACCAATCAAATAAATAAATATGTCAATTTGCTGGGGGTTTTTGGTTATATTGTTTGACCTGTGTATTATTATGCAGTATTCAATAATATTTCACCTCACATGTGGACTTCTTGCTTCTTGCCTGAACAACTTGAATGGTGAAGTAAAGCCATGTACATGTAGTTTAACATTGCTGGCAGTTCAAATCGATGAACTTCTGGCGCACTTGTTTCATTACACATTGAACTTTCTTTGATGCCCTCAAAGCTTCATGTGAAATATTCACACTATCATGTTCAGGGGCAAACCTACATGTTTAAAGCAATTGTTAGATCTTTCATCAGGTATGGTGTTAGCATTTTCTGACCAGACACTGGCCCTGCCGTGAATATTGAACACTTTACTCAACTTGACCCAGAAAGCTCATTGTGATGATATAAGGTGTTTAGTCTGTGTCCTGGCAATGGTCATCACACTTCATCCTCGGTGGAAGGTGCCTATTAATGGCATGAGTCTGTCTGGTGAAGTCCATCACAGAGGTGTGTCACTATAGCCTTGATCACACTAGTGTAGATTTGTCAGATTGAAAAAGGCAGGCTTTGGAGCCTGCTTCGTTCAGTTTAGTAATTTAGTGCTTGTTAGGTTGACACCAACAGTTGATTGAACATTTGATGTGCACAAACTTCACCTGCCACATAACGAATTAGTCTGCTTCTGAGCCAACAATTGCCCTTTCGCATTTACACATCAGATGAAACCGGTGGGCTAAAATGAGGTGTTTTTACTCAGGTCACACAAATTGGCAGATCAGACAAAGGTGTCCTAAATGGATCGGCCTTAATTTAGGTCGCATCTTTTTGCTAATGTAAACATCTGTGCCCGTCTAGAGCCACCAGTTTTTCCTAGTGTAACCCCAACTCTTGTCTTCTGGAGCAAATGACCCAGGAGACTGGATCAAGACTTGGTGTAGTCGTCTGGTTATGTAATCACATGATTATTTGCTGGCATGTAGTGGTATCATTTGCATATTTGATTGCTGTTTCATAATGCATCCTCTGAACGTGTTCACTTCTATCATGGCAGGCTGAATGGCAAGTATTGCAAACAAATCATTTACATTTTCAATATGACTGGAGCTGAGACACTATATATCTACATGTATGCATCAAAACAGACGTTCGTATAACAGCATCAACCAATAAGGACGTTCCGGGTTAATATTTGCAAGGCCAGTTCCCAAAATGACTTATAACACAAACTACCAAAGAGCTAAGAAAGTATATAAAGTACAAAGAATATTGCCTGTGATGTAGAATTTTGTTTCTTTCAGATGTCATTTGTGCCTGGGTTGTTTTTTTTTATGCTTTCTTTTTGGGTTTTGTGACACACAGTGATGATGTTTAATTTTAAAGTCATATTCAGTATGGTGTAAGACACCAATCAAATAAATAAATTGTAGTAATAAATTTTCTATCAAATTAATGGAGGACACCTTAAAAGTTGCCTTCTGGGATTGACACAGATTTATTATCTACATGTACATCCTTAATTAGGACAGTAGTTGTTATTTTAGGACATCACTGTACAGGCAAAAGCCAAAAGCCATGTGCACGTGCACATGTACTCATCCTCCTTTAATGTAGTACCGGGCATATAATGGCTCAATCGTTGGAATACTTTAGCATTTTTTATACTTTGGTCATTTTTTTGCCGGCTCTCCACCCAGCAAGCAATGGTAATTTAACATGGTGTGTGTAAATTTGCTGAAATCCCAATCAATACCAATACCATTAGCTCTCAGTAAATCCAAACATTTCTTTTTTCGCAGATATATGGGTTTTGGATTAGGGGAACCGGTCGAACTAATGGTCTGGTTAGGTTTACTTCTCCATCGGGAAGTGAAACGGCATAAACTCCCAAGACTTACACAATGTTCAGAACAAACAGACCAATGCTGGGAAAGACGAGAATAACAGAGCAGTGCATACTGCATTATCGGCTGATAAAACATGGCCACAGAACCAAAAAAAAAGCAACTTCATCTACTTCAGGGGGACTTCAGTTTAAGCATTTACAGACCTTGTATGTTTGTTTCTGTGCATACTGGTAATTTAGAAGTCTAGACTTTTTGTAGAATTGAGGATTTTGAGATCAGTCACCGTGGCAAACCTTTCTTTTTCAACAAATTAAAAAGGAGCAGAACATGTAGGTTTTTAATCGAAACTTCCATGTTTCTTTCGCTAATAAAACCTTCATGGAATTTGTTTGCGATGCAGTAAGAGATAATATGCATATTATTGTATTTTTTTAGAATATTAAATACACATACATTGTATATATAAATCCTATATGAAAATAAATTGAGAAATACTGTACTAAATGACCAAAAATTTCACCCCCAAAAAGTGCATTTTTAAAGGTATATAATGTCACAAAAACTTATGGTACTGAAACCTCCATTTTTCAGTAGGATGTCATCTTACCTTGAGAACTTTTTATAATCTGAAAACACTTTAAAGAGTTGTAGAATCTTCCAAATCTGGTAAAATGTGCACTTTTATAATCATGGACAAAGCCTAGAGGTGATAATTGTCCATGTAGTATTTATCTTTGTCTTGATATTTGTCAATGTTTTGTACCATTGGTCTCCAGCCGTAGGTGGGAATGCCTGTCAGCAACCTGCGGATGGTCCGTGCTGGCTGCCGTTGTATAAGTGAAATATTCATGCCGTAAAACACCAATCAGATAAATAAAATTATGTCATTTGGCCCCTGGTTAAATCAAGCCATGCAGACTTGTTCCAATATGAGCATTCCGGCAAAACACCGCTGCCATTCACCCGGTTACCTCACAGACATGTACAGACTTCAAGTTGAGAGTCAAAACAGCAGACACTGGATTAGAACTGTGACCTCATCCGTCAGGAATTAGGAGCTTTTTGATAGATGCCGTTTTATGTAGAAGAACCCATATTGATGAGCGCATTAAATAAATTTGAATTTAAATAGATGATGTACAACTCTTTGTGCACATGTGCATAAGTTTATCTTCAGAATTGTTGCTTCAAAAGCATACATGCATGTACAACATTTATGTTGGAGAAATTATATGATTATGAATTCCTTGCTGACATTTAGAAATAATTGGTATGCAGTAGAATTGGTAAGCTATGACTAAGTTTCTGTGTTTAATTCTTGCACACACCATACTTTTTTTGAATTCCGGAATTGCTACTTCTGCGAACTGACTACATACACCTTGCTCTGAAGTGAAGTGAATTTAGGTCCACAGACCACCTATTAACTTAGCGACGGCATATAGGTAACTCCTAAGAAGGCGTTGGTGTTAAAACAAAATATTTAAAACTTTTGGCAAAGAAAGTACCATTAGACTTTCAGTCACATTTTCTTGCCATGAGCATGTGCACTACGTTTCCTTTCTTATATGAGCTGGCGACACCAAATGCAAGCTGGCAGCATTCGTCAGTCTTGTATTGTTCTCTTGGTGATTCAGCGCGTAGCTGGAGAAAGTAGCAATAGGCAGAGAAAGTGACATTCAATTTAAACTGAATTTAGTACGTGGGAAAGTCTTTCAGCAACCTGCGGATGGTTGTGGGTTTCCCCTGGGCTCTGCCCATTTTCCTCCCACCATAATGCTGGCCGCTGTCGTATAAGTGAAATATTCTTGAGTACGGCGTAAAACACAATCAAATAAATAAATAAACTGTATTAATAATTTCACTAGTCAACAACTTCCCATGGGCTGGTCATTGTTGACATTCCCTTGTGTCAATGGTTATATCATTTCACCCTTGTATATGAAACCATGTTATCAGACAGGGATGGTGAGAGCTCCATAAGCTATTGGATATTACACACACTACAAGTAGCTCACTATGAAAGTAATTATTAATCATCAAAAGAAAATAAAAATATTCAGGATATAACACATGCTGATCCGGCTTTTAAAGTTATGTGATTCTCAGCTTGTGTGACAAATGTGTTTCATACTGGCTTCCTGACCTACCCTGATGTAAACTGATCACCGTTCATGTGGCCCCATCCCACCCCCCCCCCCCCCCCCATTCCCAGTGTAGCTATTGTGGCATCCAAGGATTCCGCTGGACATGTATGATAGCAGGACTGTACTGCAATACAACCAACTTCTTACGCATATTAATAGGCTTTGCAGAAGTTAGAGTAAATTAAAGGAAAGTACTGTAGATGACTTTATTAGCCACATGTTCATGTAACCAATTTGCACAAATGATTGGCCTGTTTTTCACATCGTGGCGAAACTGAACGATTGGTTATACAAGGCTTAAAACCTTTTTTAGGGGGTAACATTATGGAAATTTCATGGCCAGTTAGGGTGTCTTGGTTCTCCAACTGATTTTTATTTTCTATTAACTATCGGAGAGAAAAGGTGTGGTTATCACGAAAGGTGTGATAGCCAATTCAATCTTCTTAACTTCAAAAGAAACCGTCTGGAAGGCCATTTATATGGATTTTATTTTCTCTCATGGTACCTGCATTTTAATTAATCCTCAAAATAAGTCTTAGATAAATTCCCAGCCTCTCTGCATAAACTTACTGAGAGATGAGCTCAATCTGAAAAGCCAATACTAAAAGTAGAGCAAGTTGTCATGGAAACGAGACCATGGCATTTCTTTTGTAGGCTTATCTGACTTGTGCTAAGAAAGCTTAAAGCATGGTGACCAAGTTTTTTGTCATTGTCTTCCAGTTACAAAGATAAAGTTGTTGAGACCCCTTAACTTAAAAAAAAAAGAGGAAACAGGCGGTCATTTCATTGTTTAGCTAATTTAATGGATGGCTGTTCTTGGCTGAAGAGGGGATTAGTGTGGTCATTGTAAAAGCACCTCTGATTTTTTTTCTTTGAAAGGTATTGATCTCTCTTTTTTTTTTCCAGTAAAAATGATATGCAGTTCTGTAATTGAAAGATATATGACTACATTTATATATTTACATACATCCCTTAAACTGTTTATTTCACAACAGCTTACATGTAAGTATTTTTTGAAAGTTAGTTTTCAATTTTTTTTGTTTCATTTTGAGTCTTGACTTCCAGGTAGTACAGTTATACATACTTTTTTATGTATTATCAACAATGAAATAATGTTTCTCTCCTGAGATATTCCCAATAATGGGTGCTGTTATTTAAAAGGGGGTGTATGTATTATTACTCTAAACTCTTTTTAACCACAACTGAGGCCAATATCTTGAAACATTCTGAGAAAACTATGGCGTGTAGAGAAATAGTCTGCACAGTTTTGAGTAGCTTTCTTCTCAAGTGACACCAACAAATCATTTTGGGTGTCATTTGCGTAAAAATTGTTTGCATAAATTCCACTGAAAAAAGTGCTTCAAAGGTAGAAAAGATTTACGGTATGTACATTTTTTTGCTTCTAACACCTAAAAATGTATTCATATCTTATAAATGCAGATATTCCATGTTATTATTTAGCCATGATTATGTTCACTACCAGTTTGCCTTCAGTGATATAGCCTCCATTCATATCATTGTTTTGTCAAATAATCCTAAGACCCCTATAGTTGGAGATTTTTTTTTCGAATTGTTCGAGTAAAATTGTTCATTAATTTGATACATTATTCTTTTTGACAAACTGAAATGTTTGGATATAACATTTGATGAATTTGACCTGATTGATGGATGTTAGAATGTATGATTATGGTGGATTGACAGATTGAATTTTCACCAGGTTTGGTGAAAGACGAGGTATACAGCATATAGCTGTACAGTCATGACAGCACATATAAAGGCTGTTAAAGAATCATTGTTTAACTGCGTGGGGGAAAAGTGTATACCGTGTTGTTGGCCAGCATCTCTGTTTGTGTAGAAATGCAATTTAGCGTACATTGTGAGTTAGTCTGTGGAATTAATCAGCTGTTAGTCAGAGGTAAAGGCCACGAGCAAGCCGAGTTCTAGCGCAATTAGTCGTTGGCCCTGTCAGAAAGATTATAGGGTAATTTGGCTGGCAAGGGTGTTGTTGTAGGGAATGGAGCGTGCTGACTGCTCAATCCAATATACCCATGGATGGACAAGGGTGAGAACTCTGCGGGAGTCTGGGAATAGCAGAGGAATTCTGATTCAGCAGCCGATGTGACTGGGTGGTGCGATGCGAACTTGTGTCAGCCGAGTGCCTGTGATCTGAATGCAGTGGGGAATTGCACACATTGATAACACGGTATTGAACTGCGCGTGATGGCATCAGCACCTGTGCGGTAGAGGGTGCAGGCATACATGTATAATGCAGCATAAAGGCTGCACACCCAGGGAGCTCAGTCTGAATAGCACTGCACAGGAAGCTAGAAGATTCCTTTGCATCTGTTTGAAATCTGGAAACCCTTCAGTATGAAAATGTTCGGCATCAATGTTTTTCTGCTTTGAAAATCAGTGATGATCTTTGTGAATGCTGCTGGTGAGCTTGAGTAATATGTACACCACTCTGTCTGTATGGTGAGATGTCAGGCTAGACAGGTGAAGAAGGATATATTTGATGACATTCTTGGTTCTGGATCGCATGTGTGTATATTATACAATTATACATACATGTGACTAATCAATAGTGGATTTACCTCTCTGTATAAACTATTTGTGTGAAGGACCCTTGCCTGAGGTTTATGCTGGAGGCATTTGTATGTATATCGAAGTACATATATGCAATACCTGAAACTGTGATTCCAGTCATAAATGAGGATTCATTGACAGGAGCTGATACATACATGACAGAGAGACAATTTTTACCATTTGAGTGATAATTAAATTCCATTCATGCTGGCAGCTCTAAGTCAATGCTTGTGAAATTCTGCGATGGGACAAATAGCATTTTCATGATCATTTCACAGCTGTTGTGCCAGACATGCAGACTTTGAGGGCATGTTTTCTTTTTGTCAGTGATTGTGAGGAGCCACTGGGATTGGAACATTTACCAGCATATTCCTGCAGACATGTTTGAAAACAGTGTATTGTTATAGCTGTTGATGCTGAAGAGAAGGCTGCATAAATTATCCGGGATTTTTTTTAAAGCGTATATAATAACTGTGTTTGCATTTAGGTTAAACAAGTGGTACTGACTGTTCAAAGCGATTTCACTTGACCATTTGAGCTCGTTTCAGAAGTGGCGTTTGGGATAGAATGTGAGCAGGAATTCTGATCTTATATGATGTTACAGATGTAATAGGGGCAAGCAGTGTCACTTCTTCTCTTTACCGGACATCGTTGCGAATTGATTGAATGCTGAGTTTCCTGTTGTTTCATGTGCAAAGTGAACCATTCACAGTTACCAATTGGGGTGTCTTTCTGTGGAAATGAAACATTCTACAATACATTCTTGTGTGCTTCCTGGATTTCCAGGAACCTTGCCTATTGCTGTGAAGCTGAGATGAAGTTATTGTAGAAGAACCCAATGAGGTGACAAGGAACACTCTGCTGCCAAATTATCATTAATTTTTGGACAGCTATGGAGTTTTAGCATGAGGATACAATAGAACATAGATATCCAAGGAATGGTAATCACGTAGAACCTGCTAATTTAGTGCGACTAAACATACATCTCCTGAAAGGTGGTCACAAAGGCATTGGTTCATGTCTAGATTTGTTTTATTGCTCAGTTACATGTTGAGGGTCCTAGAAATCTGGTTCTTGTGGTTGGTTGTCGTGGTTTTAGTGTGTTGACTAATAATGGTGTGCTGTACAATCCTGGAAGTGAATGTACCGTTTCTTTTTCCAGAGTTGCAAGGGATATTCATTGTGGAACACAAATATTGACTGTCAGAGACTTTTTCTTCTTTATTGTTTACTAAATCAGACACCTGATCTCAAAACAGGAGATGTGATTTGAAAGTTAAGGATCGTGTGACGTTAAGGAAAGCATTAGAAAAAAGTCAGTATTTCAGACAAACCTTGTCATTTATCACTAAGGCGTGATATGCTGTTTAAAATAGCGGCGTCAGTAAGCATTTATGTCATTATTATATGACTCTGCATATTGCTCTGGTAATGGTGAAGAATGGAAATGGTGGGAAGACTAGGAGACATTAGCTCGCATGACCTTTTCTGGGTTGCGACATGACGGCAACATCTTTACAACCAATTCTGAAAGCATGGAAATATCACTTTATTTTATGATTGCAGGCTGCACTCATGCCCACAGCTGGTGCAGTTTTACGGCTGCCTGTTTTACCTTCACTTCCTGTACTCCTTTAAAAGCTCACTCGCAGCTGAGAGACTGTCATTGAATTGAAGCTTTGCCAGGGCAATTCAAATATACAAGGAGCGTATTTTATCTGGGCAAGAATTGTTTTCAACAAAGGAGTGGAAGTCAGTATTGAGCTAGCATTTGAAATTTTACTGAATTTGCTTTATAATGATTTTATTTTCCTCCTGCGGCATCCCAAAAGCAGAATGGAAAAGATGTTCCCAGTGTTATTACATCGGGTGGAAAATTTCTGTGGATTTATTGAGCATATACTGATGTTTCAATGTATGTCTGTTTGAGCAGTTGTAATTTGTTAGATGATGTGCCGAGTGGAGGACTCCTGTATGGGAATGGCCATGTATATTGATCATATATCATCTGTCATGAGTTTTCACTTAGGATAAATCTGAAACTGTGAATGCGAGACCAGTTTATGTTGCAATCCGTTGACATAGCCTGCGCTGAGAGGACAGACGTGTGTTACAGTACATCACCAAGCCTGTTCTGGATCAATCAATATTGGTAGATTTGGCCTGGCGTCCAGGAATGTAATTTGCACCTAGAAAGTAGGTCAGCAGACCTGTAATCAGTGACAAAGCCTTTCATACGGATCACTGACCATTTCCATAAGTGTCAAAATGTTGGGATTTTTTGTCGGTGGTTTTCGTTGGCAATGATTCACGTTTCAGAGAAGTTGATCGATGGATTCCAGTGCTGGCAGAGTCTGTGCTGAAGTTCATTGATCTGAGTGCAGACATTATCTCTTGACTGATGCTTTGACATTAACCCAGATGTTATAAAGTTTTCTTACCTGCATATTTGTTAATCCAGACGCATCGAACAACAGACATACCAGTCAAGTGAAATCTGAGGATATTGAGTGGGCGTATACCTGCACCAGTGTTTCTACTTGCGTATGATTCAACACGTAACAAATTCATCGGTATGCAAAGTGGAGCTGGTCTTCTTGCTATAAAAATTGTGCGGGTGTGTGGTATTATTTATGAAGATTCTGTATGACCACCATTGTGTAAGCCCGCATGAATTGAATCTTTGTCCTTGAGAGAAATCTTCTTGTATCGATGAAGTCCTCACCGGATTTGCTGATAAACACCATGTATTCCTGGGATGCTTGCTTGGAGCATTTTGAGTGGGTGAGTGGGAACTAATTCTCATGTGTTTTGTTGGGTTTATATACATGTAGTCCTCATTTTAAATGGATGGATATTTTACCCAATTCTTATGCAGTGTATATTTTCATCTGTTATTAATTCCCATAAAGATTTTGTATTTTATCCTCAGTTTATTTATTTATTTACATGTACTTGATTGAGTTGGCTTTATGATACTGTACTCTAGACTCAAATCAAATATTTTATATGTATATATAAATATGAAAACATACATCAAAAAGGTGAAATATATGACCAGCAAAAAGATCTTGAAACCATTTGAAGGCCTTGCGTATTAAAAGTAAATTATGAACTGTAGAAATAGGAATTTTCTTTTAAACATTACGATTAAATATTGAATGACACTATGATAGCAGTAAATGTAGTATAATCTTTAGCAGTCCATTATTCTGTATGTAGATATCCATATAGCAGATCATATTACCAGAAGGAAACCTTATATTTGTATATGTGTACTCCTTGAGTGGAGATGTACTGTGCCTGCTGTAGTGGTATGAGCTTTATGCGTACCTTCATTGTGGTCAATTTACATGTATACTAGGACATATTGTGTGTCTGTGAGAACAGTGGAGGGGCATGTCCTAAAGTACATGTATATCCAAATAAGCTCTGCCTGTCTGTGCGTTCACAATGGACATGTTTGATTCAGATGATGAATTCTCTTTGGAATGGGTAAGTTAAAAATCTAGATAATTAATGTTCAATATGATTTAATATACAAGGACAAATTATCTGGTACAAATTCGGCAAAAGACCATAAGGAAAGAGTTGTGTTGTTTATCAGAACAGAGCTTCACATAACTTGTGCTTATGTACCACATTGATCACTGTTGCCAAACAAAGTGTTATCAGTGGCCTTTGAAATCTCAGAATGGATTTAGCAGGATGTTCTTGATTGATGTATTTGTAAGTGAACTTAAGGCTAAAGAATCGAATTCACATTTTGTTTTACTTTTGTTTACTTCACACCATTATAAATATCAAACATTGTACACAGGAAATATATAGAATTTAAATAAAACCTTTAAAAAAACAAAAATTAAATATACGCTTAATTATGATATGATTTATGTATACACCTTTCTGTGTATACAATAAGTACACCAACTAAATAAGACTTTCACATAGAAAAGTTTAAATAACATTTGGATGTGATTTATAAGCAGTGATAGTAATTTGAGGGAAATTTATAATATAGTTACATATTGGCAATTAAATTGTTCCAATTAACACTTTAATAAGTAACTTTTATTTAGTGTAGAAAATTTCTTATGCATATATTTGGGAAAGTTGTGGAAATAAGATATGTTGCTGTATTATTTACACCCTTTGCTCTTGTTTATTTTTGTACTTGTATTTGTAGATGATGGTTAGTAATGAATGTTTTTTTTTTAATTTCTCTTCAATATACGGAGACAGGTGATGTAGAAGTGGTAAGAGAGCACTTTAAGGTGCATGTAAAAATGGACTGGTCACTTCAGGCTGATGGCTAATTTTCTCAGCCTAATAGCTCAAATGTCCACTTACAGTGTTGGTTTACTGGGCAAGCTGCTAGTCTGGGAAATATAAAAATATATTAGTAATTTAGTACCAATTTTTAAAACTTACATTACATATAGTTTATGTGTCTTAAATTTACCTTATTTTTTATTGGTTTGACATCTTGTAATGAATTATTAATGCCAAAAATCACCAATATTTTTGAATTTATATTGATACCCTTTTTGATAGCTTGGTAATGTAATATTTAATAGGAAAACCAATCTGAATTCAAAGAAAAGGACTGGTCCCGAAAGCACAGTTGGTAGAGTGTCCGCTTTGGGAGCAGTAGATTCAGGGTCAATCCTGGGTCGAGTCACACCTAAGACCTTGACCTCGCATGGCGTTCAGCTTGAAGGTGATAGTAGCGACTGGTTGACCTGTATCAGTATAATGGCGGGCGGCTTACTTGCCTTCGGTAAGGCGTCTCAGTGAAGCAGCACTATATGAAAGAGGGTTGAAATGTGTCCTGCAACAAGGAGGCACATTACATGCACTCTAAGGTTTCCTTCGTCGTCATATGACTGAAAAATTGTTGAGCACGATGTTAAACCCCAAGCACTCACTCACTCACTCAGAGAAAAGGAGCATTTTTAAACTTTTATCAAACCTTCAGTATAATAGATAAAAATAGGTTCTAATTGTAAAACACAGATGTTTAATTGCATTACATTGTGTTATGGAGATAGCTACAAGTACATGTAGTTATAAGCATGTTTTTAACCTCTGAAGTATAATATTAAAATAATAAAGTTTAAAACTTGAACAAAGATATAATAATTAAGTCATTTATTTCCTCTGTGAAACCTCTACATTTATGTCATGTTTAGTAATGTAAAAATATCATTTAGGTTTTATTTTTTTGTGCATTATACCTCAGATTTGGTATTACTATGTAATGGTAACAATCTTGGAATTATTTCGGCTTGGAATCTACCTCTTACGGTTTACAAGTTTGTCAGATTAAGTAGGATAACTATGTTAGCTTTGATAGTTAAAGCACCAATGGATCATGTGACAGAGAGTTTTTATAAGGTTCCTTTGAACCCACCTAAAAATGTTTGAATTCCAGAATTTTAATTAAACTAGCTGTTATCAGAAGCTCTTCAAGTTCTTTCTTCAGAAATTGATGAAGACCCATGTGTTTGTAACCCACTTTGTTTATAACAAGATTAATTCTTTCTGCTCTCGAGCAGGCTGTTAGAGGTAAATGTGTGTTACATATGGGCCTATAAGGACGAACATTTAATTTGAAATATTAGCTAAAGCCTTACAAAAGGAAAAAGAAAAAAAAAAATCTTTTTATTCTCCTTTCAAGATCTCCTTTGCTAAAACATAAAGTCTGTGTTCTTTTTCCGGAAATGAAGTTGCCTAGGTTATTATTAATAATTCTGTATTAGGCCACATGGTGTTAGGAAAGAAAAGTTTATAAAAATTGGTTTACAAAGACGTAGTTGGTCTGCAGCAGTAGCCATGGTAACCTTTTGACTATTAGCTGTACACTTGTTCAAGTCGGGCTCTTGTTACCTTCATGTATATATCTAAAGGCTGTTGCCTTTATAAGGTCAAGATCTTAACACTGTAACATCCGGCATGGGGATGTTACTTTTATCAGATATCCTGGTTCCTGAGTCCATCCATTAAAGTTACAGATTGATACAAAAAATAAGATAATTTTGCTCTCTATAAGCAGGGTAATGTCTCGGCTGTATGTCACAAACAGTGATTTATGTTCATGCAACTTTGATTTAATTTTATTTTTCAATTTTAGCTGAATTTCCGTTGTCCTCATATAAATGATTACTTCCAGTGGTCCAGTAATTTGGATTCATATAGTACATCACAATTGATTGTACATGTATATTTGCTGATAAATTTTGAGGATTATCACTGTAATAAGTTTGTGTTGCATAGCTATTTGGTTGTGAAGGGCAAATAATTATCTAAAAGATAATACCCCAGTTAACATTCAAATTACCTGTCTTGAATGGTTGGCACTTCACAGAGCATCCAAAAGTTTTGTCTTAGTTGAAACATTGATATCATTGGCCCTTAGAGATAGAGCAAAACCACCCAAAAACTCGTCCACAGTTCGGACATTCATTATCACATCATTTGCACTATAAAGCCAAATCACGCCAATGCTGAGTGCTTCTGTCAAAGTTGAGACAATTCATATGACTGGCACTACGTAGCTCAATCATTCAAAAGTTTGAAAATATGAGACATTCATATGATTGGTACTGTTTGGCAAAATCATACACGTTTCTACCACAGTCGAGACATTCATATGACTGGCACTACGTAGCTCAATCATTCAAAAGTTTGAAAAATTGAGACATTCATATGATTGGTACTGTTTGGCAAAATCATACATGTTTCTACCACAGTCGAGACATTCATATGAATGGCACTGTAGAGCAGATTCATTCAAAAGGTTCTTCCACAATTGGGACATTCATATAATCAGTTTGTTCTAATTCACAAGATCATGCAAAAGTTTTGTCATGTACAGCTTAGAAATTCATATGATTGGCACTATATACAGAGCAAAATCATCCAAAAGTTTGTACATTGATATTATTGGCACTATAAAAGTCCGCCAAAAGTTTTGGCACGTGTGAGACATTCATATGATTGGCACTGAACATAAGGCAGTGTGAGTCATTCAAATTTTTATCATGTGCATGCCACAGTTAAGATATTAATGTTGATTGGCACTTGTAATAAACACATTGATCCCAAAAAACAAACGGACTTGACATTGAAGACTTGAGTGATTTAAAGATCGATTGTATCGCTTTATTTTTTTTTTTGAGGAATAAGAGACACACGAGATCCCTGGTACAAAAAAAAAAGGAAGTTTGCTTTTGCCAATACAGGAGGATTTCAGAAGTTTGACAAGGATTTGGGATGGGGATTTGAATGGTTTCAAGTTGCCTTATCTGGAATTGCAGTTCAATCCTGGTCATCTGACATGTCTGCCTCTGGTGATAACATGTTCTTTTTTTTTTTTTTTTTTTTTCATTGCTCAAGTGTTTTATGATGGATGAATCTAATCACTGTGCAGGCGTGATGCTTTTTTCCCTCCCTCACTTCCATATCACAGCACTATTGATCCATCCATCCAACAAAAGCATCGAATATCCTGTTGTTAAATCAGGAAAACTACTTCCTTTTTCCTGCTTTATGACATCCGAAAACTATCCAATAGAGACCTCTTGGCAAAAAGCTCTTGCAATTTTGCTGCTGATGAAGAAATAAAATGCAGATGCTGACAGTTATGTTTCATGTTTTCTGTGTTGTGGGATTATTTTGTATTACAGGAGCTGTATATGGAAAAGACAAAGTTTTGTGTTGTTTTCATCTTAAATTGCTGGGTTTTTTTTTCATACAACAATTAGCTCTACAACTTCTACAACATCTAAATTCAGCTGAAGAAACCAATGTTATTAAACCTGACTAGAAGAAAAAAACTGAGGACAAATTTATAGCTAATGATTGACAGTTAATGCATACGTGTATGATAATGATCTGGTCATCTTTGTATTGTACATCATTGTACAATTTTTAAAGAATTTATGAAATCAGTTAATGGATTGGGAGAGTATGGAATTAAAAAAGGGCGCAAAGGAAAAAAGACAGATTGTTAATTGAAAATGCATGTACAGGTATAGTACTAAAGGCAGCTATAATAATTTATGGCATCATGTATACCTGAATTGTGCGGTTAAAGCTGACAGTTTAAATGTAAGCTGTGTGACGATTTATGCTGACCGTTTAAGCTGACCACAAAGCCTTAAGAGGCATAGAGACCACTTAGAGGTTGTACAGCTTCTGACACTGAGCGATGCTCTGAGCATTCACCACAATATGGCTTTATATATGTATATAAAGGGTTAAAGATGATCTTCTTGTTACGAGGGCTTGACATGCGACTCACACGTGCTGAAATGAGGCCATGTGCCTGGGGAAAACCTAACTTCATATTGACTATATATTTATATCAAATAGGAAAATTGTTAGACATTTATCCTGTAATACTGAAGCATGTGTTCAATACACTGTTCCACAGTTAGTATATATACATTCATGCACAAGATTCACGGTGTACCAGACTATAGTATATTTGTATGCATATATCTGGGAAATGGAAAACTGGAGCTAGTATACTGTTTATATATAATTTTATTGAACACAAAATGCTTTTAAACTGAAGCACTGTTTTTAAGCTGATATTATTTCTCCCTATCTTCTGGAGGATACACATTCTGAAAGCATTATGAAATCAGTCTACCGTATATTATTTCATAGATTGCATTATCCTTCATCCATGGAATAATAAACATGCAGCTGTGATAGCAAGTGAAGTTGTATCCGGAGACATTGCATAGGCGTCAAACAGTGTTTTCAGAGAACATTGCAATGGTTTGAAATAATGTATTGGACTGGAATATTGCATACATGTAGGTGTCCGACAGTGTTGTCATCCAACATCACATGTGTTAAACAGTATTTGTTTTAACAATGTTGTTACAGAACATTGCATACATGTAGTGTCAGACAATATTGTCACAGAACATTGCATACATGTAGTGTCAGGCAATGTTGTCACAGAACATTGCATACATGTAGTGTCAGGCAATGTAGCCACAGAACATTGCATACATGTTGTGTCAGGCAATGTCATGGAACATTGTGTACATATAGTGTCAGGCAATGTTGTCACAGAACATTGCATACATGTAGTGTCAGACAATGTTGTCACAGAACATTGCATACATGTAGTGTTAGACAATGTTGTCACAGAACATTGCATACATGTAGTGTCAGACAATGTTGTCACAGAACAGTGTGTACATGTAGTGTCAAACAATGTTGTCACAGAACATTGCATACATGTAGTGTTAGACAATGTTGTCACAGAACAGTATGTACATGTAGTGTCAGACAATGTTGTCACAGAACATTGCATACATGTAGTGTCAGACAATGTTGTCACAGAACATTACATACATGTAGTATTAGACAATGTTGTCACAGAACAGTGTGTACATGTAGTGTCAGACAATGTTGTCACGGAATATTGTATAGGCCTCATTCTTTGTGATGCATTTAAGTGCCAAGCAATAGATCACTACGTATGTACTCATCTCTGCATAGTCATCAGCATTTGTAATTATAAAGGTCAATAGTTGAAGAATAAGACAGACTAAGTATAATTGTCCTGCCAGCAATCTTACATTGGAGTATAACAGTACATATTCCCCTCATCACCCCACCCCCATCCCCTCTCCCACCCCCCTCATCACCCCACCCCCATCCCCTCTCCCACCCTTTGCACTCTCATTCACCCATGTATATACACAGCCAGTCTGCTTCCAGTTTGTTCTTTTTTTCTCAGCACTTTTGACATTTTCCCAGGCACACTTGCTTGACTCTGAACTGGAGGGGACTGGAATATACAAATATAACCACTAACACTTAAGGGATGCCAATCTAAATAATTGTATGATTCAGGGTAGCTTTGTACTTATGTGTTCATTCAAGAAATACTTATAGTTAGAGCACTTACAAGTGCCTTTCTCAAGAGAACAATAGTCTGCATTATTTACTGACGAATGCCTGTAATGTTCACATACATGTTTCCCTTTAGGAAAGTTCTGCAAACTGGTCATACATATTTTTCAAGAAATGTATTAATTATGCAGGTTGCTGACACGTTGTTATAGTACACGTGAGTTCCGAGAAAGACAACAAATGATGGCATGGCTTAATCTACGCGTATTTTATACATTAACTCAGAAGGATTAATTACTAGGATGGATATTTGTATCAGTCTACATAAAAAGTCAGTCTGTTTGGATTCTACAGTGTATGGGTTATATGTGTTGACTTGGGAATATCGTGAAGAATTGAGTATTTATATGTATCTTGACTTTTCTTCTCTTTGCAGTTTTTAAAAGCTCTCGCACAGAATATGATAACACCAGTCAGAAAATATTACCCTATTCTTTTGACTTGTGTTATATGTGGCCCTGTAATATGTGCTTATGAATAGTTTAGTTCTGTACTTTTTGGGCAAACATTTAATACTGTAATTCATTAACCTTTTCACACATTTGCAATGTGTTTATTGGAGTGTATTCTGAAGGCAGTATTCTATGTATGATGATAATACTACACGTCCTGAAATTGGCCAAGGTGACCGGTGTAATTTTGTCTCCAAAATGAAGTTAAAAATGAGCATGAATTGCTCTGAGAGTTGTTCTTTAATATGTGCAAAGATTGCATTGCGTGTTTATACTCAGATTCAGTTGGTGTAAATACTCATTGTCAGAGCTGACAAAATTTGATGAAATGTCAGCCCAGAACAGTGAATGGGTTTTGCCTTTCTCTGTATCCCTTTCTTGTTCATCTCTTTTTTGGGGGGGGGGGGGGGGAGGGTGTATTCTACATTTTGACCTGACCACTTGTCTTTCGTTGAGCTTGAGGGTACAACACAGATCTCACCCTACGACTAACGAGTGTTAAGGTGCAGTACCGTACTTTTTTCACATTAATTATTCATGGTGTTGGTAAAAAGGGATGATTCATCGTGTTGTGTGCTGATTGCTGACAGACAGACTGAGATGGTCATTGCAGATGCTGTCTGGCATCGGTACCAGGGGGCTTACCATGCATGCTGTGGTCCTTGCAACACAACACAACACAGCATAGCAGTTCCTATAGACTATACTGCTGTTGTATCAGCAAGGTTTTCTTCAGTCCATAATGCATATAGTTTGCTTTCTTTAAGTCCAGTGTGCCTTCATAGTGCTGCTGTGAAGAGTTTTTGGAGTTGGGATTGTGGATTTAAAGTGATTCAGTGATGTGCTACAAAAAAATGTGTCTTTATCTACATGAAACTGTTAGTGTGGGTCATATTTGTTTTCTCTTGTCACCAGGGATAATTCTTCTACAACATGTGGATTGATACTACAGTGAAGGTTTTTGGAGACTAATTGTCCGTGAGAGGTTGGAAACATGGATGAAAATTCATCTAATTTTAAGCCAAAAATGCATTGGTTTCCTAACGCAACCAGATGTAAGTGTTGTATACATGAAGTCTGAAGCATTCATCATTCTCTACCTGGATTGTCTACTTGTGAAGGTTTAATTGATAGGAAGTGGAATTCTTGAGAGGTGGGAACCATGGATTTCTGAAGTTGTTATGCCAGATTGTGTTGTCACTGGTCCTTGATCTTCATCATGCTTTTCCTGGATTGTCACTGAATTTGAAAGCTGTTAGGAAGCGCTATCATAGTGAGATTGATAGCTGGATATTGTTATTTGTGAAATTATCAGACTAGATTGTGTTAGTTTTTCTCTTGACACCTGTGCAATTCTTGCACACCTGAAATCTTTGATCTTTAGCATTTTCTACCTGGATTGATATTTAAGGGTTTATGAGAAGTGTGATCCTTGTGTCAGGTTAGAATGGCATAGATGGGAATTCCAGTTATAATTATGACTGGAAGGACCTTGTGATGATTAAACAGTGGATACATGTAAGGATTTATACTTTATTCAACAGTCTACTGCTATGAATATGATCTCTTTCCAATACTGATCAAAATTATCAGCAAAGAGTACCTTATAGCTGATCATTGTTTTTTCTTTGTTCAGTGTTTTCCCATTTTTGGTGGCCTTCTTTTTTGGGATGCTGATATTATATTTCGTTTATATTTCTAGGATAAAAATACAAAAATATAATCTCAGTCCAGTCTAGAAGACCTATTCTTACCTACGTTACGACATTGTCCAAAAAAAAGAAGAAAAACCAATACGAAGCAACTTATAAGTACAAATGAGCATGATTATATATATAATACAGCTTAAAGGCAAGTGAAGATACTAACTATTAGTTGATTTCATCCAAAATAAACAAGAATTTCAATTTTATGCACCATTTTTACTATACAGTCAACAGATCATGTGTCTTCCATGTGGTACATTGATTTTGAATTCTCGGTCTTTTTTGTATACAAAGTATACAAAGCTTCTGGGTGTAACGAATGATTATTTTCCTGCGAGAAACAAATTGAGAATCAGTGTAAACTTACATCATCCAAGCTCAAATCAGAAAATATTTACCACACCATGCCAGGATTTTGTTTTATAATGGTGATTTACTACCATTGAGGGATTACTGTTGCACAATATGGGGCAGAGACTCTAACGAATCACGTAAATGTATGCTACACCTCCAGAAATGTGCAGCACGGATAATTTGAAATGCACAGTACTTGACACCAAGTCAAGAACTGTTCAGAATCTCAAAATGCATGACAATATATGAAAGAATCATGTTGCATAAAACTGTGCACCTATTATTATTATTATTATGATTATGATTATGATTATTATTATTTTATTATGATTATTATTATTAACGTTTACCTCTGCCCATCCTACATGCATATCGGTTGGGCATAAAAAAATGTGCCATTCTCGAGATATTGACACTCAATATCTCCGAAACCCTCTTACGTCAGCTTCTAAAAATTTACACACTCAAAAGCAATTATGTCCTAAGTATACAGACCAGATTTCAATTTTGTCCTGTAAGATTTCTGTTTGTGGGACCAAAGTCAAAATAGAGTCAAAAACACATGGTCTGGACATTTGAAAATGATGTTCTACCTTGTTTTACTTAAAAAGGTGATCAATTCCTTGTCTGTCGCAGAAAAAGACATCTTGCATTGATGTTGATGTTTATTGCATTGCTCTTCTAACAACCCGTTAGCCAGCGTACTAGCGAGTGTGTAAGCTTGATTCAGTTCTCTTGAGTAGGTGATTGGACGGTGGTCAAATTCGTAAAAAATAGATACAACGATTCGCCCGTGAGTTGAAAAATCTTGAGCTCCACAGATTAAACTGTTATTAATCCATCTTAAAGTCACTATGATGCGGTAATTTTATAGCCTGTGAAATATTGTATGATTTTTACCCATGGCAAGCAGTTTTGTTTCTCTCTGTCCCTGGGTAAGTCGGTCGGTCAGATTTTTGCCAGTTGCTGTCTTTTAACATTGGCTATATATTCGCTGAACAAGAGGCCTGGGTGCAAGATGATATAGACTGTAGAGATCGAATGCAGCTTAGCTGTCACGGATTTGTTATTCCTGGGATGTTAAACAAGAGGTGTATATGTTTGCGGAATTTTCTGAGAAGCTTTATGCACCTCAGTGTTTGGCCTTGTAAATTTAAGTCTAAAATTATGATAGGATTTCACTGTTATAAATGCTAGGATTAAACTAGCTTCATAAGATTTCATCTGCTAATAAATGTTGCATTTTAGTGTATCAGTTGTGCTATAGATGGTAAAACTTCTGTTCCATGTCCAACATATGCCCATTTTTATATGCATACTTTCCACGTCATGACCTAGATTAGTTGCGTGACTGCCAGCGATTTCTCAAAAAACTTGCATTGTGCAGGAGTTAAATTTTTTTTATTGCAGAGGAGAAAGCTTTTTAGTATCCTATCAGGATATGCAGAATGTCTGACTGCAACTCGTCTTCAGTTTGAAATCTCGTGGAAATTGGCGAATTATTGATCAAGTTGCTGGGTTTCCGAGAATTCTGCTGTTCAGTTCAGTCATTGAAATCACTTGGGGCTGTTGGAATCACCGCTGTCTGGCAGCTGAATCTTGCATTGGGCTAGGTTTTGTTGCATCATTTATGAAGGATTTATTCCAACGCTGTCAACTGCACAGTTGTCAATGCCTTTTCATAAAAGACGGCCAACTCAGTGCCTACGTATACTATATGTATAATATGTGTTTCTGTGCTTGCTTAGGCTTCTCGAAATTCTCTATAATAGTTACGGTACACACAGCTTTCAATATTTGTGGTACTTTGTTATTCAACACTTCTGCACAAAGCCGAACAGGAAATGTTAATTTGAAGCTGTCGATCTGTCTGTCATGTTTTGGTTTACAAGTAGTAACTGCTCCAAGTTTTTGTCTGATTTTGATGAAATTTCGTCTGCAGGTCAAGTATGCTGAAACACTGATGTAAGCATGAAATCCAGTCTAATCTGTGCATAATTTTTTGCAGATTTTGATGAATTTTTTAATTCTTTAATTTTTTTTAATTTTTTGTTGGAATCCATGCAATAATTATACAGCTCCAATTTTACATACAGGTTCATTGTGTTGAACGTCAGGTCAAGGTCAAAAACTAGCTGGATACTCGCATAACTTAATCTAATTTTCATATTGTTAACGGCCTCTTCTGATTTTTGGTTTCCCGTGTAGATGTCAAGTTTAAAAAGAAACATGCTCAAAGCACAGGTATTGCACACATGTATTTAGCTTGATACAAATTCTCTGAATTTGCTTCTTTGTGTTGCTTTAATTTGTTTCAGTATCTTGTCAAGAATAGGTATCTGAAAAATTCATGGATTGCATTTGGAAGCTGTGAAAGATACTTCTATAGATTCCTTCATTTTGTGTAACAGTGCATGCAGGGACGCTGAGTGAGAGGTCAGTTTAACGCGTTGTTCAGTAAGATCAGTTTACCAGAGGAAGTGTGGGGACATGTAACATTTAACCGACCACAGATTGATCCAACAACCACATGGGCAGATATTGCGTGATCTGCATCAATGTTTAACCACTGCTGGATCAATTTCCCCGACCCCATGGGGGTTTGTTGCATTGATTTTAGCATAGTTTTTAAGGGTCTTCTGCTGAGTTCGTGCATGTGACTGGATTAAGGCTTCACTAGGGGTCATCTGTAATTTACCAGTTACAGGTTTGAAATGGTGGATGGATTTTTGTGTACTTTATTATACATTTGTGTAAAACCTTTGATTTTGAGAAAACACATCTAACTCTTGGTATTCACATTAATACCACACAGTTTTCATTGTCACAGATTATGACACAGTTCTCATCATCACAGTTTATCAGTTTCCATCATCACAGTTTATTACAGTTTTCATCATCACAGTTTCCATCATCACAGTTTATCACACATTTTTCATCATCACAGTTTTCATCATCTAAGTTTTTCACACAGTTTTAGTGTCGGGATAAAGATGCGACAGTGTCCAAATACGAAACCCAGATTGTACACTTTTTGTACAAGTGGTACGTAACAGTAGTTACATGGTTACTCAGTGATAGGATAGGCAAATATATGGTGTCAATATGAGGATTATTGACACCGCATATTTGTGTATCATATCACTGAGTACCCATGTAACGAATTTATCCTGCAAAGATCCATCAATTCAGTGCAGAAGACCGATGGTGATTTATAGGTGAATCGCTTCAGCGATGTGACCATTGTATGCACAACCCAACAAAGGTAGATGACCTACTCTGCAGACACATTTGACGTCGTCTGCAGGATTCGGGAATATATCTGTACCCCATGTGACCATTGTTGTCCAATGAAAAGCGGAGTATTTTGTCTGATGTGGGATAATGTATGTTATTGTTGCTGTCTGGCTTATCCCTGCATGTACACATATATTTACATGTGAAGTTTACATACATCCATTTCATGTGATAATTATCTATGGAGTAAGAAGGTCGACACACATGTGCAAGTATGTAATGGTTGTTTGGTCAGTTTGGTTTGGTTGAACTCATTGTGTTATCTAACTGCCCTCTAACTGTTATCTAGCAGTTATGACAGTGTCACTGGTTGGGGTTTTGGTTGGGTGGGTGGGGGAGGAGGAAGGGGAAGACTTGGACAAGATGTTGGTTGTACTGGTACCCTTGATTGTTCTCCATTACCCTATTGTTTGTGAGCGCTGACACTGTTCCTCAGGTGAGCACTGTTCTTTGCTGAGTTGAACATTGTTGACCGTGTACAAGTATAGTGATTGTGTTTTCAGGTTCATGTACCTAGGAATTTTGAGCTGAAGATTTGGGAAAGCTTTGAATGGATGACCATGCATCAGTAGTGTTGTGGTGAGCTTTAATTGAGCCTGAGAGTTGGGTTTCCTGGTTGTTGTTAATTTTATTATTACCTGAGTAAATAAACCTTACTAAAAGTTTAGCTTTGTGTTTCAGTCCTGATTGGCCGTTCTGGTGTGAATGAACTTTGAACCATATCACACAGCCTCCAGATTGGCTCCTTTTTGTCTGAGTGAGCATTGGTCGCTTGTGTCTAGCTCACCGATTGGCTAAATCTATTAGCCTGATTTGACATTGGCCCTCAGTGTGAACTCTGAACCATCTCTCCAGCTTCATGATTGGATCTCCAGGTCTCAGTGAATTTTGGGCCCTTGTGTCAAACTCTTCCATTGGCTTACATCAGCCTGATTTGACCTTTGCCCTCAGCGTGACAGAACTGTCACATCATGCAGTAGCTGGTTGGAATGACTTCTCTAGCTGTGTGATTTACATTTACTTAATACCCAGTACATACAGTATACACTATCAGTAAGGGGGTGACTTACTGGTACACAGGCTGTGTTGATAATTGATAACAACTGGGGGAACCTGATGTAACAGTCCTCAGACTTCAAGCCTCTTCAACAGACCTGAGGGGGGCTGAGGGACATATATCTGGGGTACAGGGGCATATGTGCCACGTTTTTCTGCTGCTACTGGTCGTGCTGTGAATTGCTCAGTGTGACATGGGACTGCAACATCAACATGATCCTAGAGAGAGGATGGATACCAGCGTGGAAGACTTAGACCTTGATTTCTCGGTAAAACTCAACCCTGACATGTTACATGCATACTTAATACCCTATGGAGTCGTATACTGCCTTACTGCCCCAAATCTTGTTAAATGTTATGTGTATGCTGTTGGTTTTGTATGTCTACAGTGTGTATTTGTAAAATTGTATTGGTCATTTGGTTTGAGGTTTTATTGTCCAAATTAAATGTGTTCACATTAAATACTGTTCAGCTTTATTTTCAGTTATATGTACCATGAATACCTATTTGAAAAAGTACATCTGTGTTAATTGCATAGCTATATAGGTGTGTATCTGTGAAGGCATGGTCACAGAAAGATGAGGATCTACAAGTATGAGTGAGCGAGTGCTAGGGGTCTACAAATATGACACGTGTACATGTATGTACAAGTGAGATATATGGAAGTTTTGTTAAAAAGAAGGGTCTTAGTCACATGTAAGGTACATGTGTCGAAGAGATTTTGTTTACTTTTTATACTTCCCAAAACTTTGCTGATGCTAATTTCAACTTAACCGTGGGGAATGAGTTCTGTAATACCAGTGATAAATTTTGCACTGGTACACATATATAAACACACATTTACACGTATATAAACACACATGTACACGTATATAAACACACATGTACACGTATATAAACACACATGTACACGTATATAAACATACATGTACACGTATATATAAACACACATGTACATCATTTTATTTCAAGCATTGTGCATGTACATATTCTGGTGCCTTTTTATCAGCAAACTACATTATTCAATATCTGTGTTTAAATACAAACAGATTTGTTCATTATGTGCAATAAAACAATTTGCATCCAAATTTCCCCTGGGGTCAAAATTTCACTTTAATAATTCAGATCTATCCACGTCCCCATGTGTTAATTACAATATAGATTTGAAGTACATGTAAATGTTGGCCTCATTCCCAGGTTGTCCATTTTTTTGTCCAATCAGATTATTGCTTCCATATTTATGGAAATGAAAGCAAGTTCTCTTGACATCACGCGTTTGTGTTATAATTCTGATTCTGAATTCTGACCATTCTGATTGACATTAAGGATGGCCATCGATCTTATAAAGACTTGGATCATAGTACGTAAGGGCTAGGAGTAAACAGGTAGGGTCAAAATGTTCAGTATTTCCAGCTATTCAAAGTGTGCATTAAAATTTATTTATACCAAGATAGAACATTATGGAAGTGATTAAAACATAACAAACAGTGATGTATTAGTCTAAAATTAGCAATATCAGCATGATACCAAGTTATCTTTATGATGACCTGGGCACAATTTGAGGCCATGATGTTTACTTTAAGCCCTTAAAACCAGTGAATAACAAAACATTTTGACTTCTGATAAAGGTATGTGTTTGGGTACATGTACATGTGCGTGTAGTATTAAAGCATGAAGTTGACATAATTCAGTGTGTATACTGACCAACAGACAACTTCATCAGACTTTATTGTGAGATTGTGTGTAGACTGATGATATTGTATGGAAATTCCACATGGGCAGAAGCATCAACAGATAAGGGTACAGATGTGGGTAGGGGATTAGTGGGTTATGTAATGTTCCCCCAAATAAGAGCCTGTGGCCATGTTGGTCTTCAATGTGCATGTATGATGTAATATTGTAGCAACAGGTATGATGTAATATTGTACCATCTGTTGCTATGGGCTGTTGTAGGGACTGAAATGTGCAGATTGATACATAGGTAAATGTCCATTTGTCAAGAAGATACTTTGTTTAGGGGCCTCCGTGGTTCAGTTGGTTAGCTCACTAGCGCAAAGGAGCCTCTCACCAATGCGGTCGCTGTGAGTTCAAGTCCAGCTCATGCTGGCTTCCTCTCCGGCCGTTCATGGGAATGTCTGCCAGCAACCTGCCGATGGTCATGGGTTTTCCTCCAGGCTGTGCCTGGTTTCCTCCCACCATAATGCTGGCCACAATCGTATAAGTGAAATATTCTTGAGTACAGCATAAAACACCAATTAAAAACAAATAAATCAAATAAATACTTTGTTTAGAAAATGCTTGCATGTGATTTCATCATATACTAATCCTTCTCATTTTTATGACATATATTATTAGTGCTGAGAGCAAACAGTTGCATTTCTCTCCCAGTTTTGGGGAAAAATAAATATATGAATATGTTGTTCATTAGATAGACTATGTGAAAAAAAGTCTAACTATTCCTCTTACAATTACATGTATATTGGTATTAAATATAACTATTTAAACAGTTTATATTAATCATTATAAGCAGCATTGATCTTGCTAGCTCTGTAAGTCGTAAATTAGTTAATTGGCATGTTTAAGTTAATGTGTGTTTCAGTTATTGATAGTGGGTTTCCTCTAGGCTCTGCGTGGTTTCCTTCCACCATAATGCTGGCTTCTGTAATGTAAATGAAATATTCTTGAGTACGGCATAAAACACCAAATAAATAAATAAATCAATTTTTGACAGGTTGAGAAGGTGATTCTGTTTAGACTGATGAAAGTGTAGCTTTCATGAAGCCTTAGTGGTTGTGCTGGAATCAGCTGGAAATGCAAATATATACGAAATGTGTGAAGATTTGACTAATGACCATAGCTTTAAATTAGAATCCTGCAACCATCTCATAGCATCAGAAGTTCATTACCAAGAAGTAAGCTAGTCCCCACGGCACTTTACACTTTTCTTTGATCTTAAACACATTATGTAATGTACCTGTGCAGCCATGTATTTTCTCTCTCTCTCTCTCTCTCTCTTGTGCAGCAAACCTTTGAGAAATGGCTGTTGCGTGATGGGTTTCAACCGAGATTGTGTTGAAATACATCTTAAAAAATTACGACAACGGAAGGTTTTGTAAAAGGACAACAATGTCTTTGATAGCAATTGTTTGATAGTTTTTTGTTAAATAGCAACCTGCAGATGGTCATGCTCTGTTTCCCCCCATCATAATGATGTCTGCCTTTATAGGTGAAACACTTCATTACGGTAGTAATCAACTATACCACCAATCAAATAAGCATATAAGTTCATTTGTTAAATGATGATTTGCATTGCTGTTTTAAACAATTTGATTACATGTTTTGTGAACATCATGGGTTGAAGTTAACTACAAAATGCTACTAACCAATATTAGTAATATATTTGTTTATATATATATTAGTTCTGTCACTGCCCAGTGGGACCAGTGCTTGTTTAACTCTGCTGACCAACCACAGTTTCGTTGGCTGTGACCAGCAGACCAGTGGTAATTTTGATCCCTGGGACATGTAAAATAATTGATCATCAAAACACATTGATTTACTATATACATGTATGTATGCACTGAACTTTCTTGTATGCACTAAAGGTTTGTGTACATGGTTTCCATTACCGCATAGTTTGGTAACGTACTCTATCTTTGTTTCTCAAATGCCAGCTGAGAGTATTTCAGTTTTCTGAGAGTATTTCAGATGCTCCTGCAACATCAGTAGAATTTTTAGGTTTTTTGAAGGTAAATTCGCTATACACATAGGATGACAGTGTCATAATAAGTTTCATTTGTACCCTAATTCCTCAACTTTTTCGCAAATTTAAGTGGCATTTATACACATTTTTAATTTGCTTTCAGAGAGAAAAACTGCATTATTTGGATTGACCAATTTCAGGACTTCACAAAAAGTATTATTTTATCAGTCTATGCAGAATAATGTTCAGAATATGCTTGAATAAACACATTGTAAACATGCGAAAAAAATTGAATAATTACCATATATCTGTGTATGTGTTTGAGTTATGTGCCCATGCACATGCATGTAATAAGTGCAAGTGCACTGTGCATATACACACATATATACATGTACATACCTGTTATCTTCAAGAATTAAGTAGTTAGGGACAAAGTACACTCAGCATTTGATAATCTGGTCCACTGTTTATTGTGGACTAACTTTGACATGTTCATATGTTCACCGATGTCACTTGCGTATAGCATTATCGTGTACCTGCAAACGTGGACGGCTGACAGGTGATATGGTAATTATGATTATGTGTTACGCTAAATATTCTCTAAGCTCATATAATAGGTATAGGGTGTTCCAAGATGACTCTTTTTTCAACAAATGAGCGCCTGCAAGTTTTATTTCAGAGATAATTAAATTTCTGGGTTTTCATGAAGAATTTATATGGAAGAGAGTTAATTAGAACTGAATTTTAATGCCATTATACCCAAGATATTATTGCCAAATATTTTTTGTGAGAGTCATGTGCGTTTATCCACTGCTCTTTGCCATGTGTACTGACTGAACTTTTGACACGTTGAAACCAAAGCTGAATAAGCGAGATCTGGTTTTGATGCTGCTTTGAGGAGCTCTGAATATGTGAGTTGATGAGCCAGCAAGGGCTCAAATATGAAAGTAATTTATTTATTTCATTAGAGTTTTATACAATTCCCACAACCATCAGCAAGTTTCTGGCACACCTTCCCATGTATGACCGGAGACTGAACCAGCAGGAGCTGCATGGACAAGGCTTCTGAGTAACTGTGCTGCGATAACACGCCAGCCTCCAGGATCTCTTGGCCACACAGGCAACCAAATCTGAAATTTAGGCAGCTGAATAATCTACTTGGGTAAATGTGTCAAAAGTTATATAGGCAGCAACAGAAACAAGAATACACTGTACCTTTACATTAGACTCAACCTCAGAGTATGTCAGATAAGCTTTAGATATACAGCTAGGTTAGATCTTCATGCAACATGATGGCATGTTAACATCGGTGAGGTTTGACCAATGATTTGTATATCTATAAATCAACCATCAAAATCTCCTGATTACCTTACTTTTCCAACACTAAAGTAACGTAACACCTACTGTAAAACTAGAGATTTCACATGGGCCTGAAAATACATAGCAGGTGGACTGCCAAATGATGTCTTTGCATTTTTGTATTTACTTGACCCTGTGAATTTCAGTATGCTTGATTCTGACTGATTCATCCAACTTTACATAGGGCAGTCATGAGAAGTTTTCATAGAAGTTTAAGTTCTTTAATGTTAAGAAGGACTCCAGTGTTCATGTCAGACATATCATTGTAAGGTTTTTATGTTCTTGTGAAAATCGATTTTTACAGACTAAATTTGAGGAGGAATACAGTATTGATAAAAACATTAGGATGGCTATAGCTGTTTTATCCGTTTTCTGAAAATCTTGATACATAATACAGTAGGCTGTATTAAGTTTCTTCCTCTTGGGAAAAAAAAATGGTTTGGGGGGGGGAAAAAATTCACAGGGTCAAGTACATACATAAATGCAAAGACATCATTTGGCAGTCTACCTGCTACGTATTTTCAGGCCCATGTGAAATCTCTGGTTTTGTAGTAGGTGTTAAGTTGCTTTAGTGTTTGAAAAGTAAGGTAATCAGGAGATTTTGATGGTTGATTTATAGATATACAAATCATTGGTCAGACGTCACCAATGTTAAAATGCCGTCATGTTACATGAAGATCTAACCTAGCTGTATATCTAAAGCTTGTCTGACATACTCTGAGGTTGAGTCTAATGTCTCGCCACAAAGGTTTATGTGGAACGTCATTACACTAACCTGATAAAAGACCAGCTGCCAATTTCAGCCACAAATCTTCTGCCAAGATATTCCCTCTTGCATATTTATGAGATAGAAGTAACAGGGATTTTTAGAGTCTAGCTACGTACTGGGCTAGCTTTTATACATTCCGACATAATTGAGTTACTTCCCCAGTGGAGGTGAGATCTTCTCTGTGGGCGGGTAGAAATGCATTATTTCTACTGATGAGACATCAGCGACCAGTTCTAAACAAGGATCTTGTATGTACCGGTACATGTAAAGGCCTGCTTAAATGCAGATTTTCTATTTATGTAGCCCGAAGAATGCAATTATCTGTGGGCTTTTCTCTGTTTTGATAGGCTCGTCGAAATGACAGAGAAGAAATCCGCAGGAAGTTGGCCATGGGGACAGGAGACGAGGATTATTACTACGGCGAACGCGCGTTTAAAAAGCCGAGCCTGCAGACGCGGCTACAGAGTGGCATGAATTTACAAATATGTTTTATGAACGAAGCTACGCTAGCAGGAGATGGAGATGGAAACCAGGCAACCGTTGAGAAAGGAGTGGACGGAGAGAAAGTGCCGCCGTCCAGTTCCTCACCCCAAAGTGGTTCATCACTGATTGAGGTAAGGCTGATTTAATTGCTACATTATATTATCCCATGTCTTAAATCTACAGTCTTTGGTGAAACCGATGCTTTCCATGTTGTTTGAAAAGACAAATTTCAGCATTATTGAATAGCCTGACTACACGGAATCCTTGTTTTTGTGATCGGGAGGAACAGGTGGAAATAGTTTACCTGGTAAAATGTTTAAAATTGCTCATTTTCTCTACTTTTACTTGAATATTTCTTTCATAAGTGCCCCAAGAATGTAAGACTTTAATAAAACCCATTTATTATTATTGGATTGGCCTATCTGCATAATCTGGCTTTTAAAGTATAATTGTCTTCCAAAAGGCGTAGGAGTATTGGCGTGTGGAAAATGAAGGCATTGGATATGTGAATGCAGTGTTGGATCCATAGAAAAGCCATTGCCTGGATTCTAGTTAAAGCCCTTGAAGTACATAAGGCCCACTGGGGAAAGCTCTAGCATAGTACAGTACTGGTATAAAAGCTTACATGTTGACAGTGTGGTAAGGGCCTTGGATTGCTTCTGGTAAAGGCTACTGCATTGCTACATTCTGGTAAAAACTACATTTTTATGTCGAATTCCTGCGAATTAATAATAATAATAAGTCAATTACCTACTGGATTCATATAAAACCCCTTGTGTTGTGTAAGGGTTCTGGTACTGTTAAGGCCACAGGGTTATCTTGTTTTGGTAACAGCTAAGGAGTTTATGAATGGTCTATTTGGTTTAATTTCTTGAATGATTATTTAGTTAGGATATTGTTTGTCATTGAAGATCTACACGTCCGACTTTTTTGGGACAAAATGCTAATTTTGATGAATAGAGGGATGGAGTTTTTTGTGTTAAGAGTTGAGGTTTGAAACCTTCATATTTTTGTACATTTGTGAAGAATTATTGGCCCTGGATTAAGGGATTCAGAACTGTTTATCACTCATGGAGTATGATATAGGATGTAAATTTATGTAATTTAAAAACTGCTAACTGGTATGACTAGTCAGATTGAAACTAGAAGAGATGTTATAGCTTATAAGGAATTAATTTGCTCAGAATGGAACAAAATCCTGAAAAGGCAGCATTTTCATAAATACGTATATATTTGGAAACTTGTTTTGATTTTTTTTTTTTAAATATAGAAGATCATTAGATTTATCATGGAAATTAATCTCACAATTATTGCTTGCAGTTGTTGTTGTATAAAGTGAGATGAAAATTGTATTTATTGAAAGCTGAGTTAGAGATGTTTTTTGGAAAAGACTTGGACCTTGGAAGGCTTGCAGGAATGCAGAAATTGTACTTTGAGAACACCGAACTCTTTCCCTATTTCTAGTTTTCACAGTTCTCTTTTATGCATGAAAACGTGTCAGTACACTCTGCAATTTATATTTTGCAGTTAAGGCATTTGACTCCTACTGAAGTGCAGGCATTTGACAGGTATTGAGAGTCAGGAGATGACAAAACAGTTTATTGAGCTTCAGGAATTTGATATTACTGGGGTGTTGACAGTTATTGGAGTTTAAGCATTTGACAATTGTTGTATGTAACAGTTATTAGAGGTAGGGTTGGGTGTTCAGACTTTTGATGCGTCTTTGTGTCCAGAATTTTGGAAGTCCAGATTAAGCTACTTGTCCTAAGCAAAGACTTTATAACCTCTGTGAGGAAATGTAATTATGACTTTAATTCCACCAAAAACACTAGATTTACTATGCTTGCCGATCTCCAGGCGGCTGGCCGGTAAAGCTCAGCAGGTGACGTCATTGATAGCCAATCCAAGTCTAGCTGGCCTATATAACCTGGGAATTCGCATCAAAGCAATGTCATTTTTTGCGATGGATTTTAGCTGCACAGAAGCAAATATGCTGCCATATCAATTTGAACCCATAGTAGACAATGGTGAAGTTCCAAATTATGACATTGACATCCCTGGGCTGACTTCAGATTCAGAGTTTCAGACATTGAATTTGATCTTTGTCCAAGTGCACTGGCAATACTACGGACTGGCAGGCTTTTGCATTATCTGGTGTTACACTGTAGGTCTACATTTTATGTGTATATCAAATCTAATATTTACTATTCTTTTGTTCTGTCCACTTCACAGTAAATATCATTCATTTCCTCAAGTGGATTTACTTCAAAAATTAATTTTTGTGCATTTAATCAAGGCAGTACTGAAAACAATTCTTACAGCTGTTTAATTTTCCTAGTTACATGTATATTGTGGCCGAAAGTACTCAAGCATGTCAAAAAGGTATTATGAAGGGTGGCTTTAATCCTCATTTGTTTCTTATGGTGTTGCTTAATCCTTGTAATCTAAATCATAGATTAAGACAATGTGGGATGGATTATCGCTATGTAATATTGCTTTTGCATCTACTTTGAGCAGTATTCAAAGAGATGTCACTTGTTTCCGCACCTTTGATGAGTAAATTTAATCAACAACCAATATTTCAACTCCAGTAATTCATTCTTGATAAATGCAGTCAAGCAACTTGATTGGTTTTGGATTGTTTTGGGTTTTAATCGTCCTCTTTAGCGGATCAGAAACTGCTACCATTGCCATAGGTGTCAAACGGCCATTGGGTTGTTGTACACAGTTCTCAAGTTGTTAGAAGCTCACTCATTGGTCCACAGGAGTGACACAGCCAATGGTATAGCCTGTATCAAAGCGACATTCATGTGGATGTCATTGCATGATTGTATCTACTTTTCTTTCACGTTACTGGCATACCTCAGATTGATCAAACTAATGACGAATGAACTTGCGCTTTGTTTCACACCCACCCAGCCCTATCACCATGTTTTCCAGAGGGACAAATCGTCTGGAAACTTGAAAAAAAACCTAATTTTATTGTTCCTCGGCGGCCTGTTTTTACAACCATATGCAGAACAGCAAAGCATTTCGTGGAGAAATTTGATATGCTTGTTGTCACTTGTGTTACTTTTTAACACTGAACTAAATGACAAAGCTCTGACAGCTTATAAAGTTTGAACTTTTATGACTTCATTCAGCGAAGACTACTGAGTGTTGGCGGAAAAAATACATAAACCCAGTCTCATTATCTCATGATTTTAATGCCATATTACCCAGATTACTGTACTTTTTTCCAATATCTTCTTACACTCATTTTAACACCATATACAGGGGTACCTAATTATGAATAAATAACCAGTCTGGACACTAATCCTTTAAGGTTCAGGCTGATGTCAGTTGTTTCAAGTTCAGATATGTACCTAGTATTGCAATCCATGCAGACATTTAACATTTCCCTTTACAGTACCTGGTTTATGTGTTACATATAGAATCCAAGCTTATTTATGGCTCTGGGGCCTCCGTGGCTCAGGTGGTTAGCGTGCTAGCGAAGCGTAATGACCCTGGAGTCTCTTAACAATGCGGTTGCTGTGAGTTCAAGTCCAGGTCCTGTTGGCTTCCTCTCCAAATGCATGTGGGAAGGTCTACCAGCAACCTACGGATGGTTGTGGGTTTCCCCCGGGCTCTGCCCGGTTTCTACCCACCATAATGCTGGCCGCCGTCGTATAAGTGAAATATTCTTGAGTACAGCATAGAACACCAATCAAATAAATAAATAAATTATTTATGACTCTCACTCAGTGTTCTTTCCAGATACATGTAACACACATTACTGAACTCAACGAAGGATTTCCATCTGACAGATGAATTTGGTTGGGGATTTGCTGGAAGGATATTGGGTAGAATTTAATGAGCTCTTTTGTAGCCCTAAGAGATATTTGATTGACACATTGGGTAATTTGATAGGTGCGTGTATGAATTTACTGTTGAAAGTGAAATCTCAGAGTAAACATTTTTTATGTTAAACAAGATACAATGAAATGCAGTCAACTTACATTGAGTGTGTTTTCAACTCACCATCTTGAATGAATCTGATATATATTTCCCTTTATTTCGTCATTTTGTTTCGTCTTCATGTAACGATGCTGATTGGTTGTCCAGTAATCTTTCTGCCTTTATTGTAAAGTCTAATATCATAATTTATTAATATGTGGTGCATTTTTTTAAGAAGCAGAAGATTTACATAGAGGACAGGAAGTGGAATTCTTGACATCATAAGTGGAATTGTGATTACCGTAATTCAGTAAGCTTTCGCATGTTCGCCAAGTGTTTATTCAAGCATATTCTGAAGGCATGGTGCCTAGACCGATAACATTATACATTTTGTAAATCCCTGAATATGGCCAATCCAACCTGTGTAGTTTTGTGTCGTCCTGGCCTAGTGGTTTATAGCGGTTTGTAATTGGGTTTCCTTCCATCTCTGCCCAGTTTCCTCCCACCATTTATTATTGGTTTCCAGCATATAAGTGAAATATTCATAAATACAGCATAAAACACCAGTGAAATAAATAAATGAATATGTGACATGTACATTACCTGTCAGTTTTATGAAGGGACATAGAAAGAGAGCAACCATGATCTGTATCCCGTAGATCTATGTTTTTTTTGATATATAAAGTTAAAACGAAGGCAGCTTAACATGAAACTGTGTAACCTGGATTGTGAGCTTTTATGTACCAGAAGTTATTGTAGGTCTTGTTGAGTAAAACATCTTGGTCAAGTACTACAAACTCAAACTCTCATTATGAATGTTTTGGCTAAAAGTGCAGAGGAGAAAAAATTTTCTCCCATTTAAATATACAATATGGTAATATTGTGGATCAATTTTCCATTGGCCCCAGCACCTTCTGCCATGTAAGCTTAATGAAGCTGTTATCCTGTTTCCCATGGGTGCTTCGGACAGGCTAAAAGATTCAAAACTGCTTCTTTCGATTAACTGCGTTTCCTTGGTGAAAGATTCTGATTGGTGTAATATAGTAAATACTTTTAAGTCTTGTAAATAAAAGAGGCATCACCTTAAAGGTATTGTCATGCAAATTCCAAATATTGTTTTCATGATTTTGTTTTGTGTGTTTCCACAGTGAATAAAATGCAGACAACATTTATGAGAATCTGTTCTGGGCCATATTGAAGCTGAGTGGTATTCTGTTTAGCTGCTAAGAAGGGTTAAACTGTCATGTCTTTACACCAAATACAGATATAAATGTAAGGCTACATGCTTGCTCGTGGAATGTAGAAATATAGCAGTCAGAACTTGTTTAACAGCTGAAAAGAATTTCTACATGTCGGTGTCCCTCAACATGTTGAGTATGGTTCCAACAGTCCACCAAACTGTTGCCAACATTTAAGATTTTCTGATAAGAAAATCAATAAAACTTCACAAAAAAAACCTCTCACATGGCTCTATAATGTTGAATCAATCAAAATCAAACAAAATGTGTTACTTAAGAAATGATAAATTTTAAGTGAAATACATTTACAGTATATTGACCTGGTTTAAAATTGTAATTTGTTCTTCAGCATTCTGTAGATTACCAGTATTTATAACATGATGTGAAAGAAAAGGTGATCTTTGGTAGGGTGGGCTAGATGAATTGCTAAACACATGCCCTTGACCTTATGCCTTTCAAGTTACATGTTTACATCTGTTGTATGTTTTTAGTTCATTTTAGGAGTTCAGTAAGGAGCTTTACCTCTTTGGTAAAGTTGTGCACTAGCATCCCACAGTGTCTTTTACCACCACAATGATTTACAGCTCCATAAAGTATGAAGTCACTGCTCTGCAATCCTTATGCTGCTCTGCAGTCTTTACGCGTATGGTAAATAGTGAAAGTTGTGACAGTATAATAATTTTGGTCTTTATTGTTGTTTTAATGGCAAGATCTTAGCACTTTGCAATTACAGGATAATATCCATTTTTTGGGGGGAGGGCGAGGGGGTGGGGGGTGGTGGTGGTTAGGGGTCAATATTTGAATATATGACTTGAACATTACACAGTTCTACAAACTGCTCAATCAGGCAAGCTACTGGTATTCTCTGAATGCTTTGTTTTTTTTTTATTTTTTGTTTTTTTTTTCCACTTTAGCTTGCCTGCATGAAGTAAGGTGAGGTATCGTGAGAGGGGGGAAAGTGTTGGTGTCAGGTTAAGCTTTTTTTAGCTCCTGTATAATGGGCTATCACACATGGATTGAAGGTTAGGCTTTTTTTTTGGCTCCCTAGTTTAAGATATGGTGTGTAAATGCACATTCTCACATGGCAGGTTAAGCTTTTTTTTTTTTTAACTCTTGTATATTGGGCTATCACACATGGATTGAAGGTTAGGCTTTTTTTTGCTCCCTAGTTTAAGGTATGGTGTGTAAATTCATTTTCTTAGGTAGCAGGTTAATCTTTTTTTTTTTTTTGAGCTCCTGTGTAATGGCGATCATATGTGAATCTCCAACAAACAGCGATAGAAAGTTATGTTTTGTTTGTGTTTCTCATATTTCTTTTTGCCTTTGTACATCTACAAAGGGCCAACAGATGGAAGGTTGAACTGTTTTATTGGTTTTAGCTTTATAGGCTTTGTAAATGTTATTTAATGGTTTTAATTGATAGATTTGAATTCTAAAATTTACCAGTTACATAAACTTCAGTTTGTTTTCTGTAGTAAAGACGTTCTCTAGAAATTAAGCCTCTATGCAGGGCAACAATTTGTTGAATATAGGGTTTCTGTCACTTTATTGATTATGAGATTTATGGACTTTGCCAGATTTATCATTTTTGTTATCAAGAAAAGTTTCATGCAGGGCTACGATTTTTATGCCTACTTACATGTAGGATAACAAGAAAGGTATTGGGTTCCTCTGGCGATCTTACCCTATCCCTGTTTTGTGGACATCATGCACACATTCAGATTGACTTCATTCTGTTCTGGTGTGAACGCGGAGTTCTACGAACCTTTCTTGTAGGACTACAGTTTCTTATGCAATCACTTATGTAGACAAGAATTACACAGAAGACAGGAAGTGGAATTGTGATTACACGGTAATTTCGTTAAGCTTTCGCATGTTTGCCAAGTGTTTATTTAAGAATATTCTGAAGGCATTGCGTGTAGACTGATAATATTATATGTTTTGTAAAGCCCTGAATATGGCCAATCCAACCTGTGTAGCTTTTTGTCCAAAATCAAATTAAAATCATGCATAAATCGCGCTGAAAGTTTGCTCTTTCACATGGGAAAAGGTTGAGAAATTACGGTAGAGTAAAGTATGATCCAGGCTATTAAATACTCCCAGTTGGCACTGGGTGTTTCATTGACCACACTTCCTCAGAGCACAAGCATAATTTATGAACATAAGAAAGATGGGACAGAAATGAAACATTCATGATCTGGTTTCAATCCAGGTCTTTTCGATTTCAATCTAGATCTCATTCATTTCAGTCTAGACCTCTTTGGTTTCAATGTAGACCTCTTTGGTTTCAATCTAGACCTCTTTGGTTTCAGTCTAGACCTCATTGGTTTCAATCTAGACCTCATTGGTTTCAGTCTAGACCTCTTTGGTTTCAATCTAAACCTCATTGGTTTCAATCTAGACCTCATTGGTTTAATTCCAGATCTCGTTGGTTTCAATCCAGATCTCATTCAGCTGCAGTTTAGGTCAAGAGGTTTGTCAAGTTCTTGACAGTGGTGCTCTGCAGTCATATATGGGAAATATGAATTGCAAATCGAATAAATAATTTAATATTAAAATAAATAAAACACTTGGGTAGTTTTCAGTTGTGAGTATAAATGCCATAACTGTCAATAATTGCTCTTTGGTCCAATTTGCTGCCACCATAATGAGGGGGCCTTCATATGAAGAGAAATATTCTTGAGTATGGCATAAAACACCAATCAAATAAATAAAAAATTGCCTGTTTGGAGTTTATGAAAGAGGTCAGTGAACTACATAGTTAAGTGAAGAGCATTGTCCACGCTTTGTAATGTCTTAACATGCTTGATGTTTTGTGTTATTTTCAGAAAAAATCCAGTCCTATACAGAATGACAAGAAACCATTGAGCAATTCGCCACCAAAACACAAAACAGGGGAGCTAACTGTGAAGATAGACGAACCTGTGGAAGACGAAGATTTCTTTAAAAAACAAGCTCGATTACAGGCTGAAGCCAGACTAGCGCTTGCCCAGGTAAGAACAGGGTACATCAGGCTCTTACCTATATTGCAAAGAGACTGATTTGGCTACAGTGCTGTCACATCTGTACCTCACATGTTGGGGCCGGAAGGTTTGTCTGTAAATTTCCAAAATTACCCTGAACATTCCAGCTTCACACAAGGCCAACTGTCAAGTTTTGTTTGTTTTAGACTGAGACTGTCAGCTCACTTGTTAATGAAATGTCATTATTTATGCGCATACTCTAATTCTGAAACCTTTTCAACCGCCTCTTCAACCAATATTTTGAATCACTCTGAGAGATTTATGGGGTGTAGAGAAATAATTTGCACAGTTTTTATAAAATTTGCATCTTTAGTGACTCAAATGAATCATTTTAGCATCATTTTGATGATAAACGAAAGCTTAACTTCCACTTAAAAAACGGCTTCAGTGGTTGAAAAGGTTGAAGATTTACTGTAGTTTTACTTGTGTGTAGATATTTCTGATGTTTGCATGTGTTTTCTACCCTTCACAGGCCAGTACGATGGCTCACATGCAGTTAGAAGTGGAGAGACAGATGAAGAAAAAATCACCAATAGCCGATATGGTGAGCGTTCACAATCCTGAACCATGACCTGGGCTGAAGTCAGTGTACTAGAGAGTTGTGTACTACTCAACTTTCGAGTACCACCTTAAATTTTGGGTGCTGAAGCCTACTTTTTCCCAACAGGATATCACCGTATACCTTCCAAACAGATCTAGCTCTTAGAACTCTTTAAGTTTTAAGATGAGTTTCCTCTGGGACTGTGCATGGTTTCCCCTTCCTGTAATGTTGGTAGCAGGATATCACCCTATACCTTCCAAACAAACCTAGCTCATACAACTCTTTTAAGTTTTAAGATGAGTTTCCTCTGGGACTGTGCATGGTTTCCCCTTCCTGTAATGTTGGTAGCAGGATATCACCCTATACCTTCCAAACAAACCTAGCTCATACAACTCTTTTAAGTTTTAAGATGAGTTTCCTCTGGGACTGTGCATGGTTTCCCCTTCCTGTAATGTTGGAAGCAGGATATCACCCTATACCTTCCAAACAAACCTAGCTCATACAACTCTTTTAAGTTTTAAGATTAGTTTCCTCTGGGAGTGTGTATGGTTTCCCCTCCCTGTAATGTTTGAAGCAGGATATCACCCTATACCTTCCAAACAAACCTAGCTCATACAACTCTTTTAAGTTTTAAGATGAGTTTCCTCTGGGACTGTGCATGGTTTTCCCTCCCTGTAATGTTGGTAGCAGGATATCACCCTATACCTTCCAAACAAACCTAGCTCATACAACTCTTTTAAGTTTTAAGATGAGTTTCCTCTGGGACTGTGCATGGTTTCCCCTTCCTGTAATGTTGGTAGCAGGATATCACCCTATACCTTCCAAACAAACCTAGCTCATACAACTCTTTTAAGTTTTAAGATTAGTTTCCTCTGGGAGTGTGTATGGTTTCCCCTCCCTGTAATGTTGGAAGCAGGATATCACCCTATACCTTCCAAACAAACCTAGCTCATACAACTCTTTTAAGTTTTAAGATGAGTTTCCTCTGAGACTGTGCATGGTTTCCCCTCCCTGTAATGTTGGTAGCAGGATATCACCCTATACCTTCCAAACAAACCTAGCTCATACAACTCTTTTAAGTTTTAAGATGAGTTTCCTCTGAGACTGTGCATGGTTTCCCCTCCCTGTAATGTTGGAAGCAGGATATCACCCTATACCTTCCAAACAAACCTAGCTCATACAACTCTTTAAATTTTAAGATGAGTTTCCTCTGAGACTGTGCATGGTTTCCCCTCCCTGTAGTGTTTGTAGCAGGATATCACCCTATACCTTCCAAGCAAACCTAGCTCATACAACTCTTTAAATTTTAAGATGAATTTCCTCTGGAAATGTGCATGGTTTCCCCCTCCCTGTAATATTGGTATTCATCGTATGGCGTAAAACAGCAGTAAATAAATAAATAAAATGGATTTATCTCTTGCTTGACTTTAGTCATTCCAATCTCTGATACAGCGACTTAAATCAGGTTAGGAATCAACCTGTTTGTGAACTTTGAAGAGTTCACAGTGCATACATTACATTCATGGAGGTACATTCTTGTTTGCTGGTTACAGGTTGGTATCCCTGGATTTGGCGATGGAAGGAGGCATAAATTAACGAGAAAGATGATGGAAGGGATGAATCTAGCTCAGATTCAAGTTTTAGTGAACGACCTACATTCACAAATAGAAAGTAAGTATATATGGGTTTTTTTTTTGTTTTTTTTTTTTTACTGAAACCAGGTGTTTCTTAATGGACTAAGCTCAAAAATTGTATTTTAGTGGAGGTGGACTTTTACAGGTCACAAATACATATACATGTATTTTACATGTACATGTAGATCGCTCCAGTTGTCTAATGGTTAGAGTGTCTGCTGCAGAGTCAAGAGCCCTAGGATCAAATCCGGGCAGGGGCATGCCAAAGACTCATGAATGGTATGTGCTGCTGCCTCACTTGGTGCACAGCAGTGAGAGATTAGAGGAAGATAACATGGTTGGTCACATAAATGTGTGTATTTAGAATCAAGTAAGGAACAGAGAAGAAATCGACTTGCCTTCCACAAATATGGCATGTATGGTAAACATACATTTTAGAGGCAAAGAAATTTCATCAAATATGACCTTTGGAGCTGAAATCCTTCTGGGAAAACCATTTTCCACCAGTAAGATATCGGCTTACAATCCAAACAGATCTAAAAACTCCTTTCTAAGATCAAAAGAACTCACAAAGAATCAGTCAAAATGTGCAAATTATGACAATTTTTTCTGTCATATACTCTACATATGAATAAAAGTTTTAGGGCAAACAAAATACCTATCGGGAAATCCTGACACTTGATGGAACCCTTGTGGTGAGTTGAACCCTTGTGGTGAGTTGAACCCTTGTGGTGAGTTGAAACCTTGTGGTGAGTTGAACCCATGTGTTTGCCCATGTTTCAGATTTAAATGAAGACCTGGTACGGATGCTGGTGGAGAGAGATGATCTACATATGGAGCAGGATTCTATGCTGGTTGACATTGAAGATCTGACAAGGTGACCTTGACATATCTATACTATTCAGTAATAAGAAAACAAGTTCCTAACCTAAGAGGCAACCCTGGTAAAAAGTAATGGTGGCACCTATGTGACAGCCCATTGAAAAACCTGTTACATTTTGAGTTATTTCAGTTTTTATTTTTGGGGACAATTAAGTCAGATATTTCAATTTTTAGGTGAACTTTTAACATTTCAGAAAATCATTTCCTCTTTTTTATATTCACCTTTAGGCATTGTTTTCTCTCTTATATTTAAGTTTCATAATTTAAGGTTAATAGGTTAAAATTAAATCAAACTGGCAGAATAAATCTTTTTTTAATGTTGTAGGAGGGTATGAAAATAAAATTAAAAACTTGAAAATAATCTAATGTGTGCCGAATTTGGACCATCTTCCGCTTGAAGGTTATTTACATGATCATAAAGCCTAGAAACACAAGAAAATCACAAAAATATGGAGGTCAGGAAAAAAAAAGGTTGATTTTCAGTTTTAGTTTTATTTCATTTTTGGATTTTTTGGAGTCCGCTTTCCTGTAAAACATAAATAAAATTGGTGTGACCTTATTCCAAGACAAAATACTTCCACTGAGAGAGTAATGAAAAATGCCTTAACTAGACCACATTGTAGCTATCATGGGTGAATATTATATCACATGTGAAAACCTTTTAAGTTTATTTTATCATGGGTCTGCCAGCAACCTGCGGATGGTCGTGGGTTCCCCCCAGGGTCTGCACGGTTTTCCTCCAACCATAATGCTGGTTTGGAAAGAACATAATGCTGGCCGCCGTAGTATAAGTGAAATATTCTTGAGTACGTTGTAAAACACCTAGCAAATAAATAAATAAATATTTTATCATGGACAGTTTGTTGAATTTCTCGAGGCTTTGTTTTATCCACTTAAATACTTTTTACAAAGCTTTGTCATATCAATGGTCTACTTCTTGTGCAAGCATATCATATCATATTGTCATTTCACTACCATTTTGAGCAAACTCATGTTGAGCTTTTCAGCCCACTCTTGCTTTGATATTATGCAATTTGTCATGCACTTCATAGCAAATTTGGTTTAATTTTGATTTGTTTATTTGTACCTGTTATTCTCCTAATTTCTCAACCATTTTACATGTATCTTTTGCCACATTTGCAAAATTTTGGTTCAACAGGAAATCTGCATAAAAAGAGAGCTAAACCAATCCAGATTGAGGAATTGGGATAATATGCCTTATGATTTTTTTCTTCAATATATATGTATTTATTTTAGACGCTGATCAAAGCCGTTGAAGATTTCTTCGCAATGTACGTGTTTGTTCTTGTCTTGTATATAGTTTATTATTGTTTGGTTGTGGTGTTTATTAAACCCAGTCGGTTTTCGTTTTGTTTCTGGTCATGGTACTGGCTTTGTCACATCTGTTGGTTATTTCCTGAAATAGTTACTTGTGCGCTGAAGAGCAAATAATCATTGGTTGTTTCAGTTTTGTTCAGAATTTTCAATGTCTATCATCATTTTTGAGTTAAAATTATGGGAAACTTTTTGCTGCCCATTTGCAATACCCGTATCTCTAAGTATCTGTTTTTTCGTGAAAAATCCATTGAAAATCCCTTATTAAGAAGAATCAAACTAGCGTGGGAAAGGAGAACAATATTTTGGCACTTTCGAAGAAAGATGCAAACAGATCTTTCCAATAATGACTCAAAATCGTAATCCGTTGGTTTTGGTTTGCAAGTCTGAAATTCTTCCTACTTTATAGGAAAGTATTGATTGCAAATTGACTTGTATCCAACCATGGCTTTCAAAGACCAAATTTTTAAAACTTCAAAAGCAGGAATTTTGTATTCAAGATAAATACCCTGAAATTAATTATTGCAAATTAGCTTGAAAGAACTTGCAGTGAATCCAATTGCCTGTTTTCCTGAACACATTAACAGGCGCTTGTTTGATATTTAAGACTGAAACGTTTGACTACTGTTGCAATGCCAAAAAAAAAAAAAAAAAAAAAAAAAACTCATAACACAGATGTCCATTTGACTGCATTGTATTAAAATGCAGTCCCATGAACAGGAAAGCGAAAAACAAATAACTTCACACCAGCCTTGACAATGACATTTCTTTCATTGGATAATTCTAATATGCCCTTACTTGTAGTCTTCAAAAGGTTGTACTGATATATATATCTGTTTGTATTTGGGTTTTTAAGCTTAATTGTATTTTGCGCCTGATCACATCATTTCCACATTAACATGACTAATAACTTCATCATCTAACCTAGAATGTATCCTTCTTGCATTTCCTTCAATCCGCTGTTCTAAACTTCATTGCTTTTTTCTCCAATTTCTATGTAATCTTGACCTAACGAGGTTATGGCGCTATGTTCATATAGCTTCAGGGTTTTCTTCTATCATTATTATAGAGTGCGGAGCTTCTTTATGTGAATGAGGGGTGATGACTGAAAGCCGTACGTTGGCAATATTTCAGCCATATCATGCTAATTGTTATTAAATGAAATACAGGGTTGACTATGAATTTGGAGTCACAAAAAAAAAAGAAAATAATTAAAAAAAAAAGAAATACATGCATAATAAATCATGAGTGAGTAATGAAGGCACAATTTAATTTTAATTTAATACTAGTTGTACTTGAAAATTTTGTAGGCATGCTTAATATATATGGGTTTAATAATCACTGGTGTTGTTGAAAAGCCTCTGTGTGAAGGTTAACAACATATTTTCGTGGAATTTGGTTTGATCTTTTATGGGATATACTTGAACTGGGATATAAATTTGGGAGACGTTCATAGAAATTCTTTTCAATTTACTGGTGTCAGCATTTGATGTATACAGAGAAATATACTATTTTAATAGTATTTGTTTAGTATGGTGCATGGGTATTTATGTGTTTCCATTTTATGTTTTTGTTTATAATTTCTTTTTGGGTGTTTGTTGTAGAAATGCATGATTTCTTATTTCCTGTACACATGCTTGGATTCAGACACATTTTGTGATAATTTTTTTTTTCTCAAATTCTGTCTTTTCTTATCGTCTTTGGTTTCATATTTTAAGTGAGTTAGGCGTTAGACAGTTTGCAGTGTAATGTTACTTGAATGTCAGTATTTTACCACCTGAAAAATTACATGCAAGTTTATGGTATATTTGTGGGCAGTGCCTGAGAACCACATTATGGGTAACAAAGACAATGTTTTTTGCATGAAGCACCCAGTTTTGCTTCAGAAAGGCATTTAAACGTACACTTTATTTTGATAAGGACATTTTTTTTTATTAATTTTCCTGAAATATTTGAAAATATTTTTTTTATTGTTTCTGTCTTCCTTTTCAGACGTGCCCAGGAGTTTGCATCATTGATGAACATCCAACAGAAGAAAGTTGATAGGCGAAAATGATGGTCGTCTCTGCTCTAGATGACAAAATTCTCTTCTCATTGGGGGGAGTAATGTGGACAGTATCTGATAGTGGAACACATTTGTTGGTGAAATCACGCGGAGGAGTCATTACACTAGACATGCCGACGACAATCTGTGCTGAACGCGCAAACCAGGATTTAATCTCAAAGCCTTTTTCACAAAAGGTTGATCCAATCTTGAATGAACCTAAAGTACTGTAATAAAGACGTGTTCAAAGACAAGAAAAACATTGGAAGAGAAATGTGCATTTCAATTCTATGACTTGAAATTCAAGTGGAAAAATATGACTCTTTCGTGAATATTACTGGATTCTTCTTCTTTGACCAAAGTCTTGTGCACATGTTTCGTCAACAACAACAACAACTATACACTGTGATGTGTATTGTCCAACTGCAACAGCTTAACAATCAGAGTTTGCTCGTTTGGTCTATCTGGCCAATCACAGTACAGATCATGGGATTTCTAAGAGTCTACAGATAGCTTTTTGATTGAGATCGACAGCCATTTGTTAAGAATTGTTCTCAAAATACTCTGCACCTATGATATTAGGCCTGATTATAGTGTGTGTAATTCCTCTGAAACTGACCCCTCAAAACCGTACAGTCACCAGTGGCTTATAAGAACCTGAGGTAGAGATGCTGTAATAATGTTGCTCTTGATGATGTTGCATCATTTATACCATAAATATATCTTTCTGAACTGAGAACACGTGTTCAAGAGCACACTTTAATCCAGTGGATAGCATAAAAAGGCATTATTTTGAAATGGTTCGAGAATGTTCGAATTGGATTGGAAATGGTGAATTTGTGGGAAGAGTGCTGATGCAGTGGATTTCAAATTGTGCATTTGCAGGAACATTAAATTGCTAACCCAGTGGATTATGAATGGTGGATTTGCAGGAAAAGGGCTGACGCAGTGCATTACAAATGGTGGATCTGTGGAGGGAGTCCTGATCCAGTGGATTGTGAATGGTGGATTTGCAGGTAAAGGGCTGATGCAGTGCATTACAAATGGTGGATTTGTGGAGGGAGTCCTGATCCAGTGGATTATGAATGGTGGATTTGCAGGTGAAGGGCTGATTCAGTGGATTATGAATGGTGGATTTGCAGGAAAAGGGCTGATGCAGTGCATTACAAATGGTGGATTTGTGGAGGGAGTCCTGATTCAGTGGATTATGAATGGTGGATCAGAAAGAGCGCTGATCAGGTGAATTACAAGTTGTGGACTTGTGGGAAGATTGCTGATTACCCTGTGGATTGTGAATGAGGGATTTGTGGGAACACCGCTGATTCAATATATTGTAAATGGTGAATTTGTGGGAACAGTGCTAATCCTTTGCATTTTGATGTGCAAGTGCTTCATAAGTGTGATCTGCCAGGAAAGGGAGATTAACTCCTTTATCTCAAAACCATTTCAGTCTTGTGGATATATGTATTCAGCAGTACTCATAAACTCGTGTTTAATGTTTAAAACCTGATTGGAAACCTGTAACATAATTTACATTTTCTTACACAGATTGATGCATATATGCTGCCCTGTTACATATACATGTATATGCATGATGTAGAAAACATAAGTAGATCAGTTTGAAACAAAGTTATGAGCGAACCATGAACTTAATAAAACCTGATTTGCTGTAATGTGTAAAGGAAATGTGTTGAGCACAGTGTAGATATATTGGTTACATAGGTGCATATATGTACATGTACTGTAGTTGTTTGACAAATACCAAACCAATTAGCATTTTCTTCTTTAATCATGACATTGAATACTTTTACCATAAGGCTACATTTTGAAAGACACACAGTAGTCATCAATGAGTTACATTTCGTCTGAAACATAAAACCAAGTTTTGTGCTTTTACTTGTAGATGATATTTAATACTGGTAGAAATGGTAAAACACGTAGTACTTAGGTCCATCTCTTGCCATATTTACTGTTGCAAAGTGTAAATTTATGGTCCTTTGGTTTACCACCATGTCATTACACTGGCCACGTTAAACAAGGATGTTTTGTTGGTTTTTCTGTAGTTTTCCACTGGTATCATTGAAAGCCCTGAAGGTGCACTTGCCAATTCTGTGGTTGTATGTGGACTCAGTTTTAGACCTCTTAGCCTTGGTAGGATGAGATGCTTCAGTTTTTAACCATCTTAGCCTTGGCCTGATGAGATGTTCAGTTTTTAACCATCTTAGCCTTGGCAGGATGAGATGCTTCAGTTTTAAACCATCTTAGCCTTGGCCAGATGAGATGCTTCAGTTTTTAAATATCTTAGCGTTGGCCAGATGAGATGCTTCAGTTTTTAACCATCTTAGCCTTGGCAGGATGAGATGCTTCAGTTTTTAACCATCTTAGCCTTGGCAGGATGAGATGCTTCAGTTTTTAACCATCTTAGCCTTGGCCAGATGAGATGTTTCAGTTTTTAACCATCTTAGCCTTGGCAGGATGAGATGCTTCAGTTTTTAACCATCTTAGCCTTGGCCAGATGAGATGCTTCAGTTTTAAACCATCTTAGCCTTGGCCAGATGAGATGCTTTAGTTGTGGGCCTCATAGCCTCAGCCAGTTTCAAACCTCTGAATTTCGATCAGTGAAGATGCATGCAAGTTTCTTCTGGTTTGATCTGAAGCTTTTTCAAGTACATCAGGGTCTAGTTTATTTTTTAGAAAGGATGTAAGCCACTAACATTAGGATAAATCACCTGACTGCATTAACATGAACTATGTTGTGGGAGGAAATCCAGGATTGCATTGTGCCACATTAGTATTCGTGAAGATTTATCATTGTGTGATGGTGATGAGAAATTTTGGATTGGTGCTGTGGATAGTCTCTTGAATTGTGAAACGAATTCTGTGCGACATTTTCAGTTGAGCTCCATTCTGGGTGTGGATGTTATAATTGCATTGCCCGCATATTGCGTATACTTGCATGTATGTGAGGTAATTTGCACTTTAAAATGGTTAATACCTCTCAAAGCCCGAATATTGTGTAGAATTCTGTTAACATTGGTTTTTGTACATTTGGCACAAAATACATGTAACTGCGTAGAATTAGACAGCCTGGACAAACAGTAAGATCGTGGAGTCAGATTTGAGGCATATGAGGTCTTGCTTACTGTAAGGATAGTTATATCTCTATCTGCTTAGCTTTAGTGGGATTAAACTGGGAGTGGTTACGTGACATGTGCATCGTTGAAGTCTGCAAGATACCATTGGTGCTAAGGTGAAAGTCTTAAAATTATACAGATGAAGGAAGAGAGATTCATTCACGGTAGGATCAGGTGATTTTGTTTGTCTTGGTTTGACTTTGGCATATATATTAAATGTTATTATTCATAGCTGCATTTGGGGAGAAGCCATTGATTTCTATGCTGTGATATGTAAAATATGTGTACAGGTTAATTCGTTTTGTGAATTTACCCCAGACTTTGCAGAGTATAACTCTACGGCCATTCCTGTTTGCTTGAGTTTGAATGTAGACAGTGTTGTTGTTGTTGTTGTGATAGTCTGGCATGGCCATTGGGGATGAGGTTTTATCAAAGCTGCTTTATTAATTTTTGCGACATAACATGATCTATCAAACATCTTGCCCTGCTTGTCAGATATATGTATGTGAAGATTGCAGAACTTCAGAGCTTTGTGAGGGTCTAGGGGGTACTTTTCCAAAAAATTAGTGGCGTGCATATAGTTGCCATGACAACATACATGTAACTTACTTTCACCATGAGTGTAACTATGTATAAAGGAATTCTTTTAGGCTGGTACATATGTACTTGTGCAAGTAGGTTGTATTCAGTCAGTCACCATGGGGAAACTCTGCCTTTCATAAAGACAGTCCCAAGGTGTCAACATGGCCCCAGCTTGTGTCTGAACTCAGTCCCAAGTCCCAACTTCTGCAGACATGCTCAGTCCTAAGTCCCAGCTTCTGTACACATGGGATCCAAAATTGTGTTAAAATCACAACTCTGAACTCTCAAGTTTTGGGAAGAATTGGTATTTTCATCCTTTGTGTGTGGTTTGTGTGTGCTGCCTTGAGGCAGGTACATGGAAATATCAAAAATTATTGAAAATAGACTTCAGCCTTTAATTTAATTCAGCTATGGTGTGGGTTCTGTTTTGGATGGACATCAGGTTTAAAGAATGACTTAGAAATGTTTTTGTCGGATTATAAAAAAGTCTGAAATACAAGGTGTCAGTTTTTGCAGTAGGTCTAAACTTGCACTGCTCACTAGAGAAAGATATGAGATAAAGTAACTTAGATGTACAAACAGAAGGAATCTCAAAATATGGCAAGTTACAACTATGTTGTGCTAATAATATTTTTTTCTCAGATCCACAGAAAATCATTGTGAATATGAAGAACATTTGGCTTTTGAAAGGCGATGAAGCTTCTGTTTGGGCATGTTGCTGTAGAAGTTAATTTCTCAGTATAGTTAAACATCAGTAACACATGATTTATTTATTTATTTATTTGATTGGTGTTTTACGCTGTATTCAAGAATATTTCACTTATACGACGGCGGCCAGCATTATGGTGGGTGAAAACCGGGCAGAGCCCGGGGGAAAACCTAGAACAAGCCGCAGGTTGCTGGCAGACCTTCCCACGTATGGCCGGAGAGGAAGCCAGCATGAGATGGACTTGAACTCACAGTGACTGCATTGGTGAGAGACTCCTGGGTCATTACGCTTTAACACATAATGTCAGCTTGCCATATACTGTAAATTGAGCAAACTTCTGTACTGGTATTCAGTTATAGTTTCTTCCTATGTCATGTGTATTTACTTTGCTGCCTGGATATTGTACATGTACAAGTATGTATGTAGATGCTTCTGTCACCTGCAGTCCAGTTATTTGAAATAATGGTGTGTTATTTTGTTTTTGGGAGGGGTAGGGGTGAGGGTGGGGTGAGGGGTTGTGAAGTGGCCATACCAGAGATTTTGGGCCAAATATCCATATTCGGAACGAATCAAATTAAAATGTCTACGTTTACCAAAGTGGTTCATATTATTGACTCACAGTAAATATCAGACCTGTATGTGTATTATTTATTGTGTTGTAATGATTTCAAAGATTGAAATAAATTTCCGCTTTATGCATGTAAATTGTATGAATTTGAATATCAATTTTGAAGTGTAGTACATGCGCAGATGAGGCTGATATTTTTGGAAAGGTAGATTTTGGTAGATTGTAATTTGCAATAGCCAATATTGTATTGGATTTGAACTGATTGATTTTTTTTTTCACAAAAATCTCTGGTATAGCCTCTTTAAAAGATAGCTTGTCTGGCAAATTAAACTGATGCAACTGCAGGTAATCATTCTGCATTTTCTCTGCAAATCCTTGAGTGTTGACTAAAGCATGGCTTATTTTACCTTTGTAATTGTAAAACGAATACGAGATACATGTGCAGTGCTGATATGACAGGGCATTTACATTCTTTGCATACTTTCAGAAATTATTGCATGAAATTAACATGGTTATTATATTTTACAAAATAATAGGTACATGTAAGTACGTGCATATTTACAGTTTCTTATAAACACTAAATTAGGCATTTGAATAAGATACATTTCGATCAGATTGTTAAACTGGACAGTGCGTTCAATAAAAAAAAGTCTTTTTCATGTCCAGTATAGGGGTAATTACATGTATAACATGGCTGAGAAAGGGAGAAAAAGAAATTAGAATTGTTAGGTATAACTGTTAAAATAAACCCGCATTGAGATACATATATGTGTATACTAATTTAGAAATCCTAAGTTTTACAAAGCTTAGAGCTGAAAATTGTTAAGAAAGCTTTTTCCTCCCATTATTGATTATGTCATTCTGTATAGGCCTATTGGTACCTCTATTACACATTGAAGCAGATTATGCAGAGGGAGTAAAATGGAATAGCTTTCTAGTCTTTGGCCTTATGAATTCTGGTGTACGAATAGCCTGACATAGATGTACATGTAAAGTTTCTAAAGCATGGCATAAATGTTCCATTCTAAATATACATACATGACATACATGGGGATTAATGATGTTAATAATCAGAAGTTGTAAATTTGTGGTTAAGGCTTGGACTACCTGGGCATTATAAGATCAGTCCAGACTGGGAATTGGAACGACAAGAAGAGATTCCTATATATAGTGCTATGAATATTTAATTATATTTTACACTTGAAGTGGTGGAATATTAAGCAGAAATGTACACGTAGCATTTATTGACTATATAAATGATAAAGATCTGTACACAACTAGGTAGTTTAATTCTGGTGTTTGGATTTGGAAATGCGGCTTTATTGTGCGCACGTATATTTATATGAGTGGAGAAACTGGTCCATTTATTTATTTTCAAACCCAAGCAATAAGACTTGGTATATACCTCATTGGTTGATGCTGATAATATCCATGTTCAGAGGGTAATTTTTACGCAAACATTTGCTCATGAGTTCTGCGAAAATGTGTGCAATTGAAGCAAAGTGGAATTTTGAGCGAAATGAGCAATTGTATGAAGATCAAAGAAAATTTTCAAGGTGGCAATATGTTAAGGCAATGTTAAATTCTGTTCAGTACTATCCTCTCAGGAGAAAGGGAGATAATCAGTTGGTGTATTGCTGTCAGATGTGAACAATAACAAAAAATGTTTTATGCCGATAGATATCATCAATGTACTAATTACACATTTTCCACCAGTCAAAATGTACATGTATAGGTATGATTGTCCAATTTGATTGGATCATGTGAGTGCATCTGACAATTAAATAAGCCGGCCTTTCATTGGTTGCTATACATGCCTTGTGATGTACAGAGCAATGTTTTCACTGGTCATGTGTTTGAAGTTTTTTTTGTTTTTTTTTTTATTGCGCACAAATCTGTTGGTTATTACATGAATGTGTTGATAATTATGAGACTGTCTTTAATGTACATGTGGAATTATGCCTGTGAATTTTAATATTCTTGTTGATTAATATGTCATATGCAAATAAAATGTAAAATGAAGAAAATTAGGCCTTAAGTTGTCATGCTTAGGAAATAGTGTAGTAAGTAAAGTGGCGTTTCTGTAACATTTGTGATTGGCTGCGAGTTCACCTCATGCTTGTACCGGTCCCGATAGAACAGTTGGTAGTACGTCCGCTTCGGGAGTGGTAGATCCAGGGTCAGTCCTTCGGTAAGGCGTCTCAGTGAAGCAGCACTAGATAAAAGAGCAGTGGAAATCCATCCTGCAACAAGGAGGCACATTACATGCACTCTAAGGATTCTTTCTTCGTCATATCATTGAAAAATTTATTGTTAAGTATGACGTTAAACCCTAAGCACTCACTCAATCACTCACCTCATACTGACCTTTGGAGCCTTTGAGGTACACACAGACTTGTTTATAGGCTTAGCCTCGCTCATCACTTGTCTCCTCCCGTGGAACTATTTAATCAGCATTCATCAATTAAATTGTTTTAGGTTTTGGTTAGAATCATGTTGTACATACTCTAGATATAGAGAGTGGATGTGTATAAAGTATTATTAGAGACAAAGGTTGAGACAGGATTGTTTGTGTTTTCTAAAATCTCTTCTTGCCTCATCACCATGACCCAAGTGACCCTCGGCGTTGTTCAAGATTTCTGTACAAAAATGTACTAGTCGTGGCAGTGACGTAAAGCAAAAGATAGAGAGCAGCACATGCGCTGTGAGGAGTATGCGTCATGATGTGTATGTCACACAGGGCAGATTTCCCCTGTAGCTCACCTAAGCTTAGTGATTTTACTCCGGGCAGGTCTGGTTTCCTCCATCCGTACCATCTGGTTTCCTCCATCCATACAGACTGGTTTCCTCCATCCATAGTCTGGTTTCCTCCATCCATACAGTGTCCATGTTAACATTGACCTCAACGGTTATGTGTGAAAAAAGTTCTTTGGTGTAGTGTGAAACAACTATAAAATAAATAAATAAATAAACTTCAGCCATATTTTGTTCAACTGTCCTGCTGTTTCAGTTGAATCTTATGATCATTAGGGAGATTTGGCATGTAGCTGTACATTTAGATGGTCGTGCATTTCCAGCAGACTTGTTTTGTGTTAAGTCGGGAGGTCGCAGGATCAAACCCATGTCAGGTCATACCAAAGACCTTAAAAATGGGACTTGCTGCTGCCTTGTTTAGCGCTCAGCAAGGAGAGGTTAGAGCAAGGAATCATGACTGGTTGGCTGTCAGTATAATGGACTAGGTTGGGCTTCATATCTGGTCTTTTCGGCACGATACTTCAGTGACGGCGGTACTTTGGCAGCTTAGGCCTACATGGACTCACCTTGCCACAAGAAGACACTTTATACGTCCACACACCTAATGAGTCCTCGTCGTTATATGACTGAAAGATTGTTAAGTATGACATTTAAACCCCAAGCACACGTTCATATATATCTATTGTGCTATCATGTGTATGAAGCACCAATGAAATTACAAAAGCCAGGTAACTGGTGAGAGGCTATGTTTTTTTTCTTGGCTCATTAAACTTGATTTACTCTAGTAAATGACGGCCATTTTGTTCCAAACCATTCTAAAGTTTTACATCTATGATTTACTTGATTTACTCTAGTAAATGACGGCCATTTTGTTCCAAACCATTCTAAAGTTTTACATCTATGATTTACTTGATTTACTCTAGTAAATGACGGCCATTTTGTTCAAAACCATTCTAAAGTTTTACATCTATGATTTACTTGATTTACTCTAGTAAATGACGGCCATTTTGTTCCAAACTTCTATGAACCCGGAACCTGAGATAGACTAAAACAAACGACTTTAATTGTTCAAGGAATTGCATCATTTATTCTGAAAACGGAATGTCAGTCAGTATAAATCTTTGCACTTTTATGGAAGAATGAAAAAAAAAACAAAAACAAATTATATTCACTTAGCTGGTAGGACATGTACGCGTACATTTGTTAAAGATAAAAAATGTTTATATAAGTAACTGAACAACTACCACATTAAAATGTGACAATTAAAACCTGATGAAAAACTGACGTTAGCAGTGATTTGCATGTAAACCAAGTTAGCAAGCGATATGTAATTTGATATTGAACTTACGACAAACTACATGAACTAAAGAGAACAGAAATTCTCCCAGACATAGTTGTATTCAGACATGTCACACTCAGATGTCAACATTTCCACAATCGTCAACATTTCCACAATCGTCAACGAAATGTGCTAAATTATATTGAAAAATTCAGGAGTTGACGGATCACTGAAGGCTTATGGGATGTGCACGGCTGCGAACTGATAATACACATTCACACGTAGGCATTTCATACTAATATAATATTTAAAAATAGGAAGATTGCATTTATCTTTTCTTTTTCTTTTTTTTGGGTGGAGAAACAGGTCCATTTTCAAACAAAATTTTCCAACAGTTTTACTTATTTCAACTGCGCAGAACTGATTGAGGTATTAATGAAGCTGAACATATACATGGTTCAGAGCATCAAATTGTGAAGTGAAATAACTTAAAATTTAAGCTATTTACAGGAACAGACAGATAGGTATCCTGATCAGCTGGACACAATGATAGCTATATTACTCACTGGAACGCCAAAGTATGGTAAAATGTGACGGAAAGACATGATACTTAAACTGTATTTATCATCTTCTATAAAACACATGTTAAAACCATTGATACTAGTACATATGCATTAGAAATAAATTTGACCAGAAAGTCTTATACATGTGAAAATGTAAAAAGTATTGTAACTTCATAATTTACTAGTACCGGTATGTTTCAGTGGTTATGAAATTGAGCCTTCGGGAAGTCATATTTCATCCATCATCACTGAATGACAAGCTAGTGGAATGTCAAAGCTAGAGGTACTGATCAAGAATATTTATGTCATGGACAGGTGCTTCAAGTCAACAACAAACCGTTGAGATCAGGCTTATCAAACAACAGCACCCATCACTCTGCTGGCTAGGCCATGATGGAAATTAAGAGTGGATGGTTTGGCTGTAAGTTCCATGTTACAACATAGAGTGTATTGCAAAGAGAGCAAGGCATCAAACTGCTATAAAATTTGTCCTTGGTACAAAAATGTTTGGTCCAAACGTTTTAAAACAGAGTAAGGTCCTTTTGACATCAATGACGCTTTCTTTGATCAATGCTGGACAAAGCTTATAGTTTAACAAGGGTAAGTACATCTATTACACGAAACCAGTCATTATCCAAAAATAAAGGATCTAACCTTATCTTCTAAAATTATTACTTTTAAATCATGTGGATTGTCTGAAAAAGCAACTAGTACAAGAAAAGTCATGTTACATGGATGTCATGCACCGGTACATATCCATGGCTAAATTGTGTCTCAACTGTTATTCTCAGCTAGGTGACAATATCAATCAATTTAAAGAAAAAAGCAAAAATCAATGGTTGGGTCCAGTACTTACAATTCAGGGACCCATTTCACAAAAACATTTTTGACGGACAAAATTTGAAATATGATCTTAAAGATTACTTTTCGGTTTAATAAAGCAAAATTTTGTGCCGCTCATCAGTGTTATCTTAAGCCAAATGTATTCAAATTTCAACTTTCAGTGCCGATACCAAAAACTGAGCATTGTAGAAAGATTTTAAATTTTGACTTCAGTCAGAAATGGCTTAGTGGAATTGGACCTTTTTCTTTCCCTCCCAACTGAAGACTGAGGCTATGTAAACTGAAATCACAAAAGGTGGCATGATACATGGACATTGATACACATATATGGACTGAAGTCAGCCATTCCTTTGCACTAAACTGTTGTTCAAAATACAAGCTATCGCAAAATACATGTATATGTGAAGACATCTAAAAATACTTTGGACAAGATTCAATTCAATTTCAAATCAAAAAGATTTACATGTGCCTGTATGCACAAACATGCACTTTTTGATTTCATACAATGAATACAGCTAACTTTGCAACAGATTTAATTTTGGGATATCAGATATTTACAAAAAAAGTTTATGTACAAAAACTTGGTGCTTTATATACAGTATAGTTGGAGTATTTTCGGTTTTCTCTTCTCTTGATCACAGTCTTCCAACAGGGATCTGTCAGTCTCTCTCTTTACTCAATTGGCTTCTTCCTGTATTCAACAAATAAGAGATAGGTTTTAATTTAATATCAACTCCAAGCTGAACCCTCACTCCTGAATGCTTCATTCTAATATGGAAGAAAAGGTACCACAAAATCTCAACATTTTGTAACTGCACCAGCAATGCATACATGTTCCATCGTATGTACACATCTCAATGTTTTGTAATTACATTACACCTTCAGGATGTACCTTCACATCTCAATGCTTTGCAATGCCAATGCCTTGCAAGTACACCTTCAGAATGTACCTGTATATCTCAATGCTTTATAATTACACATTCAGGATGTACCTATATATCTCAATGCTTTGTAATCACACCTTCAGGATGTACCTTCACATCTCAATGCTTTGTAATTACACCTTCAGTATGTACCTTTACATCCCAATGCTTTACAATTACACCTTCAGGATGTACCTGTACATCCCAATGCTTTACAATTACACCTTCAGTATGTACCTCTGTACCTCAATGCTTTACAATTACACCTTCAGGATGTACCTTTACATCTCAATGCTTTACAATTACACCTTCAGGATGTACCTTCACATTTCAATGCTTTGTAATTAGACCTTCAGGATGTACCTTCACATCTCTATACCATTCACTTAACAGGAGAACTTTTGGCAAGACAACATCCAATCTCTTGAGGAATGTAATAGCCCCTGCAAATTGTTTTTTTTTTATTCTTAACTTTAGCATGTCAATGAAGCAGATATGCATATTAATAACTACCTTTTGTTCCAGGATATTATGGGCATTGTTGTCTTAATTTTTAACAAAAACGTTGGTCAGTAAGATTTTAATTACTTGAATATGTTAGTCCCAAACTCACCATGCAAGCACTAATGCTTCACTGCATACAAACGTTCAACAAGGCTGTTTTTTTTGCATTTATAGGCCTTTACACTTGACACAAAAGCTAGTACAAGATTTTATACTCCTTTCAACAGGCCTACAGCAAGTTTAAGCACCAAGCGTAATATTATAAATCATACATTTGCTCCTAAAAATGTACCCTTTTGTTCAAAATTGTAAGTCATTTACAGTGTACATGTATATTTTACAACGTCTAGATTAAAAAGGATGCAGGTGTTTAATGCATGCAAACACTTGAAAGAGAAAATACAATGTAACACCCAGCAAAAGCAAAACAAAACAAATACATACATATCCATAACCCAGTACACTGTATTTCACCCCAAATTTACCTTTTTTTTCAACTGAGACATTTCGCTTAATTCTGATTGATTCCTCCACCTGTATATAGGGCAGCTTAATTCTGACTGATTCCTCCACCTGTATACAGGGCAGCTTAATTCTGATTGATTCATCCACCTGTATATAGGGCACCTTAATTCTGACTGATTCATCCACCTGTATATAGGGCAGCTTAATTCTGACTGATTCATCCACCTGTATATAGGGCACCTTAATTCTGACTGATTCATCCACCTGTACATAGGGCAGCTTAATTCTGACTGATTCATCCACCTGTACATAGGGCAGCTTAATTCTGACTGATTCATCCACCTGTACATAGGGCAGCTTAATTCTGACTGATTCCTCCACCTGTATATAGAGCAGCTTAATTCTGACTGATTCCTCCAACTGTATATAGGGCACCTTAATTCTGACTGATTCCTCCACCTGTACATAGGGCAGCTTAATTCTGACTGATTCCTCCAACTGTATATAGGGCACCTTAATTCTGACTGATTCCTCCACCTGTACATAGGGCAGCTTAATTCTGACTGATTCCTCCACCTGTATACAGGGCAGCTTAATTCTGATTGATTCATCCACCTGTATATAGGGCAGCTTAATTCTGACTGATTCCTCCACCTGTATACAGGGCAGCTTAATTCTGATTGATTCATCCACCTGTACATAGGGCAGCTTAATTCTGACTGATTCATCCACCTGTATATAGGGCAGCTTAATTCTGACTGATTCATCCACCTGTACATAGGGCAGCTTAATTCTGGCTGATTCATCCACCAGTATATAGGGCACCTTAATTCTGACTGATTCATCCAACTGTATATAGGGCAGCTTAATTCTGACTGATTCCTCCACCTGTACATAGGGCAGCTTAATTCTGATTGATTCATCCACCTGTACATAGGGCAGCTTAATTCTGATTGATTCATCCACCTGTACATAGGGCAGCTTAATTCTGACTGATTCCTCCAACTGTATATAGGGCAGCTTAATTCTGACTGATTCCTCCACCTGTACATAGGACAGCTTAATTCTGACTGATTCATCCACCTGTATATAGGGCAGCTTAATTCTGACTGATTCATCCACCTGTATATAGGGCAGCTTAATTCTGACTGATTCATCCACCTGTACATAGGGCAGCTTAATTCTGACTGATTCATCCACCTGTACATAGGGCAGCTTAATTCTGACTGATTCCTCCAACTGTATATAGGGCAGCTTAATTCTGACTGATTCCTCCACCTGTACATAGGACAGCTTAATTCTGACTGATTCATCCACCTGTATATAGGGCAGCTTAATTTTGACTGATTCCTCCACCTGTATATAGGGCAGCTTAATTCTGGCTGATTCATCCACCTGTATATAGGGCAGCTTAATTCTGACTGATTCCTCCACCTGTATATAGGGCACCTTAATTCTGATTGATTCCTCCACCTGTATATAGGGCAGCTTAATTCTGACTGATTCATCCACCTGTACATAGGGCAGCTTAATTCTGACTGATTCCTCCAACTGTATATAGGGCAGCTCAATTCTGACTGATTCATCCACCTGTATACAGGGCAGCTTAATTCTGACTGATTCATCCACCTGTATATAGGGCAGCTTAATTCTGACTGATTCATCCACCTGTATATAGGGCAGCTTAATTCTGACTGATTCATCCACCTGTACATAGAGGGCAGCTTAATTCTGACTGATTCATCCACCTGTATACAGGGCAGCTTAATTCTGGCTGATCCCTCCACCTGTATATAGGGCAGCTTAATTCCGACTGATTCATCCACCTGTATACAGGGCAGCTTAATTCTGACTGATTCCTCCACCTGTATATAGGGCAGCTTAATTCTGACTGATTCAGAATATAGGGCAGGTTAAGAGTTTTTTGTGAAGTCTCAAAAAAACGTTGGCATCAGAAGTGTTGTTTCTTTTGTGTACTTACGCAAGTGTATCAAACTTCAGCACAGGAAACTGACAAACAGACAATAAAGCAGAGAACACATCAGCACAGGAAATTGACAAACAGACATCAGCACAGGAAACTGACAAACAGACAATAAAGCAGAGAACACATCAGCATAGGAAACTGACAATCAGACAATAAAGCAAAGAACACATCAGCACAGGAAACTGACAAACAGACAATAAAGCAGAGAACACATCAGCATAGGAAACAGACAATCAGACAATAAAGCAAAGAACACATCAGCATAGGAAACTGACAAACAGACAATAAAGCAGAGAACACATCAGCATAGGAAACTGACAATCAGACAATAAAGCAAAGAACACATCAGCACAGGAAACTGACAAACAGACAATAAAGCAGAGAACACATCAGCACAAGAAACTGACAAACAGACAATAAAGCAGAGAACACATCAGCATAGGAAACTGACAAACAGACAATAAAGCAGAGAACACATCAGCATAGGAAACTGACAATCAGACAATAAAGCAAAGAACACATCAGCACAAGAAACTGACAAACAGACAATAAAGCAGAGAACACATCAGCACAGGAAACTGACAAACAGACAATAAAGTAAAGAACACATCAGCACAGGAAACTGACAAACAGACAATAAAGCAGAGAACACATCAGCATAGGAAACTGACAAACAGACAATAAAACAGAGAACACATCAGCATAGGAAACTGACAAACAGACAATAAAGCAAAGAACACATCAGCATAGGAAACTGACAAACAGACAATAAAGCAAAGAACACATCAGCATAGGAAACTGACAAACAGACAATAAAGCAGAGAACACATCAGCACAGGAAACTGACAAACAGACATCAGCACAAGAAACGGACAAACAGACAATAAAGCAGAGAACACAAACAGAATCACCACCTGCACCAAGCATAAAGGTTAGAACATCACACTGTATACAGTATTGTTCATACTGTATTTGACCTTAAATTTTGTCTATGGCTAAGTTAATCAATTGGCCTGATTTCGAGAATTCTATTCATCTTGGAAAGTTGTTTTGGGTATTGCTAGTTTGATAACCTCCTGGAAAAATGTAATTTTCATCACCAAAATCAATATTTTAGAAAATGTATTCTGTGTGTGAAGTTTCAGGGCAAAACATGTATACACATATTAATTTAAAATAGGTCTGGATAAATGTACTATAGAAAATACATTTATTAAGTTGGCCTGGGCAAACCCAGGACCACCCGCAGGTTGGTGAAGACCTTCTGACTTGAACTCATAGCAACCGCATTGGTGAGAGGTTCCTGGGTCAATGCGCCATGGAGACCCCGTTTGTTTAACTGAAGGCATTGAATATTAATAGCTGTGGTTCATTTACATAATTTATACAGTATATACCCTGCTTTTTTTAAAATTGTGCAATGTATATCTCTACCCCTAACACCCCATTATTCTTCTAAAAAACTAAAGACATACTCAGAAACTCAGCACTAACTAAGCACAGAGGTTATAGCACTAATGCAACTACTTCTACTCTAAAATATTAATACTTCTGACGGAACAAAGACCTACAAATTAGCATAAATAATTTAATGAAACAGATCTGAGAGAAAACACACTCCACCTAAAGGTTACTAGGAATAAACACATACAACGATCATGCACCAAAGCAACCCCATAAAGATACCAAATAAAAAAATTATCCTCACAGATCACGTCACAGGATTCTCTCTGTTCAAAAACAAAACGGTCTTCAGTGCATAGAAAACCTTGCCACTGTCAACTGAAAACTTTAAACTAAATCCCTTTTTAAATTGAAATTGGTTCACGTATACAGATTTTGAGTTATATGTCATTTCCATAAAAGACATGTAAAAATGATATCCGAATGCAAATGGCAGGGCTACATGTACATGCCTATCTTTAAAAAATATCTAGTTTAGATGTAACTATCTACAGAATATCTGTATTTTTGTCAATATTTGATACCCAAGCCCACTCAAAGTTATATGTCTGAAGGTCAATCTAATCTACATAGTTTTCTTTATTCTGTACATCTTAAATATCACGTATCCCTCCCATGTTAAAATGGGTAGGCTGACCACACCCATTTCTTCATTCTGTACATCTTAAATATCACGTATCCCCCCATGTTAAAATTGGTAGGCTGACCCCACCAATTTCTTCATTCTGTACATCTTAAATATCACGTATCCCTCCCATGTTAAAATGGGTAGGCTGACCACACCCATTTCTTCATTCTGTACATCTTAAATATCACGTATCCCCCCATGTTAAAACTGGTAGGCTGACCCACCAATTTCTTCATTTTGTACATCTTAAATATCACCTATCCCCCCCATGTTAAAATGGGTAGGCTGACCACACCCATTTCTTCATTCTGTACATCTTCAATATCACATATCCCCCCATGTTAAAATTGGTAGGCTGACAACACCAACTTCTTCATTATTCATATACATAAAATCGTAAAAATATTGATCTTGTTTAATTTGAAATGGGCAACTTACTCGGGTTCAACGTTCATTTCAGCTTCAAGCTGCTCACGCCTTTTCCTGGCCGACAGGTTGAGCTTACCTCCCCTTGCTGCATCGACTAGGTAGAGTAATACTGAGCCTATCAAAGCCACTGTCAACAAGAAAACATAACACAACAAGGCATGGGAATAGGTTCTCATGAAACAGGCTGAATTTCCACCCTGAAAAGTTTGATGTGTATATTTGTTTGACGGTTGATTAATAATGCATGGTTATAGGATAGTGGTCAGTTTTCTGGGTGGAGGAAACAGGAGGGCCCAGCGTAAGCCATGTAACTTTGGGAAGGTTACTGATGAGCTTTCCCTTACCTGAAATATGCACACCATACTGATGGAAGACAAGTACTCTTCAATGGCCACCCATTAAATATATTTATACACATTTTTGGTTGTAAACAAGCTGGAAAATTGAATATTCATCATTTTTCATATACAATCTTTTATGAACTCTATGATACTGTATTTCACAATCGGTACCGGTATACAATTTCCAAACACATTAAGGCCTTAAAATACAGTAAGCTGAAATTCAGTCTTTTATGAATTCTGAAATAAGCTGAAATTCAGTCTTTTATGAATTTTTTATGGACCCAAAATAATCAGCCATCACTGAGTATTCACAGTCCTTTCAGAACTTACAGCACAGCCAGGCCAAGAAGAAGACTTCCAGCAGAAGGTAACCTTTGGCATCTACAATCATTCCAGCCACAAGGGAGATAACTGCCAAGCCAAGGTTCTGAACAGACTGCATTCTGGGAACAGGAAGTGACATCACATGGTGAAAAATGTCCGATTATGTAATAACTGATTGATTGCAAGCAACACTGACTGGGCAAAAGTAACAGTATGCACTGTAGGAAAAAATGAATGAAAAGTAATGCGACACTGCAAAAATTTTGTGGCCAAAAGAAGAACACAAAAAGACACAAAAATGATTGACGCAATACAAAACATAAAAAAAGCACAGAATACATCTATCACTATACCCATGTCAAGCATGATATTACATTTAAGCTGATCATCTTTTTCTTTAGACACTGTGCATCATTAAACAGCATCACAGGTACTATATTAATATCTTATATGCACTGGTTCACTTTGTATTTACATTACCGTAAGTATTTACAAGTGCATAGAACTAAGTAAATACAAGAAAATTCACTCACATGCCGTACACTGTCCCTAGTTGATGTTCTGGTACCATCTGTGCAGCCATTGGCCAAAGGGCGCTAGCAAGAACTGAATATGCCAATCCCATAGTGCTCTGGTAAAGGTTTTCAAGAATGCCACAAAAAAAAAAATGAACTGTGTTACCAACATATTATTTCATCAAAAAATGAAACAAAGGGTTCGTACACTTCAAAAATTTTAAGGCTTTTTCCAGACTTTTCCAGGCTCAACATACGATAAACAGTAGTTTCGTTCCTTCTGTACACTCTTCTAGGTTTAACTACAAAACCGCTGGTTTTCGGGGCTTTCAAGGCCTGGGAATGTTACTTTCAAATTTAAGGCTTTTTAAGGCTTTCTAAGTCACACATGAATCCTGATAAGAGTTCATTATTCGTACTGTAAAAACACAAATTGCTAGTTCTTTAAGGCTTTGAACAATTACATCTTTCTACAGAAGCCATCACCACAAGTAGTTCTGTGTCAACAAGAGCTGATTTATTTATTCATCTATCCAACTGTTGTCTAACTCATGAATTCTTCACGATGGCAACCTGTTTTGTGGGTGAGGAGTACCCAAGGTAAATCATCAATCTTTCGTTATCCCATGTATGTGATATGCATGTATACAGTATGTTGTATTGGTGGAAGTCAATACGACAATGACTAACCTTATAAGTGGGAGAAACCAGAGTGCACTGAGTAAACCACTATGCTTTTTGCGAATTCTCACACATGTGTGACATACATGTATACAGTATGTCACATTGGTGAAAGTCATGTGGTCTCCAGGGAAATTCATGCAAGATGACATGATAGACCATTTATAAAAAGACAATGGGCTTTTACCTACTGTGTCCTACTTACCATAGATACATATGGATTGATGAAGGAAAACGCCAGGAGACCATGGCAGCCAATGGTCACTAGCACACCCAGGCATACCCAAAAAATGTTTTTCCCTGTTTTGTCGATTAGAAAGCCAAAAACAGGGGAGGCAACTGCTGAGATGATGTACACCAAACTGTAAGGCAAATATTAACACATATTAGGCAATGTGACATATTCATTACCGGTACCAGATACTTTACATAAAGCCTAACAAAACAATTCAAACTCTTAAAATAAAATAAAAATAAACTTTTAACTTCACTACATCATTTATTACTAAGGCAACACCACTCAGAAAATATTTTAATTGTTTTTGCATGATTTTCAGGATTGTCTAGACAGGACCACTGATGCCTATGTCTTTGCTTCCACATAGTGAGTCTAAGGGGAGGTAGATCAACATAGTGGGACTAAAGGGAGGTTACCCTAGTGTTGTCACCTGGAAACAACATATTCCTTCATCCTTTCATATCAAAAAAAAAAAAAAAAAAGAGAAAAGAATAAAAAGAAAGATCATGACTATATCACTGATTATTGATTGACTGATTGGTGCATAGGTGCATGAAACGATACAGGATCATGTTTTGTGTTGCTCTTAGTACATCCCATGTCTTTGTGAGAATTCCTTATTAGAAGTTGACCAAACACCTCAGGAAAAAAAACAAAACAAAAATCCAGGTGTATTTTCATTGCTCTTCCTAAATCATCAGATTATTTTGTTGTCTTTTTTTTTAAGCTTACAAAATTTTGTTCAAAACTCACTTTAAAGTATCCCATTTCTAGCATTTCACAGTACAATAATGATTCTATTTTACTTACCTATTCACGTTATTAGCCAAGGATGGATCAAAATCGTACTTCATTTCAAAAAACACTCTGAAACAATTTACACAAGTAATAAGAATACACATATATACAGAAACTGCAGTGAAATGATGTCAAATATAAATATAAAAACAAATACAGAATCTTGTGTGGGGGTCAAATTGTTTCACAATGACAAGACACCAATGTGGTCACCGTGAGTTCAAGTCCAGAGTCCGTTTAAAGGCTAAGCTATTTGTAAGTATCACAGTGACACACGTTTAAAACACATGTTGCCACGGCGATTACGATCAATGTAGGCTAGGATCACTTTGTGCAAGAGACCCCAACTTATACGGGCTTCCTCCATGTTCATATATGTGCTTGGGAAGGTGTTCCACCAACCTGCAAATGGTAGTTGGTTTCGGATTTTCTCCCACCATAATGCTGGCGGACATTGCATATATTTGTATGACATAGAACACTGATGAATTAAATACATAAATAAATGACAAGAATATATAAAGGAGTCATGACATTTGTTAACTTAATACATGCTATAACTTGAGAATATTACATGATGCAAAATTGGAGATCAAATACAATTCTTCCTTAAAAGAAGATGAGATGAACATGCACAACTTGAACAAAATTTTAAGGTCAGATTTTATACAGCTCTGGAGACGAATTTTGTTTTCAGGATAGCATTCATTTTGCCGCAATGGCAAGAAGTAAATGCATTCTGATAGTAGAAATTTCTACGACAAATTTGACAAATGTTTTTCAGTAAATTCTCCTAGCCACGTCATTGGGTAAATTTATGGAATATATGCAAAACGGAGATACTTGTACTTACAAACCCAAGCCAATGAAAGGGAAAATAGCCACATAGTATGCCACACAGATCAAACATAGCAGCCATACTGTCAGAGGAAATGTCAGCACATCTCTGAACTGTATTACCTCCCCTGGAAATAAACAAATGCAATAGAAAAAGATACAGCTTGTTTCTTTTCGTCATATCACCATGTTGAACTCAAAGTCTAAATATTTGTAGTGCAGCCTCAATGAAACACATGATGAGGACACCAGACATGACACCCTGCCCAGCAATGGCCAAGTGTGCTAGTACCAAGACTACTGATATTAAAGTCAACCTCAAATTCTTTTTCTTTTACGCAGATTTTTACCTGATCCTTTTGCGTCCCTCTTCAGAATTCGGTCAGCTCTCTTGTCAAAATACCCCAGTGACAGCGCACAGAGCAAGGAGAATACACAGGTGCCTCCGCCTTACAAAACACCAAAACATATAGGTTACTCGTTACTCTTTCACAAGTACTTGTACATGATCAGATTTCTAGCCAGAAATCAGAAGGCTAATGGGTCCATCTAAATCGTCAGTCTTTTTGAAGGTTATAGTTGTTTGCTAATTCCTGTTTCAACTCATGCACTCAAAATTATTTTACTTCCAGCAAATTTGTGTCTGCATCAGGTTGGTCGATTTTTCTGGTTCTTTTTCGTTTCCTCTTAATAATTTAGCACATTAGTTTAGGTCTTGGAAATACTCATCTGGCATACGCAAGGGGAGGACAAAAAATATTACAGTTAAAAGTCTGGACAGCAGCTTTAAGCACAAAGTCCAACTTGTTTTCTTAAAGATATACTATATTCATGTTCAGAAATAAATTGTTTCAGTGTCCCACCAAATTTCATATCCAGCTAAATGATGCGTACTAATGACTTGATTCATGTATTTATCTCACAGGTGTTTAACACAATTTTTAAGAATTAAACCTCAAGTCTCAACGACCCTGCACATTCAGCGGAGGAGAGCAAATGAAGGCCCCTTACCAATAAAAAGGACAATTCCTAAATTCGTGTAACCTTTGAAAGAAGTACTCAGTAAGTTGTAGATGGGAGACATGATATTCATGTTCACTGTGCTACCCTGAAATTGAAAAAAAAAATAGACTATCAGTTATACCAGTCTGTTGTGAGAGAATACAACCAGATATTAGATCAAGATGATCAATATTTCAAAGGGCGAGTGGAAATAATGATCTCTAATACAAATTTATCACAATGAAGAACATTTTCTTGATTAATACTGATTCTTCAGCCAATGCTTGCCGTGTTTTCACGGACACTTTGCCGCTATGACGATGGCAGCATGCACGAGGCCCGACTGGCATGAGTGGGACCTTTGGTTGAGTTGAGAGAAATATACCTGCCTCTGGTGAACTGCCAATTAGTCATTTTCGATTCAATTTGCAATGGTATGCAATTTAATTGTCTCAAAAAGATGTTATGAGAAGTTTTTTCCCGATCTTGTTAGCTGCTGAATCATAAGAGTTCTTCTGAAAATGAAAGCATGAAAAGTTCTTGACTGATACATTGTCAATGAGCATTGCCATTTGCTGGCATGTGCATCCCTGACTCCATAGGTATACAGACCCTGTAATTGTACAGAAAAAATGTCCAATGCTTGAGATTCCTCGTCTCTTCAGCGGACTGGCCAATAACAAGTCTGGAATTTTCTCTGAATTGTGGTAAATAAATATATGCATGCATGGTGTCTAATAAAATCATCTAATAGTCAATTAAGTTAATGGCAGTTAATATTGATAAATTTTATTTAATACAGTACACACTACAGTCAATGTCACATTTACCCCCTGTTAGTGAGATGTGTCTAAGGGTCTGTCCAAACAAGGTACTGTTTGATTCAAGTCAAAATTTAAAATCAAAATACAGTCCTGACTTTTTGGTCACTGTAGTCAAGGTCATGAGTCAGGCTGCGCTGATAACTCATCATGGCACTTATATAAGGTGCATGCAATTTCAACATTGGTGATTCAACTTATTTATTTATTTATTTCATTGGTGTTTTACGCCGTACTCAAGAATATTTCACTTATAAGACGGCGGCCAGCATTATGCTGGGAGGAAACCGGGCAGAGCCCGATGGAAATCCACAACCATCCGCAGGTTGTTGACAGACCTTCCCATGTACGGCCGGAGAGGAAGCCAGCATGAGCTGAGCTTGAACTCATATTGACCGCATTGGTGAAAGGCTCCTGGATTATTATGCTGCACTAGCGCGCTAACCACCTGAACCACGGAGGCACCCATTTGTGATTCAAAAGTACTGAGCTAACTTCAAGTGACAAATTTTGCTTGATTCTGAAGGATTCCTCCACATTACAGGTTCACTTCACATCAATTTTTGTGAAGAATGATTAATTTCTTGTCAGCAAAACTATTGGCATTGAGGAATAATAATAATAATAATAATGGCTTTATTTCAAGAGGGTAAAATACAATGCGTATACTCAGTCAACACTAGGTTGATCTACATTTGAAACAATATATTACATTGCATATGAGTTGGAAAACATGGTAATTTGGATCGTGTAAACCACCTGCAACAAGATTTTGAAAACAATATATGTGTCTTTCATGTGCTCCTAAAAGTGCATTTTTAGAAGCAAAACTTTGGGTGAAATCAAGTAAATCAAGTTTCAAACTTGAATGAAAATGAGTTTTATTCTGGCTATAAATAAGACGCAAGTGGGAAGGTCTGCCAACAGCCTGCGGGTGGTCGTGGGTTTCCCCAGAGCTCTGCCCGGTTTTCACCCACCATAATGCTGGCCGCCGTCGTATAAGTCAAATGTTCTTGAGTACGGCATAAAACACCAATCAAATAAATAAAAATAAATAAGACAGAGATTTTCCAAAAAAATTAACACTCAGAGAAAACTAAGAAAGAAATTCCATGTTTTCTCTCAAGGCTGGTTGAGTTACCCCCATCAAATTTATTCTTAATGATGATCCTGCTCTATCGGGGGTGCCTTTTACATGTAGTTGTGATGTGCATTACCTGTGATATGTACCCACAAAAGGAGGCTACTGAATCTACAGCTTACCACTCGGGAGAAACTGAGCTGGAGTCCGAACACCATGTTGAGTTCCTTCCCCTTGAACCACTTTACAGCATAGGTATTTTGAGCCACGGCCAGGGATTCACCACCAATGCTATGAAATATTTACATAGGGTACACGAAAATAAACATATAAGAAAACCTACAAAACAAAAACTAATAGAAAGCCACAGACTTCAGTATACATAATTTTTCCTGGAAGTACAATACAAACAATAAACAGCTTTGAATTTCCATAAATTTAGAAATAATCGACAAAAGTTTATTTCCTTTTAAAATTATCAAAATGTAAAAAGAAAATCCATGAAATAACGCCCGCTCACCTAACCCCACCCGCATACAAGACACACATGTGGGATAAAAAAATTGAACTCATGCGAAACGTCACTGTCACTCTTCATCTCATGAACACTGTAATATCATTTCGCAAAATCCTATATACTGATTTTGTCCATGACTAGGTTTCTCATTTTGTCCAAAGATGTTTTGTTTTTCATTTGGGAGACTATATCATTATATCACAGGAATTATATCATACTGACAAAATGTAACTTTCCGAATCAAAAGTAATACTTTATGACCTTATTTATTTGCCACTGAAAATGAACGTGTTGGGCAAACACAATACTGTCTTTGTGAGGTTTTCATCATTGCAGTTGTTCACGAACAAAGTCACTCACCCGAATACAAATCTTCCCACACACATCAACCAGTAGAGGTTAAAAAAGGCGCCAGAAGCAAAAATGACCTGTAAATCAAAAAAGCAATGACACATTAAAATCACTTCCAAGGCTTAGTATCTAGCAGCAATCTTCCGCAGTTAACAGATTATTCCTTTCCCATCATTCAGCTACACAATCCACTATACATGCCTGACCAGCTTTCCGAAAAAAACATAGTTTCAATTCAACATTTAAACACTGACATTTCTTAACTAATATCCTTCACAGTTGATGTCAACTGTCCAATAATATTTTGTGTATATTTTTTTCCTGTCTACCGGGCATTTCGGCCATATGATTGCCTCTCTGATAACTGTGTCACAAAGCTGTCTTAAAGGAGAATGAAGCTTCATTTCTCAGTGGGTGATCGAGTAAAGAATGAAGAGATAGGCCACGGATATTATGAGTGTACTGCAATCATGGTGGGAAAACACTATGTATTACTTGTGAATTTAAATCCATGTGAAATTTCACCTTAGGCACTAAGTGATATTTCATAGTAGTCGTTTATAATGTTAAAGAATTAGGGTATGCTGTACAGCATTGACATGCAGCCATCTTAGGGTTATTTACTCCAGTACCATTCTATGCCATATAGTGGATACATGAAACACTTTTTTTAATTTTTTAATATGCAGTTTAGAATGAGTAACACTAGTAAAACATATACATGTCACAGTGCCAATATAATTCTCAGGTTACTTTTTTTTTTGGCGCGAGGAAAGGTGGGTAGAAATGGTTTACAGTGGTTTTCTAGAAGCCTCAGAGGTCAGTAACGAATACCAGGCAGGCACTCTAACCATTATGCCAGAGACACAGTTAAAGAGAGATAATATAGTATTATTTGTACTGTAATTCTCAACCTTTTCGCATGTTTGCATACTGTTTATTCAAATATATTCAGAAGTCTATATTCTGTGTTGACTGATATAATTATACTCTTTGTGACACCCTGAAAATGGCGAATCGAAACAATGTACTTGTCTCCGAAATCAATGTACATAAATTACATTGAAAGTTCTTCTTTAAAATGCAAAAGTTTCACCAATTAGAGTACATGTATAATGAGCCTCAGCTTTATAGCATGATACACGTACCTGCCCACATGTTACAAAGATGGAGAAAATGATGGCTCCCAGACGAACACCAAACACTTTGTCGATGAGAAGCCCACCAAAAAAGCAGAGTATGACGTTAGGCCACGAGTACCAGGAATAAAAGGCCATGAACTGCCCCACCCCGATATCCAGGTCCTTTATCATGTTATCCTGTAACGCTGCTGGGTTGTCATAGCAAAAATAGCTCCCTGAACAAGAAAATGTTAACATTTACTAACAAATGCACATATATTATATTCATTTATATCTTTGGTGCCCAGATCACACCAATTTTAGTTTCGTATTTTACGGTGAGCTGAACCTAAGAAAATCTAAAAAGGGAATAAAAAAAAATTAAAAATTTACTTTATCTGATTTTTCCGTTTTTACTGATTTTTCTAATTTTCAAAGCTTTTTTTTTTATCACATAAACATGTCTTTAACAGGAACAACTGATGGAAGAGCCCATATTTCCCACAAAAATATATGATTTTCCATCTCAATTTTTACTTTAAAACCCTCCTTCAACATTGAAAATAGATTCATTCTGCCTTTAAAACAAAAATTTAAATTGGTCAGGCCCTATATTATATTGTATCTGAACACGTGACCTCAATGGTCAAGAGCCTGACAATCGCAGTGAGCCCGGGATTTCCCCATCTGAGCCAGCTGACAGATTGGTATTTAATATTGCAGGATGCAGAATCTTTGCTGGTATGAGAAACAGACCAGTCCAGGAGCCATATATGCTTGTATGTAGGCACGTCAGGGTAACTGCCATGAAGTTTAGCTGTTATATGGCATATTTATTGAAGTGTGACCCAAGAAATTCTCCATTCTCAGCCACATGGCGTGGATTCTGTTTCCTACATACTTTCTTTCTCTGGTGCTTACCCAAGGATCCATGAATAGACAGCCTAAATTCCCAATTCCTAACTCTTTACGTTTCCATCCATCAGCGCATATAGAAAATAGGAGAGCTACATGCAGTGGTAAATTTACCCTGATGGAAGAAATTAATGGCTGACAGAGATTTAAGCTATTCTAACCATAGCTACTTGGCTTTAGCTGACCATGAAGTTTATTACAACGGCAATATACTGTGTGCATGCAGCTGTGGTTGAGAGATAGGCATAGGGTTTCAGTAACATCACTTCTCTACCCTATGTACTATGTAATGTGTATTATATATATAACTCAATGTTTGTGTGGCAATTCAAACTCACACAATGTAGTCTAACAAATAAGGTACCAGTTTCCAAGAAATTTTGTAATATTACATTTCATTATAATCAGTTTTATCATTTATTTTACAGCTTACTGGTACTCACATTAAGTAAGAATTAAGACTAAACTTTTAAAAAACTATTATTATGTCACTTACAAGAGTTATTCGTATATAGCTACGGTACTGATGGTAACAAGTCTATTTTCGTAATCAGTCAAACATCAGTTTGAACAAGATAAGCCAATGCCTGTAAATCTCAAGTTTGGTGTCTTAAAACAACTTCATTTAAGTTAACAGTTTGAAGTTTGCTCTCTCAAACTTCAAAGCACTCACCGAAACTTAACAGACACATGATGATCAAAATCAGATATCTGTGTAGCATCCTCCGTGGATTGCAGGGCAAAGTAGCCCCGCATCCCGTTAGCTCTTCTTCTTCCGAATCATCCCCGATCTTATTCAGAAGAGGAGTCTTTTCCTCACTCCCCATCTTAAGTTTTGCCTTCCTTTATTACCAGGTGACAGTCTAGTCAGATGGCGAAATGTCACGAGACTCAACGACCGCCGACCTTAATGAGGTCATTTAGTACAATATGCTCTAACACAAAATTTTTCCTAAGACGTAAATCATGTAACGATTTAACATTTGCTAAAAAATCAATGAAAGCATTAGAGGAATATTTTTCTTGTCAATCTTGAGAAAACATACAATTTACCGGATGGATTTACTGCCAAAGATTTGGGTTGGAGGCAACAAAACAAAACTCTGGACTTCCGCCGTTCTCTCGCCATGAACTTCCGCGGGAAGAAAGAAAGGAAAGATTATTTGAAATATTTCAATTTATGCTCTTGTATTTCAGCATATATTTTGTTGCTTTTTATTGCTTGATGACCTGAGTGTCTTGTTCTTACAAAGGAATCCACAATGAGTTCTGCAAGCAAGGTAAAAATGAACTTGCTGTGTGTGAATAATCGTAGAGTAGTTTTATCATGTTATGTTTAATCGTAGAGATTATGGAGTGTCCAGTTTTCGTTAGATACTGTATTATCAACGGCCAACATAAAGAATGAATAATTTAATATTCATGCTCTTTGATTTATGCCTTCTGTTATTGTATACTATTTGTCCTTGTATTCATGTCCGTTTAAATGATGGTTGGAATTTGAAAATGGAGATGAAATAATCACTGCCCAGCGGATGGCTTTGTGGATAATCGCGGCTGTTATCTTTTAATATGGGATTAGGTGAAGATCACAGCCTAGGAGTCTTCCAAGTTTAAATATTGGTATTTAAGAGCAGCTCAGTGCAGAGAAACTCTGGGCAACAAATATCTTTGCGAAATGAACCAGTGAGTTCTCAGGACTTCCGTGTGGGGGCGCTTGCCTATATGCCAGAAGTTGGGGTTAGAACATTGGCAGCACACGGTCTTCACGCATGAGCATTGGGCGAATGGGGTGTTTTGTAACCCCAACTGCTGGCATATGTGCGAGCACCCCCACGTGGAACTCCTGAGAACGCCTACATATCTCATAGGCCCTATACATACATTAACCAGGCAAAACTTCAATAAATTATGTTCACCAACACATTCTCTGTTCCTCTGCCAATTTTTTCCACATTCTGTAGCCTTTACGGCCAGTAAATCCAAGATAATTTACAGTTGTGACTTAAACACAAATGCCATGTCTACATCATGACTTAATGAACCTTAATAAAATTTTGACAAACAAAGTCTTCTGCAGCTCTTCTCCGTTCATGCTTTCACTCTTACCGGGATTGCTGCCAATCACACACGTTCTAGACATCGCCCCGAGAACATCTGAACAAACAAGAGCCTTCCTCGCTTCATCCTCTTGGAATTGTTGGTGGTGATTTGTTACCCTTCAATAATCTGTCTCTGTGCATCAGTGTTTGTCGGCAGTGTTTGTGTCTCTCCGGATGTTCTTGGGCCACTGTTCTTTTGGAAACGCTTTAATTTTTTCACATAGTTTTGACTTCTTTCTCTGCACCATGCCGTTAGGCCTATTACAATATCTGCCGCAAATTTTAGACAGAATATTTGGACTATAAAAAACAAGATGGTTACATCACTATGATTTGATCAACTGGCTGTCAGTTCTGACAGACAGAAAGCCATGTTACTGTGGAGGTGCGAATTTGCAATTACTGAAGGCTATGGAGCAGAATGACAAACCCAAATTAAGTTTGAAATGTAAAAAAGGGGATATCTTCTGCATCCAGTCCATTCTAATTTGTTAATTACTCCCAGAGTATCAGTGTTTCATGTAAGAAAGAAAAAAAAGGCAAAAAAAAAACTTGCATGTTATTTTTTGTTACCATACTTGGTAAGGGGAAGATATGCGCTATTCAGGCATGTACATACTATAATGGATAAAACCATACCTGCCTTGTCCAAATTAAGTGGTGGGAGGATGACCCATTGACTTTTCCCACACCCAGTTGGAAGAAAACCAAATACCCTTGTATTGGAAAGTATGGTCGTGATTGCATCCATCTGTGGTCTTTTCAAAATATCTGGTATGTCATGCTTCTGCTTAACCCTCTCTGAATGGACAACCGCTGCTACGTACACACCCCTTGCCAAGTCAGTATTTAAAAACATGGCAGCACGTTTCAGCCTGCTCAATGTGACTCTATTTTCGAAACTTTGCTAAGATTTACAGGAGAATGGTGGTATAAAGACAAGTGCCGATAGAGGCTAAATGTGCGTAAATGTAGCTCTTTGTAAGCATTATACTGGTATAGGGTCCACATAGCTCTCAGGCTAAGGGTTGCCAACAGTCCCTGAGTAACAGTATATATTAGCCACCCTTAGATGGAGGTTTCGGGCCTTTATTTTGGACTGCTACCACCGTTCAGAAAGCACTCAATGCCATAGATTGGTGCTGCGGCTGTGAATCCCGTCAACAAAGTATAAAGAGAGATGTTGAAGTAGCCAGCTGAGACTTACACAGTAGATAGTTGACCAAGTCAAACGCTCCAGTGCTGTTATTCGTTGACCATAGGCCAGGAGGCAGGTGGCAGGTGGCAGAGTGAGATGAGTGTATGAAATCAAACGTGACACACAATAAGCTTCTTTGGTCCCTAACAAGCCGTATGAAAACCCGCAATTTGACCTACAGTACTTCTGTGGCTCCATATCGTTCTGTTTTTGACGCTAGCATTGTGAGAGTGGGTGATGTCAAGTGGAGCTAATAGCATTTACTGTTGGATCAGTACACCTGGTCCATTTTTTTCTCAATCCATATAAACTATAAAAAAAATTAAAAAAAAACGCAGAGAAAGTTCGATATGAATCCAGAGCCAACTTGTGGGCAATTATTTTCTAGGTGAATGCACTGATATATTAATTTAATGAACACATTCTTTCAATTTATTTCAGGTAGGAGAAATTTTCACTGCGGCTGGTTCAGCATTCAGCAAACTGGGAGAACTAACCATGCAGCTGCATCCGTCAGCTGAACCGACCCCTTCAAGGTGTGCATGTTGTATAGCCTATCTGGGTGACAGACTAGGGGCTCGTAGAAGTTTGGATATGGTGGTATTTGGTCCCTCAATTAAATGTAAAGGCGAATTTTCGGGTGATATTTATTCAGTTGGAGTGGTTTTTGAAAGAAATGTTCAAAATGTACATAGCCTGAATTTGAACATCTTTAAAGTTCTGCGAATCTCTTGAGTTATCTCCCTTGTATGCTAATGTTTACAGCCAGCTGTGTTGATTAAACTGTAATAAGAGGGTAATTGTTTGGAAGCGAAGGGATGTATGGAATTAATGATGACAAACAGGAAGCATCTTTGGTCTCTGCCATTATTCTCACAAATAATTCTAACCTACCTATGTGACTCCAGATTGTTCTGTTTTTGACAGTAGTGTAGCGCAAGTGACTTTGACCACACATTCCCTCACTCTGACTTCGGGTGGCGCTACCAGCTTCAGCCCGTTTCAATGCAGACAGACTTCGCACTCAGTTGCAATTTCATCTCTAGGTTTTGTTTTTGATTATCTGAAGTTTAATAATGACAGAAGCAAAAATAATAGCCTTCTCTATTAGACATGAACATTGACGCGAGACTTACAATAAAAGTATTTTTTTTTATGTTCAAGGACAGAATATGGAATGGGACAAGACCAAGCCGTTGAAATCCAGTAGATCTCACGGTTTAAGCGGCAATAAGAAAACACAACGCGGTGATGTTACTTGCAATTTATTAGATGTTACTGGTTTAGAATTACTCAAAATGCTTTATTGTCATCACATTTAACTTACAATAACATCAGAACAATGCAAAGGGAACAGGCCTAGGGGATGCTTAGTCCACCAGAAGAATCATGGTTTATGCAGGAATACAACATATATAGTAATGAAGACATACAGCATAGACAGAAAAAACAGCAGCAACGACAGTGTGATAGCTGGCAGATGTCAATTTACCTGTCAGGGTTTTATTCTTACTGTTAATGTAAATGCTTTAATAGTAGTAAATTGTCTCAAAATGATTTTGTTGTGTATGTTGTTTTTTTCAGCAGTGGCAAGTGGACAGACACAGAGATAGAGATGTTGAGAACATCTGTGAAGCGATTTGGAGAAGATCTGAACAAGATCAGTGAAATCATTAAGACCAGAACCATGTGAGCATTATCTCAACCAGTATGGTAGCACTATACTGCAGTTTTATGCAGTTTGAAAACGTCAGTGAGTTTCGATTTGAAATCAGATCTGCAGGATGAGTAATGGGCTCCCACTTGAATTCGCAAATTTTGGCAAATTTAGAGAAAATGATTGAATTGGTGATAAAATTTGCAAAATGTGAATGTGTTTGAAGACAAATCTAATTACCAAAGAAAATGTACCGGTGTGATATAAAAAATAACTGGCAATGTTTTCCTGGTGCTTTTCAGAGCCAGCATGTTGGGGCCTCCGTGGCTCAGTTGGTTAGCGCGCTACAGTGTAATGACCCAGGATCCTCGCACCAATGCGGTCGCTGTGAGTTCAAGTCCAATCCATGCTGGCTTTCACTCCGGTCGTATGTGGAAAGGTCTGCCAATAACCTACGGATTGTCATGGCCTTCCCCCGGGATCTGCCGGTTTCCTCTCACCATAATGCTGGCCGCCGTCGTATAAGTGAAATATTGAGTACGGCGTAAAACACCAATCAAATAAATAAATAAAACCATTATGTTGATTTGAGAAGGGGAGGGTTTACTGGCTGACCCTCCAAAAAAGGGCCAGAGTGTAAAGTTTTTATTGGGATTTTGATGGAATGGGGAATGTGTAAAATTCCCTCCCATTTACAATGAGGCGATCTGAAGATTTATCAGAATAGGTGTTACCAAGGTAACGTGGAGACAGGGTAAGGTAGGTTCACACCTTCTTGAGAAACTTCAGATTTTGCTCTGCGCATTCAATTCCCATGCTTTAATATACATCTAGGTTGAATGCAGAAGTTATAGTCTATGAAGCAATGAAAACTGATAACGCTACCAATTCTGAATTATCTCCCCTTATCCCCTCTTGAAAATCCATGTTAACATTTTAATGTACAATAAAACCTCCTGTTTGCGTTGAGACAGCAATCCTTAAACTTGCATGGGGCCTCCATAGCAGGCCCCATGGTTAGCATGCCAGCGAGGCACGATGACCTAGAAGCCTCTTACCGATGCCGTCACTGTGAGTTCAAGTCCAACTCATGCTGGTCATATGTGGGAAGATCTGCCAGCAACCTGTGAATGGCCGTGGCCTTACCTGGGCTCAGCTTCTTTCCCTAACCATAATGCTGACCATTGGCGAAAAGTGAAATATTCTTGATTACAGCGCAAAACACCGATCAAATTAATAAACAAATAAAATTAGCTTAGCCATCTGGTTTTCTCATAAAAGTAGTCCTTGTGAAGTAGACCACAGGAATCCCTACCCTATAAAGTGTGTGAATTCTTGTGAAGCCTATTACAATAAACATGCGGTCGCTGTGAGTTCAAATCCAGCTCATGCTGGCTTACTCTCCAGCCATATGTGGGAAGGTCTGTCAACAACCAGGGTCATGGGTTTTCTCTGGGCTCTGCCTGGTTTCCTTTAACCTTAATGCTGGCCACCATCGTATAAGTGAAATATTCTTGAGTACGGCGTAAAACAACAATCAAATAAACCAATAAATATTACAACATGCCTAAGAATGGAAGTAAGCAGTACTGGAGGGGTCACTGATATCTTTTTACCAGGCTTGCATGCCACCTGGAAAGTCCTTAATAATCACTTACTTTACTTTGTCATATTTTGTAAGTCCCGAAATATGCTTAAAATTTGAATCAAATTCCTGAAATAGTGTTTATTTAATTTTGGTAATATCAACTCCATATTGAGGCTACAGAAGGTAAGTACACAAAGTAAGTTTTAGAGAATTATTAAACTAACGATAGTTAAAACTTCAGTGACGGCTGTCTGCCATTATTGGTCAACAGTACAAGAAAGTGTCTGATAGGGCGGGGGAGTTTAGCGTGTAGACAAGGATTTGCGTCAATAACGTTGTACATGTGGAATGCTGTAAAGAGGTCTTTCTTATTATATCAACCAGAAATTTGTTGTATTCACTGATGTGACTCCATGTGTATGTAGAACACAGTTTTATGCAGTTTTGAAAAAGTCAGTGAGTTTCGATATGAAATCAGATCTGCAGAATGATTAAAGGGCTTCCACTTGAATTTGCAAATTTTGGCAAATTTAGAGAAAATGATTGAATTGGTGATAAAATTTTCAAAATGTGAATGTGTTTGGAGACAAATCTAATTACCAAAGAAAATGTACTTGATATGTTTGATATAAATAATAACTGGCAAAGTGTTCCTAGTGCTTTTCAGGCATGAGTGTTTTCCGTTTCGTAGCGCATTTCCACTATTTTTCCGGTGAAAACAACCCATTTACTTTCATTTCGAATGGCCTCATGACGGTGAAACCATAACTCAGTGATGTGACAATTTGACTTGACAGAAATCTACAAAGGTGGTCCAACATTCTTGAGATGATACTTGAAAAATCGTTGAGGGGAACTAACAGACTAATCATTATTTTTTTTTTTTTTGACTCTGAATTAGCTTCGATAAGCCCTCACAGGCTTAGCAATCTAACGGGTTCTGGGGAAAGCAGGCTGATCCTTTAGATTATGTATTCAATTTCAGCAGCTGCTGATTTCTGATGCAGGTTTAGATCAGTGGGTTTGTCAAGCACCAACATGTAGTGAAATGCAACATTTGGGTCTTTACCCTAATTCCTCAAACTTTCGCATGTGAAAGAGCAACTTTCAGTGCAATTTATACACATTTATAATTAGAGTTTGGAGCCAGTGTTATTGCTTTGGAAAAAGCATAATCTTTATCAGTGTACACAAACTAATGCCTTCTAACTATGCTTGAATTAAATACCTTTGCAAACTTGCGAAAAGGTTGAAGAATTCCATTAGATGTCTCCACCAGCAGTCCTGACTGTTGTCATTGCAGTAAAATATTTTTGAGATAGTACACAGCTGTGTTGAAATAAATGAACAAATTCAAGGTCCCACAAGTATGAAAGGCCATTTAAGGGCCATGGACATTCTTCTTTGATTTTATATCACAAGGCACCAAACAGGACACCAACATGCTCATGGGTACTCTCCTCCTTCCGTCGTCTACCTCTGCTGAAAGACTTCACAAATCTGACACAGATGGCTTGTTAACATAATCCAGAATGACTGAAGTAAAGCAGGAACAGGTTGCTGTAAAGATACAGTGACTGAACATAGCAGGAAAGATTGGAGAGTATGGGCCAGTTTTCGCCAAATTTGTTGGTAGGGATTAGATTTTAAGCAGGGAGACAATCTATGGTCCACTTGCGGTATCAGTGAAACCAGGTACTGCTAAAGTAGTTTTTATTTCCTTGGAGACTCTGTAGCCGCCATACCACCGTGTAAATTATTTGTATATGAATGAAGACACCGCCACATTGACCAATGAAAACTTTGATTTGTTAGCCGAGGTCTTTTGCTTGTTCATTGGCTAACATGGATTTCATCACTTTTCACTTGCATCAGAGAAACTAGGTGTCTTTGAACAGATCATGCAATCAATAAATTTGAATGGTCTGTTGTGGACATCAGAAATTGTTCAATTTTTCACCCAAAAAAATTCTTGGAATCAATCAGTGAAGATGTGCCACTCGTAAAATGCTATTAAACTTTAGGTAAAATCTGATAATCAGAATTGTTGTATTTTTTTTGCAGCTCACAAATCAAGGCTCAGTTAAAAAGGAAAGCGTATGACGATGCAGGTATACCCCAGCCGCCCACTGACAAAGGTACACCAAAAAAGGTTATTGTGACGACGACAAACAAGACAGTGACAACAAACGCAGATCAGCCTCCGGCAAAGAAACAAAAGACTTCAGGTGAGATATCCAAACTGTTCAGGTGAGATATCCGAACTATTCAGGTGAGATATCTGAACTATTCAGGTGTTGACACACTGCATGGTTTTTGTCGTCCTTACACATGTAATTGCCACAGGATACAATTATTGTAGCCAGAACTCATTTGAGGTCTTGTAAACCTTGAAAAGCCAGGAAATTGAATGTAAATGTGGGTTTACTGGACCTTGAAATCTTGGAACATAAAGGGGTTTTGTGTTTAGGCCTGGAAAAGCCTTCAGACTGAGACAGGTAGAAAAGTTTTTTAAAACTGCATTGTCTCAGAGACGGGTAGATTTTTTTTTTGTACCTTTCACCTGCAGGTATTTACCTGTCCCGATCTGTCTGACTTTTAGAAAGTCAAGTCATTGTCGCGTTTTACAAACATATAATTTCAGTTTGGCAAAATTATCTTCTGTCAGCTTCACCACCTTGGATAAGCAGTATCCGTCTACCGTGTTTCAAGAATATTTGGTTTCAGTAAGATTTTCCTTTTTATTCAATATTCTGTCTGGACCAGAACTTCTGCACAGTTGATCATCAAATCGAACTTAGTTGCGGATGTTCAGTCTGTACTTGTGTACGCATGTGATTCCCTTTCAGGGGTAACAACCAAGGAAAAGCATCCAGTCTGTGTGCGTTCAGATTTATATGTGCGTGTCTTGAGTTGTTCCCCTTTACACCTGCGATGCCACATGTAGTCCTCTGGCGAGAAAAGTTAGCATTGGGGTCCTAAAGCTATACACTTTTAGGCAGTAGGAAGAGGCCAGGACAATATATGTTAACTCCACATTTTATTATTTATTTATTTGACTGGTGTTTCACGCTGTACTCAAGAAGATTCAATTTATATGATGGGGTCAACAACGCTCACCGACTGCAAATGGAAATGCAATGGTGGGAGATCCCTAAGCTGTGTGTGACACTGCATTTTTGATTGATTCACAACTGTGCGTTGACTGTTCTCTAGTTCATGTTGAATGGCACTGGTTGACGTTGTTCATTCGGTCATAGCTATGGACCTTTGTAAAAAAAAGTGGTAGGAAAAGCATAAACTAAATTAGGAAAATAAATTCCTGCAGATTTGTAATCGTGACATCAGTGAGCACCAGATAGTGAGTTTGTTTAATGATTTTAAGCAGTTTTAAAAATTGAAAAAAATTCATTGGTCAGTTTAGGCTTTATTTTCATTCCAGACTAAAAGCTTTTTACAATTTAGATAGGGCAATCCACCTTAAAACTGCAGACGAAAAGTTTATCTCGATAGGTTTAACCATTTAGAGGGAAGAAAATTTTTTAGGTTATCAATGAAATTCAAAATGGCCACTAAATCATGTGGATTGGTATGTTCCCCAGTAAGGCTGCAAAGTTTGGTTTTTCTGTGTTTACCAGTTTTTGAGATATTGCAATTTTACAAGTTGACTGGGAATAATAATAACTAGACCTGCAAAGCAGTTTTGGCTGGGGTCCACGTCGTTTATTGTTGTGAATATCATTGTCCACTGTCGAATGGGGGACGACTTAACTATATGTAAACGAAAAACGGCTTGGGGAAGTTCTGGACAGTGCTGCAGAAAGGAGCAAGTCAGCGTACTATACATTAGTCCAGATGCTGTCTAACTCCATGTTAGAGCAATATGATTAACATCTATTCCGAAAAAAAAAAAAAAACGTGTTGTCATTTAGCGCATCTAGCGAGAAAACTATTGATCATAGCTCAAATCCGTTGGCATACTCCAGAAAGAGAATGTCTTGGGCTACAATTTGGTGCAAGTTTCACATTTCTGGGGTTACAGGGCGTTGAAATTACGTAACTAAATTTAGTTTTTTGACTATGTCTCAAAAAGTTACAAAGATATGCAAAAAATAAAGGCAGATTCGGAATCAGCGGCTGTATACACTAGAATACACATTAAAAAGTTGAAATTTCCAAACTTTTTGCGATGTCACAACTTCGACCAATGGCAAGCTTCCAAAGTTTTCACCGGAAGTGATTTTCTCAAACTTATTGTCAAACTACCAACAGTCTAGCTGCATATCAAATTTCAAAACAATCGGTTCAGTGGTTCTTGACAAGAAGATGTTTAAACCATTTTATGTAAATTCCAATATGGCCGCCAAACCGCGTGACATAACAACAATCGAGTTCCGTAGTGCACAACTTCAGACATCAGGTAATAATGCTGCAAAATTTCAAAGCAATCAGTGAAAAACTGTAGCCTGTATCTAGCTGACAAAATTGAAAAATAATAATAATAATCCGAATGAAAACAATAGGGGTCCCGCAGGACTACCTGTGTGGACCCCTAATAGTCTGAACGATTTCCAGAGGTGTCATGCTAGGATACTAACGTGGACCCCTGATAATTATACGAATAATTTCAAGAGGTCTCCCACTAGGATACTAGTGTGGACCCCTAATAATAATACGAATGATTTCAAGAGGTTTCCTTCTAGGATACTAGCAAGGACCCCTGTTAATCCGAATGATTTCAAGAGGTTTCCTGCTAGGATACTAGCATGGAGCCCTAACAAGGATTAGTGTGATTATGTGTGTAATATAGAAAATTACACCAAAAAATTGCTTAAAAATTTTCATGTTTGAGGCATATTTTACGTTTGAAAATTGGCAGCAGGGCCAGCTTCTCACACCAGTGGCTTTTGGCCACTCTGTTTAAGGCATTCTGTTTCTGTACACTTTCAGAAGTCACATTAAGCGCCCTGAATGCCCCAGAGAGCGATGTTGACATCGAGGGCCTTGGTGAAACGTCAGCCTCAAAAAAGCTAGAGTTCGATTCAGGTGAGGAATAAAGGATTGTTAACAGGTATACATTTACTGTTCTTTGTTGTCTGTTTAAATGTTTGTGACAGGTACTGATATTGCTTACCTGTACACAAGCCTGAAAATAGGCATCTCAGTAGTCCTTGGCCTGAATCTTTGTGACAGGTACTGATATTCGCTTACCGGCACACAAGCCTCAAAATAGGAGTCTTAGTAGACTTGGTCTGAATCATTGAGATAGGCATTGAAGTATTCTATTTTCTGTATACAAGCCTGAAAATCGGTGTCACAAGCCTTTGTTGGAATCATTGAAATGGCTACCAGTATTCACTTACCTGTCATGCCTGTACATAAGACTGAAAATATGTGTCTCACAAGCCTTTGTCGGAATTATTGAGATGTGTAAAAGTATTCACTTATCTGTACACAAGCTTAAAAATAGGTGTCTCCGTAGTCTTTGTCTGAATCGTTGAGACAGATATTCACTCACCTGTACAGAAGTTTGAAAATGTGGGTCTCAGTAGCCTGTGCTGAAATCCTTGAGGCAGATATTCACTTTCTTGTACACAAGTTTGAAAGCAGGTGTTTGACATTTTTAAAAACAGTCCTTTGGAGAAAGTTAGTGGTTGGCTCGGTGTCGGCATAATGTGTCTGGTTGGGGTGTTGTGTGTACTACTTTCTCCATAGTGGGGGTTTCAAATATGGCAGACACTTATTATTAGTTGTACCTTTATATGTAATTTTCAGCATGGTTTCAGGAAGTTGTAAAATGCTTATTTCCAGGGGTTTTCTTAATGGAAAAATCTTGATTAAAAAAATGTGTGTACCTAAAAAATTTTGTGCTTATTAAAAAATTAAATTGCGAAAAGCTCAGCTTTCTCAATGTGATTTGTAACAGAAGAAAATCAAGTTGTAACCTCCGATCGCAAAATTCCCTCAACTGAATTGTTTTAGTGTTTTCGTGAGAACAATTGGTTAGCAGTATCCCTGGCATTGACACCAATTTGGCCTCTTTCTACCATTGATGGATAACCTTTTTCTCTCTTTATTCCTCAGATGTTGATTCTAGTTTGTTGTGATCTAGTATCAATTTTCACCAGGTTTTGGGGAAGAAACTCCTCTCAGTCTGTGAACGGCAATAAATGACTTCAGAAACTTGATTTGCAAGTTACCATCAAGGACATTAGGATTTTGTTCCATGTTAATGAGCTGAAGTTATTGTCCAAAGTGGGACATACAAGATGGCTTTAATCTCATTGGCAGCTAAACAAAAGGACAATACCATCTAGTCACAAGATTTCTGATTGGTTACATTTCTGGCCTGAAATGGTACGTTAGTTTTGAATGGCCATTACTTTTGGAAACAACCAATCTGGTAGTGTGTGCAAAATATTGCAACAGCATTGCTGATTGGCTGTCTTGCAAAAAATTGTAGCAGCCTAGAGGATTTGCTTTTGGCTGACATGGCCCACACCAGTTTAACAGTGTTGTCCAGTGATGGAGGAAAAGTCATGATCTGGTAGACAGTTTGGATGAAATTCAGTCATGAGGAGGAGTGATGAACAAACACCACAAAATGGTATCGGAACAAGAATGCTGCATGGCCAGACCCTGAGGATTTGGAGAAGACTTCCACCAAAGCTAAATGTTTGGTGACAGTGATGTGTTTTAAGCATTTGCCAACAAACAGCACAATACTGTGAGACTTACTTTCCACACATTGTTTATAAATTATAGGTTATAGTGTGTTCACAGAGCAGTTTGTGATGCTCCAGGCATAACTTCAGACTGTCATTAACAGTTGTGCACATCATGCCAGCTATGCTCTCTCGCATGTCTTGCCCAAAACAGTAAATTCCCATAATTTCTGATTTGAAACTTTAATTTTTGGTTTTTGACTGACACTAACTTTTACTAAATCCATTGTGTGGATTTTGTGTTCACTGAGAATGGAATTTCAGCTGTCAAGAAAATCAAAATTTTTAAAAATCATTTCATTTGAAAAGTAGTTCGTCATTTGTATTGCAGGGCAAGGGCTTTTAGCTTAAACTAAAAGGCAAAGACAACGCTGACGGGAAGCCTCTGTTAGATGAAAGACCACTTAACGCTGTCCAGAAAAAATATGAAATTTTTTTTTTTTTTGAGAATATTTTGAGCATAGTAAAATGGATTTCAGACTTGGAACCTGTGATGGGTTTCCTGTAACATAGAAGGTGACCAGTGACTTAAAATCGGGTTTTTGCCGCTCAGCACACATAGACTGTCAGATTTCATCATCCAAAATGCTTATTCATATATCTCCGAATGCATTTGTCGAATGTACCCTGAAACATGTATTTCAAGAAAAGAAAAAAATATTAATGATGTTGTAAGTGATACCATACATGTCACTACGGACCACTGAAAAGTCTGCTGTTTTCATTTGGGTGAAAGCATTGTAAAGAAAATAAATCCAACCCTTTTCCTGGACAGTGTTTAACGGTCTTTCATTTGATTCAGCAGATAGCTGATCCATCTCCTTGTTAAGAAACAGCCCCGTGCATGTCAAACAGTGAAGTGTCTTTGTGACATGCTGACTGTGTTGCTTCTGGGCCAGACCCTGGGGTTACAAAGCGATCTTAGACATAAGTCAAAATTTCAGATCACTTTAAAATTGTTATATTCTTAGGTTAGAAGGTCAAAATATCGCTTGGTAAGATAAATTATGAGTAAGTTATTGTAAAACAAATCTCAGCTAAAATAACTGAAGGGAACATGCAAAGTTTAATGATTGAAAGTTTAACGTAAGTCTAAGATCGCTGTGTGATCCCGAGGCCAGGGGACACGTGCAAAACGCGATTGTAGACTAAGTGTATTGTAACTACCATGGGGACACATGTTCCAAGCAAATGTTGCCGTGGTAGTTACTGTCAACTTAGGCTAGGATGGCTTTGTACAAGAGGTACAAGAACCTAAAACATTGAAGGAACGAACATTAAATAGTCCATTACAGTAATGGATAACTGAAATATCCCTTTTTTATATACATATAATGTGTCGTTTATTCAAAACAAAATCTGACTGTATAGAATTCATTACCCGTTGGTAAGTGATATTGTTGGAACACTACATTTTATGTGTATACGTGTGAGGTATCATCTCGTAAGACGTCTTAGTTTTCGTACTTTCACTAAAGTATAACTGATAAAAGTAATTACATGATTTGAACATTTGTCATGCATTACACATATTGTATTCATTTCTTTTATATCACATTGTCTTTTATGTTTTGCTCTTTTTTTTAATATTTTAATATAAATGAGAACACTGTTCAGAATTTAGAGCATGTGTTTATTTTCCTTTCTTACTGAAGTGTCCTCTCCGGCCGTACGTGGAAGATCGAAGCAACGTACGGGTGGTCGTATAGTTTTCCTCCCACCATAATGCTGACCACCGTCGTATAGGGGAAATATTCTCAAGTACGGCGTAAAACACCAATCAAATATATAAATAAACAAAAACTTTAAGTGAGACTACGCCACTGATAAGCCAGCGTACTTAACAGAAGGCAACACAGTGGAATGCCAGCTAGACTGTCAGTGATGCAGGACAAGGGATACCGAGCTGGCGCAGAACATGAACTGACGGATTAGAAGGCCTGTGTTCTTTTTACGAAGAAAATTGTTTTCTTTCCTTTTTTTATAACACCCCCTGCCCCCCCCCCCCCCCCCCCAATAGGCTGAGTGACGTATTATGTTATAGCGATTTTGTACCTCTGTGCGTCTCTCCGTCCGTCCGTATTCCCGTATTTGTGTCCGTGTCCAACAGTGTTCCTCCGAGAGTTTTCTTTTGTGGTGGATACATAGATACACAGAGGACGATGTGTCATGACTTCCATTTGTCCATTTTCGTGGTTGTCATGGTAACCCAGCAGCTGTTTTTCTTTAGATATACTATAGAAATGGTTTCGTGTCCTGGCTGCAACTTCAGCTGTGTTCAGCATAAAGTTTTCTTGTTTTATAAAGAAATTTTGATATAAACATCGTCTCCTTTATCATACATGGCATTTTACATTACAGAAGAAACTATTTTAAGGTACGGTTAAGCGATCATGCATTTTATTAATATCCATTATAACGATATGCAGTGAGACGGTCGTTAAACATTGTGTTGAAATATGATTTGGTTTTGTCATAGTTTGTTAGGCAATAAAGCGGATTATTTCTCACACTGATATGCAAAGAAGTGAGGGCGACTGTATTAGTATTTTCGGATGCGAAATATGGAGTGGAGAGTCTTTAGGTAGTCTTGCAGGTAGTCTTAAGGGGTAAAAAAGATACAAGAAACGTTTGTAGATTTTTTTCTTAAGTTATCTCTGGACCACACCACCTTTTCACCGAGGGTACATGCTAAACACCAATCTTCTCATCAGTAAAGAAACCTTTCATATATCACATTGACTCCGTCATATATCGCGCTGACTCCGTTTTATATCACGATGACTCCGTTTAATATCACACTGACTCCGGAGAAAAGGGATAAAGGCTTTTTATTGAATTCATAAAACTAAGATTGACCTGGTGTCTTCAAGCAACATTCACAACTGGAAAAAAGAACTTGTCATCTTTTAAAATGGGATTGGGATTTTTTCTTATTTCTTTATATTTATAGGTATATAGGCGTTTCTTTTGACAACAAGCGCGAATAGTATTTAGAAAGACTACAACTGCAGCACCTTTTGAAAATAATTTTGTCGTCAGATTACAACAATATTCTGTCATATTCAGCACAACATCCTGTTAGTATAATATATTCTTTATGTTGAATTAATAAAATATATTAGCGCGCTAGCGCAGCGTAATGACTTGGGAGCCTCTCTCCAATGCGGTTGCTGTGAGTTCAAGTCCAGCTCCTCCTGGCTTCCTCTCCGCCCATACACGGGAAGGTCTGTCAGTAAACTACGGATGGTCGTGGGTTTCGTCTTGGCTCTGCCCGGTTTCCTCTCACTAAAATGCTGGCCACCGTCGTGTAACATCAATCATATAAATAAATAAATGAATAATAGAATATATGTGTGTTATATTTAACAGAATAATCTGCTGCAGTCGCAGAATACATTTTAGACTTATTCTAACAGCAGACTTTCTATTAACAATTAACAGATTAAATTTTTGAGTGCAGGTATCTATGTACACTTAAATCCCGTCCAGGCTATCCATCATCGCTCGACGCATCAAGATTCAACTTGAAGTTGAGTCAAGATGTTGAACCGTGTTGAATGGTCTGGGCGGGTTTTTCAGCCTCGTTTAACACCACTCAACGTCATCCAACATTGTTGAATCGGAGATGCGCATGTGTATTTTTTATCAACGAGTGGAGTGAAAGTAGCCAATCAGCGGGCGTGTAGAAATAACGTGACCGTCTTAAGGCACGTGAACTGGGCAAAATGCAGCACCAAAAATGAAAGAGATGAACTGGTCTCATGATGAGACAGGTGTACGAAAAATACCCTTGCCTGTACAAAACTCTCTTAAACCCAAGACACGATTCTCCCGACTGCTAGTCATTGTGTCTCATGCATTGTCTCAAAGATGGAAATTTGGTAACAAAAAAATTACAGCCCAACACGACTCAACACACGACAACAGTGTTGGACAATGTTGACCTATTTGATTCGTAGTGTGGACGGGAGCTTCAACTTGCTGTGGACTCTTGTTGAGTCAACAAAAGTTGAGTGATGTTGGATAGTCTGAACGGGGCTTTAGAAATGTGCTGGCTATTTATCAGCGACTATTGCTTCTATGGCCGTGAAACTTTAACGGACGCTTCAACCAAGTTTTATACATCTGACAGGATTTTCTGAAATTCGCACTTTCTTATCGTACCTCTCTGGGTCCGATTTCCCCCCGTTTTTCCACGTTCGACATGTCTTTTTTTATTCAAATCAATTTTTTTATTCAAATCAATTCAGAACGTATATTTAAATCGACGCTGTGATTAACAATGGATAATTCTTGGGTCTTGCTTTGCCATAAGTTCGAAAATAAAAATTGTGGACAAAGGTTTCCACTTTTCAATTCAAGAGGTGTATTACTGTTTAAAATAAGAGTTTTAAATGTCAGTTTTGACATTCTACAAACTAGATAGCTCCCTGAACATTATAGGACAGATTCATGTTGGAGGTGGCATGAACCTGTACCGTGCGCTACGTACGTACGTACACTCAAAATATTAATCTGTTATTTTTAGAAAGCTGGTTACCCGTTTTAATGCCATCATTAAATATATGGAAAGTTACTGTTTACCCTACTATACTGCATGGGTGGTACTCTCAGAAAGCTAAACTGTTATATTTAACAGAAGGTCTGTTAATTGTTCGAGTGATTCTAGAGTGTATTCTGTAATTATAACGTAATTATGTCATATTCAACAGAATATCCTGTTAGCCTAATACAATGTTTCTGTAGAAGTGAAGGAATATGTGTGTTTCATTTAACATGATAAATACAGCAGAATACGTTATAGAATCACTCAGACAGTAGACTTTCTGTTAAATTTAGCAAATTATTTCTTTGAGAGTACCACCTATGCAGTAGAAGTCAATGAACTTCCATATGTTCATATATTGTTTGCTGTATATTTCATATGCATATCTTCTTGTCAATGGTCGGTCATTTTCGGAAATGGCGTCAAGGGTGAACGTAAGAGCTTGGCGCCCCCAATTCAGGATCTTCATCCGCGGATCTGGTTTGATAGCTTAATATCCGGAATGACAAGTGATGTCTCCTAAATGCTGCAGTTAACCCCCCCCCCCCCCCCAAACACACACACCCACACCTCACCCCGACCCCAACTCACCCCCACACTTCCTGCAAGACAAGGCTGTGATTTTTTTTTATACTTTTGTGTGACACACCATGTTATCGTTTCGTTCCATCGTATCCTCGATCTTTGATAACTATTCGTTATCATCTTGGTAATTTATTTCTAGTTCTATGTTGTATGTCAAGCTAATAGCCCTACTCACACGCCCCCCCCCCCCCCCCCCCCCGTCTCGAAAACTCCTCCCTCCCCTCTGCTCAGTCTTATCACACAGAACTGCTATGATTAAGAATAAACTCAGATGAATCGAATATAAGTAGAAAATTGCACATTTATTATGTTATAATGGGCTAAAAAGTAATAAGCAATAAACAGTGGCATGTGGCGTAAAAGCAATTTTTAAGGGTACTAAAGCAGATACAAAATAGGCAAATGAAATTTCCGCATATTTTACCTCCGGTACTTTTTACACATATTTATTTACCTGCCCTTTTTCATCAAAGGAACCCCTGTGCCGTGCTGTGCCGCACTACCCCCACTGGCATGACTGGGCCCTGTATGACTGGGCCCTGTTACATACACCACGCATGCGCAGACTCCCATGAAATTATGTAAATATATAAATACCTATAATACAAAATGTCCAAACTATATACAATTGTAACAAGTATCGTATTAATAGTGTAATATTTTCAGTATGTTAGGAATGTATAAATGTTATTGCACACATGGCAGGACTGCTTTTGCTGTGGCACATATAATGGCTGCACCATTCATATAACTCATAATTGCTGTAGTACAAACATGACATAATTGCCGTAGCATATATGACACATAATTGCTGTAGCACAAACATTACATAATTGTTATTGCACATATGACGTAATTGCTGCAGCACAAACATGACATAATTGCTATAGCACACATATGACATATAATTACTGTAGCACAAACATGACACATAATCACTGCAGCACAAACATGACACATAATCACTGTAGCACAAACATGACAAGGGCTGTAGAACATGTGACAAATAACTGCTGTAGCACTAACATGACATGTTTGCTGTCGCCCACATATGGCACACAATTGCTATAGCACAAACATTACATAATTACTATAGCACATATATGACACATAATTACTGTAGCAGAATCATGACAAGTACTGTAGCACAAATTACTGACTTTCTCACATGTAACATAGATAATGATAGAAGATAAGTTGTTTACGCGAAAAAAAAACCCGCAAAGAGAGATAGCGGGGAAATGTACAAATCCCGTGCGTACAACATACATACATACATACAGACACACACACACACACACACACACACACACACACACACACACACACACACACACACACTTTCTGTATGTACCACACTTCTGTTAACACAAATGGCGCAAAACACTTTCACAAAAATTAACTGCAAAATAGGCGCTGCACACGGCAGAGCTTGCAGGACATCTCTACGCTTCTCATACCTGATAAATATATATATATATATATATATATATGTGTGACCAAACAATCCTTTTAACAGAAAAGCGCATACAGTAAGATGCCCAAATGACGCTATAACAATATATAATTTATATTATCTAATTTCACTCAAGATTGCATCTTGATAGTAAATCAGCAGAGGCACATCAATTTCATATGATATTGTCATGCAAATCTTGGTATTTACCACAAAGTACCTTTAGCTCTTGGTACAATTGCATTATACCCCCAAGATCTTTGTTTTTCAAAAACAGAAAACAAAATATACCTACAAAAGTTATATAGCACTTTTGTAATGCTTCTGACAGGATAATTCGCTCTCAGTTCACAATATTTACATGTATAGCTTCTGCCTGAGGAATATCAGTGGAGAAATGGCGGCAAACTCTACTGGATCTTAAATTTTGCTGGAAGAGAGAATGTAACAGGGGGACACGTATTTGATTATCTGACACTCCGCGGCATTACATCAAATAACGCAGTCCAGGCGATATATCCCGTCGGTCTTCAGAATGAATAGTTTGCTGATAGCATTGGCTTGCCATGGAAATAATTGGCTAACAAGTCGCTGATGGCATAGCAAGTGGAAATATCACATTATTAGGCATGCATAACAATAATTTACATGTCCATTAACACGACTCATATATTTATACACGTATTTAACGACTTCGTACGTGAGGTTCGCCTTTTGATGATTGGGAACGTTTGAACGCGTCTTGTTCAACTTTTTATTTTAATTTGCTTTTTCATGTTGCCTGTTTGGTTTATCTTATTTTCTAGGAAGAACCTGTCCTTCGTATTTTTTCTTTTTATGGACAATGACGAGTAGTATCCGTGGTGTTGAAACAGTGTCGGTTTTCTCACGATTCTTCCTGACTGCAACATCAACTTATTGAAATGTAAATAGGTGACATCATTAGGTTGTTCGTTGTAAAACAACATCAACATTTTGGCAAGTTTTTCAAGATCGTAAGAATGGAATAGCTTGCAATGAATCCGAGTTCACTGAACTCCAGGCAGATAAACCTTTTATGATTCCTCACGAAGTCCTCCATCATTCCGATGTAATTAGAACGGTGGTTACATCGTCTTCCAGCTGCAAATAATAATCTGCCACGTCACGACTGTACAACATTAAGTACGCGAAATCGTAATTCTGCTTGGAACGCCATTTACTCTCTGCACCGGGTGGTTGTAGGTAAGTTTGAGATTGTCCAGATCTGGGTAAAAATCTCTCGGAGCTTGAATGGTTCTCATGAGACCCGACTGGAAGTGGTTTTCGTATCGCTGTACAAGAGCTTTGGAAAGTTTTTGCCTGGAAGACTCCGCGAAATCCGCCAGTAGAATGACGAAAGCGACCTGTTCCACTTGCGTGGCGTTGGCATTGGCCAGCAGCGAGTCAATGGTGTTAAAGATGTAGGTTGCATTCTCCTGTCGCTCGATGGAGGAAATAGCGAACGTGAACTTCACTGTACAAAGACAGGAAAAAGGGTACGCTGTAATCTTGAGTTATTGGGAGGAAAATCCAAATGGACAGAATTGTTACACACAACATAATTATGACGTGTATTAATCATATCCAAAAATGAACTGTTTACATCACTGTTTTTTTTTTCAAATTTATTTAATTCAATGGTGTTTTAATGTCGCACTCAAGAATTTTTCACTTAACACTTAAAAATAATTTTTGTAGGGTTGGTATTTGGGACCACCTTTTGGTATGCATTTTCTAGGCGTAATAAAGTCATAAATGAGAATGTAACACACCCTTAATAAATATATTCAAGCCACAACCCGGCCTTTTCAGCTTAAAATGTGTTCAATTTTGAATTTGGATTTTGATTTTTTAATATATGAATTAGTATTATCATTATTCAACTGAAATGCATAGGTTTTCTATAAGACAAATTTACATTCAAACAAATTGATTAGACATGCATCAAATTTATTAAAAGCATTATTATGCAAAGACGATATATACCAAGAAGTAGTCCCAAATACCCACCATGCAAAATATTTTCAACTATACCCTTTTCCTCTCAATGGCAAAAAAATCGAAAAAAGACCATATTTGCAAATAAGTTTTCACCATCCTTCATCTAATTTTGGAAAAATATACATGTTTTATTCTCCTTTAATATATAAGTGACGGCAGCACGCTTTGCAGCGAGAGTTCAGTACCAAGGCTGAGATCAGGCTAACACCTAAGACGTGTGCTCTATAGCAAGTGATCTTAGTGAGTACCTCTAACTCGACGTGACCCGCTATGCTGCGCAGTTTATAGATTTATTTAATGTTTATCTTCAAACGCAAGAACTCACCAAGACTGAGCAATTCTGCATAGCGTTTCTACATCTCCCTATTTTACTGACCTTTGTTTGGCCTCACCTTTCCCGCCACAAGAGCGTTTTCGAACAGATTCGGTGGAATTTCAAAGAGCTTGGGCAAGGACTCTTGTTGTGGCCGACTTTTGTTATCATGCATACGCAGCCTGTCTTCATTTCTTTCTCTTAGCACGATCCTGGTGCCGGCATCTGAAACAAAAATGTATTTATTTATTTACTGAGACGATAGCAACCATAATTTAATGCATCACTGCTCATGGTATCTTTAATGGAGAAGACAACCTAGACTGGACACGTCCCCATTACTAGACACAACCATCTTACTGCGCAGGGTACCCTTACTGAACAAGAATCCTTACTGGCCACGGCACCCTTACGAGACACGGATCCCTTCCTGGGTACGGAACCGTTACTGCACATTGGAACCCTTGCTGCACACAACATCTTTACTGCACATGGCACTCTTACAGGACACGACACCCCTACTGGATAAGGTTTCCTTACCGTGCATGGCACCATTACTGAGCAACAATCCCTTACTGGGTACGGCACCCTTAGTGGGCATGGCACCCTTGTTGCACACCACAACCTTACTGCACACGGCACCATTACGGGACACGCATCCTAACGGAGTACGGCACCCTTAAGACACGTGAAACCCCTAGTGTATAAGGGCCCCTTTTACTGCACACGGCACTCTGACTCAGCACGGTGCACTTATTGCACTCGGCCCACTGTCTCGGCACGGTACACTTACTACACACGGCATTCTGACTCGGCACGGTACACATACTGGAGACGACACCTTTAATGGACAAAGCTACCTTGATGGGCGTGCTCATGCATTTAAAAAGATTAGGGCACAGAGAGCAAAAGACGACATTACCGAGAATTAACATTCCCTATGATGGTAAAAAGTTATGCTTGACTTGATGTCTAGATAATGCGAAGTAGAGCTTAAAATCTGCATTTTCCATCAGAATGAGGATTGTACCTGTTGAGGGTTATTCCCTTTGGACCCAGTAACGATCTTAGAACTTCAGCTATATTGCTATGGGCCGTGGTGCAATTGAAGCATTGACCCGAACAGTTAGTATAAAACCCTTAGTAAGATGAACATCCAGGTTGCAATACTTCACCGGTTAGGAGTGACCATTTGCTAAGCTTCAGCCTGTGGTCGCTGCTCGGGTTTTACTGCTTATGCTGTAGTCTTTTATGCTGCAATCCCGCATCAGCCATTTTGACTAATTCTAGACTGGAGACATCTAATAAATTACGATTGATATCACTCTATTTATTGCTTAATTCTGATTAAGTCATGGTGCTAGGGGGCGTTTAATTTGCTACTACCGAAGCATGAACAATTAGAATAAAAACGTAAGAAAGGTAAGCTGTCAGGTTGCCCTATTTCACCCGTTACGTGTAATCCTTTACCAATCATCATACTGTCGTCGCTTCCATAGTTTTACTCTCCATGGTGTATCTGTTCGTCGAAACAGACATGTGTATATCAGCCGTCAACTAAAATAGATGTTTCAGGGTCAATAATCGCAAACCAATCCACTAAACGACGTATAACACAAACCACCAAAGAACTAAGAAAGTATATGAAGTTCGAAAATATGGTGGAATCACGCAAAGAGAAGCAGTCAACAGTTTTCAATGATGTTGGAAAGACGCGAGGTATGTTCTATACGAGTGAAATCAGTATTCAAGTCGTGTACCATGCTAGAATATAAGTTGTCAATAATAAAATATGAATAAGTTGGGTTTTGAACTGTTCAAAAATCCAACGCGGCGATCTAATTGGAAACGATGAATACATATCCCCTAGCTGCAGGTTAAGCGAAGATAGCCACAATCATGAAGCAGAGTGCCAGGGATTCTGGACGCTCGGTCCATATGTACTTAAAAGATAATTATACTCATTGTAAAACTTTAAAAAGTTAGAGTGAAGGCGTTCGATGGAATAATCTTGTTACAGTAGTTTTTATTTATTGGCGGGGGGGGGGGGGGGGCGGGGGGGGGAGCAGTAATAACTTGTGATGTTGATTGTGATGTTGATAGTCACATATCACATAGGATTTAACAAAAACAACAAGGTGAGGTATGTGCCACGCCATATGTAGGTGAGGTATATACTACATCTTGTGCAGGAACCTTCGGTACATTGCTGTCCAAGTAGCCTAAGGATAATTTATAATGAGATATGTACCACACCTCCGTGGCTCAGTTGGTTAGCCCGATAGCGCAGCGTAATGACCCAGGGGTCTCTCACCAATGCGGTCGCTGTGAGTTCAAGTCCAGCTCATGTTGGCTTCCTCTCCGGTCGTAAGTTTAAAGGTCTGTCATCAACCTGCGGATGGTCTTGGGTTCTCCCCGGGCTCTGCCCGGTTTCCTTCCACCATAATGCTAGCCGCCGTCGTGTAAGTGAAATATTCTTGACTACGGCGTAAAACACCAATCAAATAAATAAATAAATAACGCCTTATGTAGGAACCTTCGGTAAATTGCTGTCCAAATAGACTGATGATAATTTACACTGTCTAAACTGAAACTATCCTTCTTGTCGTACAGCCTGAGAGGAAACCGTTTTGGCGGTTGTACAAATACAGGTTCAGACAAGATGTACCATCTGGAGGGTCTGCTTTAAATCCAGCGAAAGTGGATATATATTTTTCACAGCCTTTGCTATATATGGATTATCCAAATCGAGGAGATCATCAATATACCGTATAGTGAATGAGAAAGATCGCTACCTCGCTAATAAGACAAACAACGAAACATCTCATGAATGGTAACCCTTGCATGGAGAGTGGCTGAAGAAGGCTTTGTTGCTTTTGACATTAATGTAGCATTGGTAGGTTTTATTAAACACCTATGCAGTTAGTGACGAAATTCTATCAATGAACTCTGGGTGAGGAATTGTAGTATAGAAAGTGGAGAAATCCCTAGCAGAGATGTCCTTATACAGTGAGCGTATTTGAGCGTCTAGTTCTTCAATGAGACGTTTGGAGTTTTTACGATCCCACATACAGTTAATGTCGGAATTTTTTGGAGTTGCTCAACAGTATTATTTCCAAAATGACTGTACTTCTTGTAGTGACTTCGTTAAGAGAGTAGATAGAGTTTTGGTGTTACAACTGAAGTAAAGCGAGTTTTGCATGGAGATTAATATATATATATATATATATATATATATATATATATATATATATATATATATATATATATATATATATATATATATATATATATATATATTTGGAGTAAAGTTGTGACACACTCCTCTGAGAAACGACTGAAATATTTTAAATAGTTCCTCCAGAGTATTGGTTGTTCTAGAATACGTTGATGTTGTAGCAGTTGTTGTAGTGATATAAAGCACTTCTACAAGAACCTGGTAGTAATCATTTTTTGCAGGCAAATATTATATTACTAGGAGCTTAACGTATTTTCTCTGAAGATCACCAAGTGCTTTCTACACGCTAGGACCCTTCAGAATTTTGGTTGGCTGTCGCATGAGCTTTTAAATTAGAATCTATAAGGTGGATTGCATACACAACCTTTTTCTTTACTAGCTCAAGCCAAGTGTCATGGACTGAAGGTTCTATCTCCTCCCGTTTACACCATTTTTTGCCAAGCTTTCAAGCGCCGAAAGAACAATTTTCTTACTAGCTCTCTTATTTATGTTTCTCGGCTCTCTATACTTGGGACCCCTCACAAGCAGACTTCGTGCATCAGGATTATTAAGGTTACCAACCATGAACAGTTTTCTATAATATCAGCATTACTCGATGGATGCCCTTGGTGCGTAAATGCAATCAGGACACAAATCGTGTACAAAGTTCGTTTATAACATGTCGAGAATCAAGGTATGTATATCAGCTGCACTTTGATCACTTGGAGTGTAAAAATGGCTTTAAAATACAGGTTTCCTAAAGCCCCAAAATTAGCCCGAAAATTATTGGTTGCCTGTCGTGGTTATGTAAACGGCTGGGTTTTAGGGGTGTAGTCTCATTTCGCCTACTTCTTTTGTTTGAAATTAGAAATTGGAGGTAGGCGAAATGATAATCCCCAAGGTGTGAAGATAACCATTTAATGGGATTAAAACTCCAGGGTGTAATCCGATTAAACCTCAGGGACCGTGTGGACAAAAGAATGACCCAAAGATGGACGCATAGATCATAGTAAAAAACATATTGTTAGGAATGTAATACATAAGAGTGGTAAATAGATAAGTGATAAATGATGACAGTTAAAAATTACAAGTGTAGCAAGAACGATGCTTTGTCCGCAAATTCCACCAATGTCAGTTGTTCTCCCTGCAACTGTTCTTTCAATCTTTGTAGCTTCTCGTCCAGAGTCCGATAATCAGATTTTTTTCTGTTCAGTCGGTATTCGTAATTATTCCACACAAGAGTTACCCCACCTCTCGTAGTTGGTATGAATTCAAGTTGTGCTTGCACTGCTGCCATGATGTTACTTAATGATTGTCTCGTTTTTGTTTATTTACTGGTTTTAGGGCCACTTTCCTGGCGGATATCGTGGCCCATCAAATCAGTGTTTTATTTATTTTTTGTTTTTTAACACACGAATATTTTGGTTACATATGTACATGAGTCAATTGGTGGGATTAACCTCTTTGTGGTAGCATGTTACAGCTTATTGTATAGGTTCAAATGCTGCCATGGTTCAAATCATGCCAATGATTGTCTCAACGTCTGCGATCGTATTTATTGTGATAAGTGAGTAAAGTTCTGTCAGTGTCACTCTGATGCAAACGGTATTCCCCATCAAGACTTCAGTGAGCATTGCGCTTCTACTAAGTTCACTCAGCCGATGAGTGAATGACGCTCAGTAGGAACCCATTAGGGGGCGTGCCCCCAACCATCTACAGGATGCCTGTCCGAAAAATCTGAAGTAGGCGAAATGAGACTCATAAAGGTGTGAAAGTAGGCGAAATGAGGCTAAACCGTTTTAGGTATGCTTCCGGAACGTTTGTTTTCATTGTGAGGCCACGCTCAATCCCAAGCCTGTGATTATCCAAACTTCAGACAACCTATTCCATTTCGATCTGTCAAGGAGAGTTTCGAGCTTGAACTCTTTTGTCGTTAAAGGTAAAAACAGTCCTACTCTGTCATGTGACTTGTGAAAAATGTTAAGCAATCTTTGTTGACATTAAATTATGAACCACTTATCTCATTGTGTTTTTGAGGCACAAATGACACACTTCTTTCCTCTAGGAACTTCTCAAGATCACAGCATTTCAGATCCTGGAATTTCTCTATCGTTCATCTACTGTAAGTAACTTTTTGTGAAACTTTTTTCACACGCCCATGTTATAGCAAATGCGATCAATGGTAGTTATTTTTGACAGGTCACATGATATTGAGGTCTCAAGCTCACAGCATTTCAGATCCTGGAATTTCTCTATCGTTCATCTACTGTAAGTAACTTTTTGTGAAACTTTTTTCACACGCCCATGTTATAGCAAATGCGATCAATGGTAGTTATTATTGACATGTCACATGATACAGTCGGACTCCTTTTACCTTTGTAGATAAAAGCCTTTTACTCAAAACTCCCCTACTGGCTATGATATAAAAGACAACACGATAAATAGTAACACCAGAACAGTGAAGATAATGTGAGAATAGGGAAATAGTCACACGTGTTACTATTCAGCGTCTAGTCAGTTTATTTCAGATGGCGTTATTTCCAACGGTTCATGTGTTGCTTGAAAAGTCATGGGGGCTTCCGTGGCTCAGTTGGCTAGCGCGCTAACGCAGCGTAATGACACAGGGATGTCGTAATGACTCTCACCAATGCAGTCGCTGTGAGTTCAAAGCCAGCTCATCCTGGCTTCCTCTTCGGCAGTCGGAAGGTTTTTAGCAACCTGCGGGTGGTCGTGAGTCTGGCTCTGCCAGTTTCCTCTCAACATAATGGTGACCGTCGTCGTACAAGTGAAATATTTTTGAGTACGGCGTTAAATACCAATCAAATAAATAAAAAGTAATAACGCAGGCTTACAAACCCCCAAGCACTGTGGCTTAAGCAGAATTAGATAGATAAATGCAATTCATTGGGCGTAACTGGTCTAGAATTAATAATCAAAGTGCTGTGTAGGCATGACATTTAATATACAAACACACCAAGCCATTGGATCAGAGAGTTATATACTACAGGGAGGGTAGTGAAGATTTGAATACTTCAGGCGCTCAGGATTGTGTTTCATACGTCAACGGGTTATGGTCATATTTCACTGACCTTGAACAAAGCAGCATTTGTAGAGACTAAAACTCTATGACTGACAACATAGATCACCGGCTCCCTCAGGTGGCAAGGTTATTGCTATGTAGGAAAAGCCAAAGCCCTTCATTCTACTTTCAATGACACCACTGAATCTGCACTGTGATCAGCCAGGGGACACACTAGGCGGATATTAATCTCCCGTGAAATACGCTGACGATATGCGCAGCACACTGGGCGGATTTTTCCATCCATCGTGGTCATGAGGTTATGTCATGTGATCTAGTAAACCATGTGACACAAACAAAATTTCACAGTTCAACACAGTTCGGTGTTGTTTGATTGGTCAGCTCGATTTATCGACGGTCTAAATTCGCTGGAGCGGACACAGTACTTGATACATGCGAATTTCGGGGCGGACAAGATCGTCTGCGGAATACGCCGCCACAGGCGCAGACACTTTAAGTGGATTTTTAGAAAGTCACAAAGTACGTCCAGTCGAGCGAAAGGTTATAAATGCCAAGCCAGCATACCCACACAATCACAATCAAAAATACTTATTTTGGTGTAGTTTACAACATAAAATACTACACAGAATAGGGTTAGCCCGAAACAAGGAGGGGAGTGATGGTCTTACGTGACCGGTGAAATCCAACATGTTGTCAATTTACTTCAGTTAGGGTTTTATTACAACTGTTCATGTAAATGAATAAATAATAGCAAGTAGCACTTAAAGAGAAATGGGTAAAAAAAATCAATAAATGCAATTTATCTGAGGTCACTAGTGTAATTACTCAAATGCGTGTGGTGTTGTCAGATTTCATAAACAATAACATGAAAACAACGAAAAATTTAAGGACTCCAAAGCCGTTGCAACGGTACGTCAAACGCAGTTACCATGGTGACGTATCTCTTTACTGTACGTTGTCATGAAAATTTCGCCCGGCGCAGTTTTGCGACTGCTTCGTAGAACGGACCCCGGGAGCCGGTTTCATGAAATATATATTTACTCTTCAGTAACCCTTAGCTTAGTGCACTTTAGGCCCTATATCTCTACTGCGGATGGTCGTGGGTTTCCCCCGCGCTCTGCCCGGTTTCCACCCACTATAATGCTGACCGCCGTCATATAAGTGAAATATTCTTGAGTACGGCGTAAAACACCAATCAAATAAATAAATAAATTTATATCTCTACAACATACGTTGTGATTGTAGTGAAGTGTTTACTTAGCTAAGTACGCTTTATGAAATCTGTCCCTGGTCTCTTGACTTAAAAAAAACAACAACGGGATGTACATCTACCATTTCGCAGTATATTAGAGTTATCTGACCAAATGATTCCATCTGTCGTAGTTTACGATGTTGAAATATGGAGTGTTCATAATATAAAATGTATTATTACAGTAGAACTAAAATTTGTGAAACCTTTTCAAAATCTGTTGTCACGTTTTTGGTATTTAGAGAGTTGGGAAGAGGCTCTGTTGACATCATAATCTAATCCAAATGTCCAAACCAAAAAAAAAAATAAAAAAACCAAACAAACAAAAAAAAAAAAAACACAACATAAAAACAAAAACAAAAAAAAAACGACCTAGGAAAGTCAAAGTTTTCTTAAACAATTTAAACTTATTTAATATCTGGAATTGCCAGTAATTTTCAAATAATAATTGGAATATCCACTTCCACTGATCAGTTTCCCATGCAACCTTTTGACAAAATGACGGATGCAGCTGTGAGGCTCCTCTTAGACTCACCAATTTCCCTTGAGTAGTAAAGTTGATAAAGTGATGTTGTTGTTATCTACGGAATTAAAAATGGTGACTGTGGGTCTGAATAGGCCACCGTAATCTTTCAACTGATTTCAATATCGCCAATGAAAAGTTTTGTTTTTCTTCACGACAACAACCGCGCAAAGCAACTGACAAACAGGCTGAGCTAATCATTTGTGCAGTGTATCATGTGTCTAGGACAACGTGCATTTACCTGTTCAAAGTCAACCTGTACAGGCAATAATCGTAGCGAATAATGTACAAGGGATCAGCTAAAACACCTTACTGTAAATCACATAGAATTTATCCGAAAATTTCTGGCCGTAAGTTTGGCCCATTAGAGTTGCCGAAGGAGATGACAGGATAGAGACTCCCCAGGGGTAGACTCCCCTACACAGAGAGAAGGGTGATTATACACCCATTAGTCAATCTAGACTCATTAAAACGTTGTTCGTTGCTCGTAATATGCCAGCGGATTATTCTCAAGATTGGGTCCGTCGGCCGTAGAAAAAATTTTTTTCTTCTTATTTCACCCGTAAAATAACTTGCGGAAAATGAGCTAAAATTTCCCCAGTCGGTTACATCCACAGAGTCGGAGCTGGGTGTGGCACGACATATGAGATATTAGCAACCCTCACCTCCTCCATTAAACTTCGTGAAGGCTTTGGTTGCTAATCCACACCTTACTTGGGTTAACTACAGTACTTGACAGTGAGGCTTAAAGATTTCCCGACGGGTCACACCTTTGTTTTTACTCTTGGTGAATGAAGTGAACAAACCTGTAAATTCTAAAAATGTCCACGCTAGACAGGCTACTTGACGTATTACTTCTCAGGTCGACAGGGTAAATTTGCGGGTTACACTTGTTGGTCTCAATGAAATGGGCGAATGCTTAATTGTTCAGGCTACGTGAAGGTTGCCCGATGGTAGTATTATCGGGAGAACGGTGTTATCCGTTCACATCCCGTAAATATATTTAATAAATTGGCATATAAAGGTATTTCAGCGATACAGATCTGGTGAGTATCAGTCGTCAAGCTGTCGCAAAATAGGAGTGGAGTTTGTAACGTCTCATGCAGGTGTTATTTCGCTACAATTGAAACTCTCCTCTTCTATTGATATAGAAGACTAGCATTTTGCTTCTGTACTTCGAGAGTTCCTGTCTAACGCAGTAGTAGGCTAGGCTATAGGTTAGTTCTCCATATGTATAAATGTTGGACATTTGCCAGAACTATGTAGCTTCGATTTTGATTTTCAGTAGGAATATATTTAACGTTAAGTTTCAGGTATAGTCTTTAACCAGGTGAAATACTAACCATAAAGAAAGCCAAATATATACGGAGTTAAATAAATGCCAACTTACCGCTGATCATAAGCCTCATTGATTCTGCCCATATCAGTATGGACATCATGAAAGTTGGGAGAATTAGAATGGCCCAAATCTTACATTTCATTCCCTGCCGCATGGCGACGAAAATCAAGTCTACAATGCCGTCTGTTTTCTTTAAACCACTTTCAACTCGGTATAGGGATATTGTTCACTTGCTACAGTGTGCTTGTGATACGCACTTTCGGCAGAGTTTGAGGTAAAACTGAGGTGTGAGAATTTAAATTCAGTAAGTTCTCCATCTGTCTACGCCCGTCCTCGTTCTAAAAGTGGATAGATTGCCTGTTTTCTTGATCAACGGAGGGGCCAACCTAGATGTTTTGTGCAGTCTCGAAACATTTACCATGGGCTTCTCCCACTATGCTCTATGTAGGTCAGACTAAAGGTCGTCAAGGATACCCCTCTATTCGGGAGGCTCTTTGCCCACAACTCCAGTGAGGCGCGACTGGTTTAGTCCCGACGGTGCTGTCATAATACTAATGTGTTTAATTAGGGATCCCGTTCTTCCCGAACGGGATCCCTATTGTAATTGTTCTGTTTTTTCTTATTAGGGATCCCGTTCTTCCCGAACGGGTGATTGACAGACATCGCCATATGCCCTGGTCCAGATGTGGACTTTCTAACAACGGCCTAGATATCAGTAGAGCAGTGAATATGTGCATGGCAGGTCGCGGATTGAGACATAAAAGTACAAACTATGATTTTTCTTCTTTCTTTCTTTTCTCTTACCGCTGACGCCTGTCAGTCATGTCAGAGTTCGATCCCAGCTTAGCCAGTTTGGCAGGCGATGAAAATGTTGTCAATTTCAAAGTTTTAAGTAGGCTGCTAGGAGTAGTTGGATGTTCTTATGACGAAGCTGGTGTTTTTTTTTTCTCCGACGAACAATTTTGTCGCCAATTTCCATAAAAGTGCAAAAAAGTGCAATTTTCGTCCATGTTTGGAGGTCACGTGACACAAAAGCTCTGCAGCTGTGGAGCTGAAAATGACTGAGTGGAAACGGCTATATGTGTACTTTAATCGTGTGGAAAATCGTTGAACTGTCATAATAAATGTGGGAGTTGCAGGGCTTGAAAAATTGTCCAAAGGCCGATTGGCTATGTTTGGCACTTTGACGTCCGTATGTTCTATCATGCATTTTAAATGCATTAGCGACTAGGATGAAGGCACGAACATTGTAAGCATGCTACCCGACGTAGTTTGACGCCCTGGTCATGGATCTGGACTTATTTCTTTCCGGCGACGTACAGGTTTGCCGCAAATTGCGATCAAAGCGCGAAAAAGCGCAATTTTTCACCACATTTGGAGGTCTGTTGAGAGAAAACAGACTGTAAAGCTGAAAATCACTAAGTGCAAAGTGATACACATATACTCTGTGTGTGCTAAAAATCTTTGATCTGTGTCAACAAACACAGGACATGCACGTTTTCAAAGAATGTCCTAAGGCAGATTTACCACATTCGGCACATTTACATCAACTTGCTGTTATAAGGGCCGTTTTTTATTGGGTGTGGAAAACGTCATCGATCCGATCTGGGATCCCGGCCTAGGATCTGCTTTTCACAGATCCATTCTAGTTTCACATTAAGTCTGCTGTCTGAGTGATACTAGAATGTATTCTGTTATTGCAGACGATTATCCCATTAAATATAGCAAATTTATTCTTTTAAATCACCATAAAGATTGTATTACATAAATGTAGGAACAGACAATTATGTTGAATATGACACAGTATTATGTTATAATAACAGAATACATTTTAGCATCACTCAGATAGAAGATTAACTCATTTTTTTTTTAGGGCAACCTGAACGTAGGTAGACGTAGGTATTGTTGTGTTCATGCGTAATTCGTAAGTAACAATGTTCCTTAGGTGTGTATACATATATGTACTATGGCTTTTTGTAACTGGGCCCGCGCTAGCGCAGCGTGATGACCTAGGAGCCTCTCACCAATACAGTATCATCTGTATGTGGTATAACCAGAATAATGGTGGAAGGTGTGACGCACCTGGGTCATTGCGCCGTGTCGGCGTGCTAACCCCCTCAGCCACGGAGGCCCCTTCTAGTAACGTTAAGTGGGCTTCGTACTGGTAGGCTCTGTTTCCTTGCTCTAACCTCTCAGGGCTGAGCGTAAAGAGAGACAGCAACAAGTCAGAAGATAATCCCCTATTACAATGGGTTGTCTTTAAAATAGGAACAATTATTCCTCTACACCAAGTACAAGAATGTTGTTGTCTCTTAAGAATAACGTTGCATATCTCCAGTATACAAGGCCGTACAGCCTGGGAACAGTTCAGTCGATATACTACATATATATCAGTACTTTATGAGGGCAAACGTGTCAACGTAAAATAGATGTTTAAAAGAAAGAAACTGTGGAAATGAAGTAAGCCTCAATAGTAAAACCATTGATAGCTGTATCGGAAAATACTTCTGCCATATTTTGTTTTCATTGTGTTAAATAAACGAATAATTGAACGTTTTGACTTGAATTACCATATTGATAATACATGCTTCTCAACATTGCTACCCCCCACCCCCACCCCCACCCTTCACCATCAATATATATATTTATATCCGTGACCTAGTGCTTAGTGTGATAGTGCAGAAAAAATCGCTCAGAAGCCTCTCACAAATTCGGTTGCTGTGAGTTCAGGTCCAGCTCATGCTGGCTTCCTCTTCGCTCGAACGAGGGGGAAGGTCTGCCAGCTACCATGGAGATAATCGTGGATTTACCACCAGCTAGATCTGCTCGTGCTCCTTCAATAATCCTGACCGCGGTCGTATAAATGAAATATTCTTGAGCAACTTCTTGAGTTCCACGTACATCACCGATCCCGTGAGTAAATGAATAAATCAGAAAGTTATTCTATTTGAAACATGTGACTCTCCATTGGCTCAGATTGTTAGACGAACACAACACCACACCAAATGTATGTACAAACGGATAAACTATCCCATGAGAATTTTAAAAAGTATAACTTTTGTTTTATCAAATAAGTCAGAAAAAAATGTCTGTGGTTGTTTAGGACTGTTTCTACCCCACTTCCGAGATAACTTTTATATACAACTTTGTGCAAAGAGTAAACACACTGCACAAGATGATAAACACCTGGGCTGTTTAAAATACTGATGAGGCTGGCTGAATTCATTAACAGATCCAGAAATTACCCATCACACAGTATAATTTCCCTTAAAATAAATCAGTCACGAAAATGACTTCCAAAATTATAATTCCTCTGGACTGAAACGGATCATAATTTATTCGCATGTACGAACCACATCGCTCACATCTTATTATCCCAAGCCAGATTGTTGAACATTTCTTATTATGCATTTTAAACAGGAGTAAAAATACAGTATGTTCAAGCTGCTGTTACAAAGATTAAATCTAACATACTTGAAAATACAAGCGTTCAGCATCTGTTATGTAGCCATAGAATAAAATATGTAACATCTGACATTCTATATGTTCCACCCCATTTCATTAAGTGAATTGATGATATACAAGACCTTGGTTGCCCTTTAATGGCAGGCTTGCTCCCTTTACATGGATTGAGATTCCCACTATGAATGAAATTTACTGCTTATAACTTCAGATGAAATTAAATGTGGAAATCTAGAAGATCTTCTAACTTTTGATAGGGTGGTCCTAATGCCACCATACATGCTATTAGTGCTGCCTCACTAAGACACCATGCCATAAAGTCACCAGACATGATCTGGTCACATTATCCGGACTCCACACCAACCAGTGCATGATATATCCTTAATCTACTATTCGAAAAAGCGTCAAGTACCAAATTTTGGTACGTCTGTTGTGATCTGAAAGGGGATTGAACCGTTCATCATTTACTCACTCCAGGATTACTTGAAGCACTCGGCTATCACAGCAATAACACAGAAACTGGGTACAAGTTACAGCAATCTACCAATGAAACTTCACTGGTCATTGATTAGTGTTCTAGTATAACGATATTGTAGCTATACGAGTGTGAAACCCGTGATCGCTGGGGAAACTAATGAATTGTAGAATAAGGAAGTGAGAGGAAAACTTTCTTACGTGTCTTTAACTTCCAAGGGAAGTAGCCACATTAATTATTGGCAAGTCAGAAAATAGCACAAACGACCATACAAGCACCGTCAACAATGTCACCACTAAGAAAATAACAGCAGCGATAATAGATATATTTATGCGAAGCATGCCTCTTTTACACTTGTTCTTTTTATACGTCTTTTCATTTGTAATTATTCGGTTTAGAGATCACAGGCAGTTGACAAGTAATTTCTTACCTCTGAAAGAATTCCATAGTTCCCACTAAACTTCATCGTAGGACAAGTTCAGCACATAATATGATGTAAACACCATGCCTATGGCATTCATCAGGTTTTAAAAAAAAATCTTGACCAAACATAAACCTGCTCTAGGAAAACCCGTACATGCTGTCCAGCCATTTCCTACCCGATACAGAACCCCTCAAAAACCAATTGCCTAAGTTGATTGTGACCACTATTGCAGCACACGTTAAAAAAACATTTGTTGCCACGCTAATTACAATCAACTTAACCTACTATCGCCTTGTACAGGAGGTACCTGGGGCACGTAAAGAGCATTTAACATCTATGGCAGCCAGTACTGTACAAGTATTACGTCGCCATGGTAGTTACGTGAATGTAGCGGTCTTTGTGAAACGGGATTCTGGCTGCCCAAATTCTTCGACAAGATGTATGGATGGACTGAACAGAAAGCCATACATATAATGAAGACAATACCCAGAGTTGGCAAAGGGCCACAGACACTACAGCGACTACTTCCTTTCTACAAGGAGCGAATAAAAATCCCAAATCTGCAACTCCTAGAACTATATATGACTACGGTGGTAAGTCACGGTGGTATTTACCCTTTTGGAAATTCAATATGATATCATGTGAAGAAAGTGTATGTGTATTTTCATGATGCTGACACGGTAACATTTCTCCTTATGTCGTTATAATGTGGCAGTGTCAACGAGGAGCTAATATTAAAACAGGCGCGACAGTCTTCTGAGTATCGGGAAGCAGTAGAAATAAAAATATTGATTTGGGTGCAAAGCATGAACTAACGTGCACCATGACAGCTGCCAACATTGGCTGGACTTAAATCTAACCCGATCTTCCACTTCCACACGTGCCAGAAGAGGGTGTATGAATCAGAGGCTGGTGCAGCTCTAAAAAGGCAATATGATCAAATTTATGTTCAATTTTATTCAAAAGCAAGGTGTTTTATATAAATATTTATCTTAGGGTTTAATGTCGTACTTGCTTGCTTATGCAAGAACAGCAATATGCCATCAAACTTTGACAGTGCATCTATAACATGCTTGAAAGAAACTGATAACATTGGCAAATCGCCTTCTAAATTAAAGGTTTACCACCATTTATAGTGGGTAATAGAAAAGCCAATTTTTTCGCAGTTTACCTCGATCCAAACATTATTTCTTTACTATGGCTAGGTTGATTTCATGAAGATTTACACTAATTGATCATCTGTTACATTTTTTTTTGTAAATAAGCCTAGCATGGATCTAAAATATGGATGGTCACAAATTTAAAAGCGTCCACAACAGGCCCAAATGACTGGATTATAATTAAATCCCTCGGGGAATAAAATATGCACACAAACCTGAAAACATAGTTTTAATTTTTGCCTGAATTCTACAACACTGTATGGGAGACAAAACATCTGACAAGTCCTTTTCAGGCTGAATGTACTCAATGTCCTCTCCTGCAAAAACTCGCATTTCTGTGAGTTTCTTAACAACCTTTTCATTCTGCACTGGAGGCAATTCCCATATAGCAATTTCCCCATCTTGACTTTCAGCAGGTCCCTCAGCCATATCTGATAGGGGAATGTCAAAGGTAGTGGTGCTTTCGATTCAGCTTGTTATCCGGAAACTGTGATAACCGAACCTCTATATAGTATACTCTCTGAAGAGCAACTTGTTGCCTAGATATCCTAGGCGTTAAAACCAGCTGTACAATTCTCTGCAGAAGTATAATGTTTTGCCAGACAGCATCAGAAGTGTCCTCTACCCTGTCACCGATCACCAGGGGAGTAAATCGCAGCAAGCACGTCTGTTGAGCTTGGCCACCTATTTTACTTCCCTTCTCCAAATCGTTGACATTTGGTTTGTCACGCGCATCATCTCTCAACAATTTCAATGTTGAGAATTTTCTTCCTAAATACTGCCAAGAGGATCACTTTTTTGTGAAAATGAAGTATGCAAAATACAATGCCAGATCACACTGAAGAACCCCTTCAAATAGATCATGTGCTAAGCAAGGAGGTAAACCTGGACCTCATACGTGAAACTATTTCAGCTGGTTAAATAAAGAGTCAAATTTCATACCATAAAATCGGTCAAGTTGTGGATCACTCTGAACTTTGATCACTGCTTCTTTGTAAGCACTTATGCCATGCTTCCAACCTAGAAAACCGGAATCTTCTACCTCTTTTGTGGTTGCCAAGCAATATCTACATTTGTAATGTGCGCTGCTAAATGTCACCACAAAACCGCCAATACAATGACTCCCAAAGTTATCGCCTAAAATGAACACCACTGTTCCACGTATTGTATTGCTTAAACCGAGTGTAGGTATATCTATTCCAGTTTCCAGTGTGTTTAGATCATTTATGAGTGTCCCAAAAACTTTCCTCTGGCCAAAGTAAACTAAATCGGATTCTTTGCAGAGTAAAACAAGTTGAACTGGGTCGATTTCTGAACGACACAATGAACCAAAATGAAATATATGGCGAGTGTCTTATGTTTCTCTTTGGCACTTCCTAATGGGTCCACAACTTCAAATGCATCTTGATACAGAATAATTTTCAAAGATGATGATTCTCTCCTGAATGGTTCATTTGACCTAAAAACATTTCCATCTACATAATGTTGTAAATCAATGTTCTCCGTCATTGTTTCCGAGTGTACATATGGTCTTTGACAGTTCCATCGTGGAAAATGGCTTGTAGAGTTTTAACATCATGACAAAAACGTTTACTATTTTTAGAATTAAGACCAAGATACAGTTCAACAGGTGCAACATTTCGAAACTGTTCTTTGTAATATTTGTCTTCACTGTAATGCGTTCCAAGAACACTGTCTCTCCTTCCATGACATCTCTGAAAAATGTCAGAATCAAATGTCTCCTTAACAACCGAACTAATATTTTTTTCTGATGCACCTCTATCCAGCAATGTAGTTTTAAGAGTGGACTGAAGTATTCCCTGATTTAGTTCATTTATACTTTGGAGTTCATCAACCAAGGTTTGAACTGCTGCACTTGTTTTGTAATATGGTGTTTAGTTTGAAGTGTTAAATAAAGTAATGCAAGATTTCTTTCAGATGCTTTTGATAAGATTTCACAGCTTTGGCTGTCAGCAATGCTGCTTACAAACAAGTCTTCAGAACCCCAACTTTCAATACTACCAGTATTATCAGGCAGTTGTTCCGTTAGATCGAATTTGGTCCATGATTGATAGTTGCCGACGCACAGATTCAACTCCACTGCACTAGTTTTTTAGCCTCTGACATCTCGACGCTCGTTCTGATGGCAGCGTGCAACATGTTGTCGGATAGCCGAAATCGAAGTATAGCCTGACGACACGCAATTCCTTACACCGCAACGAAATCGGGCCTCAGGCACAGAACCTACACCCGAACACAGACAAGATGTGCACGTAGATTCTCCAAACTTACCCGCTTAACTTTCGCTGCGCGCCAATCGGAAACACACCAATATCCATCGCCCTCTGGAGGCAGGCAACGTACAAAGGGGAGGTCACTAGCACCTTTGTAAATTGCATTCTCTAAGCGGCCAATAGGTCTGCAATGTAAAAAACATCTTAACTTATATTAGGTCTTTTGTCACTGAAAACGTCTTTACAAATAATTTCTGTCTCTTTCTTTCGACAACGTACGTGGTTATCTGTTATATATTATTTCTGTGAAAATCAATTTAAAATTTTACCACTCATTATTGTTTTCATAAGAATGGACAATAATTCCTTCAATGAGCATTAGCTGAACGTTGTAACCTTGACAACAACATCAAAATAACAATTAAAATGTTAATCGTTTTTTCACAGTCACTCAGGTCTAGTAAATGGTGTACTAAACGTCAAGTGGTCAGTCAAAAAAAAACAATTTGTTGATGTACGTGTACACGATGTTAATTTATCATCAAATGCAATGGGCAGTAATGAGATTTAATCAGTATCTTTAATTCGCGCTGTGGTCAAAACTAAGACTGTAATTATAGAATTTATGACTAAGTAAATAAATAATCTGATAATAGAGCACAGGCCAAGCCATGTAAATTTACAGCTGCACAAAATTGTGAATCTCCTAAATTTTGGAGTAATATTACACATAATAAATGTAAATTAACACCTGGAAGTATTGTCCACCCAAAACAGTCCTAATGGGTGTGAATATCTACAACTTATCACATGGTAAATATACAGACGTAATGCAGACCTGCAAATATTTGTAAATATACGACATGGTCCAGTAAATATACAAAAAAGGAAGCCAAATAACACCTTTAAAAACTGTAAATCTTTCCACAGCCGCAACGATTGTGACAATTAACAGTATTATTTACAGTAATTTAACAGACTTTTTTCACAGTGCATATCGGCCGTCAACCAAAATGGACGTTCCATGTCAATAATGTCAATCCACTTATAATCCACTTAAATCCACTTCAACTGTTACATAGGTATGTCGGTTCAATGTGTAGGTTATTTAGCTCTGCACCTCAATGGTTTAATGATGAACTACTTGGATTAGTGTATGAGAAAGACTCCAGTAATTGTTTTTCTTTATAAACATTGTATAAGCGCCATATATAAACCCCGCACTATGATGAAGTACCACATAAAGCGTGGAAATATTGTTAATCTCTGCAGAATTATATAAGAGCCAGACGTGAAGATGACACAGGTAAATTTCAGTTACCGACGGCGGTAATTTTTGGAAAGATGTGTCAAGTTTAATTCTTTTGTCAAAGTACCGTAAGTGACAAAAAGGTAATTTGGTGGTTTTTATTGGGTCACATGGTGTCGTGAACTAGCACTATATAACGCCACACGAAATATTGCTGTGATTTCCCCAGTCTTGCAAATGTCCTAACTTCTAGTACTTTCGTGAATATTGGCTGCACAAGTATAAAGGTCGCACGAACACGTTTGCACAGTCCCCTGTTTTGAGTACGGTGTTTACTGGCATGTGATGTGTATCGTGTTTCCTTGCGTTTTATGTGTGCTGTGTTTCCCGGCTGGCGATGCCGGCCGTGTTTCCTGGCTTGTGATGCCGGCCGTGTTTGCTGGCTTGCGATGTCGACCGTGTTTTCTGCATTGCCATGTGGGCCGTGTTTGCTGCATTGCCATGCGGGCCGCTGTATCTGGATTCCTGTCGTTCGGCCTGTGTGCTGACGCGGGCCATGTTTGCTGCATTGCCATGCGGGCCGTTGTATCTGGATTCCTGTCGTTCGGCCTGTGTGGTGACGCGGGCCGTGTTTGCTGCATTGCCATGCGGGCCGCTGTATCTGGATTCCTGTCGTTCGGCCTGTGTGGTGACGCGGGCCGTGTTTGCTCCATTGCCATGTGGTCCGTTGTATCTGGATTCCTGTCGTTCGGCCTGTGTGCTGACGCGGGCGGTGTTTGCTGCATTGCCATGTGGGCCGTGTTTGCTGCATTGCCATGCAGGCCGCTGTATCTGGATTCCTGTCGTTCGGCCTGTGTGCTGACGCGGGCCATGTTTGCTGCATTGCCATGCGGTCTGTTGTATCTGGATTCCTGTCGTTCGGCCTGTTTGCTGACGCGGGCCGTGTTTGCTGCATTGCCATGTGGGCCGTTGCATCTGGATTCCTGTCGTTCGGTCTGTGTGGTGAGGCGGGCCGTGTTTGCTACATTGCCATGCGGGTTCTTGTATCTGGATTCCTGCCGTTCGGCCTGTGTGCTGATGCTGACGGTGTTTACTGGATTGTGATTGTAATGGATGTGTTGTAAATTTTATGATTTTGATTTTGTCTGACATTCGATTTTTTCTGTTATATCTTTTATCAAACGTTTTTTTCATACATGGGGACTTATTTATTTATTTGATTGGTGTTTTACGCCGTACTCAAGAATATTTGACTTACAGAACGGCGGCCACTGTCTCTTATGGTTTGTGTTACCCAGAAACTAGGCTTGGGTTACGCTGTAAGGCTTACAGTGTATGTATGCTGCTAGTTTACCGTTTGCCTTTTTTATCATGTAAATGATGCAGTAATCAGTGTATTGCTACATTGAATACATATATGTAAAACGAAAAGGTCATTCAGTCACGAGGTACCTGTTCAAACCTGAATATGGTCAGGGAATTTGTATGGGGGCCTCCGTGGCTCAGTTGGTTAGCGCCCTAGGGCAGTGTAATGACCCAGGAGCCTCTCACCAATGCGGTCGCTGTGAGTTCAAGTCCAGCTCATGCTGGCTTTCTCTCCGGCCGTATGTGGGAAGGTCTACCAGCAACCTGCGGATGGTCGTAGGTTTCCCCCGGGCTTTGCCCGGTTTCCACCCACCATAATGCTGGACGCTGTCGTATAAGTGAAATATTCTTGAGTACGGCGTAAAACACCAATCAAATAAATAAATAAATAAATAGGGAACTAGTACACTCCAAAAATTAATCTGTTAATTTTAACAGAAAGCCGGTTTGAGCGATGATAGCATGTATTCTGTCATTATAACGTATCACTGTGTTCTATTCGACATTATATCCTGTTTATTCTAATAAAATTTTTATTTTGAATTAATAGAATGTGTGTGATATTTAACAGAAAAATCTGTTGCAATGGCAGACTACATTCTAGCATCACTCGGACAACAGACTTTCTGTTAAAATCAACAGATTCATTTTTTGAGCGTATGCGTACACGTGGGAAAGATCTTTAGTGAAATGTTAAAGGTCGGTGGTTTACTACGAGCAGTCCCGTTTTCTCTAGGCCTACGTATGAAGCCGATCCTCATTGTTTGCATAAACTAGAATCGAATACATGTAAATAAATTTATAGTGGAACAAAATCTAACTTTAGTCGGATTGAATCAGAAGATCACGGATTAAGGGGCGCAACTCTTCGAGCAACTTTTCACTAGTGTAGACATTTCTACTATTGACATCGATCTTGAATCTAACTGAATCGGCCTCTTTTACCCGGTTTATTACAGTTTTTAGCTGTCACTCATTTGTCAAGTTGTATAATGCGTTAATTGTCTCTACGTATGCACAGAGAGGATCATATGGTGGACCGTTAAAAAAAAACGTGTGAAAATATTTTTTGTGATGGAAGTTCGACACATTTATGCATAAATATTCTCTAAATGAGGAAGGAATTCGTGTATATACATGAGCTGAATATCGGTCTTTTCTCCAAACAATGGTGTTGAACCAGAGTATTAATCGTATTTATATTTTACATATATTCACATATATTTTCAGAATTCATGTTACATATTTAGGTGTTTTTTTTTATATAACGACATGTTTACATTGAGATAGGTTAAATGAAAATAAAAGTCGACTTGAGTACTGATCAATCCAAAACTGACACAATAGAGGAGGTGCTCAGTCTTATCAGCATTAAGTCTGTCAGAAGACACACTTTCACATTCCACCACGTAGCAGTCTGCGTGCAATTCCTCCCGTTTCACATTGGTGTCTTTAATTCTTGTGTATTCTTGTTATGTGTGTCGGCAGGCTCACGACAGGAGGTGATTTGCGCTATTTAGATAATACAAAGCTACAGGATACTTTTACTTCTAGTTGCGATAGAATGCCACGCTGATGTCTTAATTGCTTCACATCCTGAAAACTAACACAGGACAGTGTAAAGTTACATACATGATCGGAAAAGCCAGAGAGGGAGCACACTTCGTTTTCAGAGTACGGCACTCGAAAAGGATGTCGGACTTGCTTAGTTGCATAGATGAAGAAAGTCAGGCTCTCACTGCTGGAGTGCAGAAGTCATTACATAAAACGACAAGCAAGACAGCCTCTCACTGCTGGAGTACAGACGGTATTACACAAAACGACAAGCAAGACCCGACTCACTACCCGAGTGCAGACGTCATCACATAAAATGATAAGCAGGACAGCCTCTGACTGTCGGACTGCAGACGTCATTATATAAAACGACAAGAAAACCAGCCTTTCACTGCTGGAGTGCAGACGTTATTACATAAAACGACAAGCAAGACAGTCTCTCACTGCTGGATTGCAGAAGTCATTATATAAAACGACAAGAAAACCAGCCTTTCACTGCTGGAGTGCAGACGTTATTACATAAAACGATAAGCAAGACAGTCTCTCACTGCTGGATTGCAGAAGTCATTATATAAAACGACAAGAAAACCAGCCTTTTACTGCTGGAGTGAAGACGTTATTACATAAATAGACGAGCAAGACAGTCTCTCACTGCTGGTGTGCAGACGTTATTACATAAAGAGACGAGTAAGACAGTCTCTCACTGCTGGTATGCAGAGTCATTACATAAAACGATAAGCAAGACAGTCTCTCACTGCTGGATTGCAGAAGTCATTATATAAAACGACAAGAAAACCAGCCTCTCACTGCTGGAGTGCAGACGTTATTACTTAAAACGACAAGCAAGACAGTCTCTCACTGCTGGAGTGCAGAGTCATTACATAAAACGACAAGAAAGTTGGCCTCTTACTGCTGGTGTGCAGACGTTATTACATAAATAGACGAGCAAGACAGTCTCTCACTGCTGGTGTGCAGACGTTATTACATAAAGAGACGAGTAAGACAGTCTCTCACTGCTGGTATGCAGAGTCATTACATAAAACGATAAGCAAGACAGTCTCTCACTGCTGGATTGCAGAAGTCATTATATAAAACGACAAGAAAACCAGCCTCTCACTGCTGGAGTGCAGACGTTATTACATAAAACGACAAGCAAGACAGTCTCTCACTGCTGGAGTGCAGAGTCATTACATAAAACGACAAGAAAGTTGGCCTCTCACTGCTGGTGTGCAGACGTTATTACATAAATAGACGAGTAAGACAGTCTCTCACTGCTGGTGTGCAGACGTTATTACATAAATAGACGACCAAGACAGTCTCTCACTGCTGGTGTGCAGACGTTATTACATAAATAGACGAGCAAGACAGTCTCTCACTGCTGGTATGCAGAGTCATTACATAAAACGATAAGCAAGATAGTCTCTCACTGCTGGATTGCAGAAGTCATTATATAAACGACAAGAAAACCAGCCTCTCACTGCTGGAGTGCAGACGTTATTACATAAATAGACGAGTAAGACAGTCTCTCACTGCTGGTATGCAGAGTCATTACATAAAACGATAAGCAAGACAGTCTCTCACTGCTGGATTGCAGAAGTCATTATATGAAACGACAAGAAAGTTGGCCTCTCACTGCTGGAGTGCAGACGTTATTACATAAATAGACGAGTAAGACAGTCACTCACTGCTGGAGTGCAGAAGTCATTACATTACACGACAAGAAAGTGAGCCTCTCACTGGCGGACTGCTGAAGTCATTACATAAAACGAGAAGCAAGACAGCATCTCAATACCGGAGTGCAGACGTCATTACATAAAACGACGGGGCCTCCGTGGCTCAGTCGGTTAGCGCGCTAGCGCAGCGTAATGACCCAGAAGCCTCTCACCAATGCGGTCGCTGTGAGTTCAAGACCAGCTCATGCTGCCTTCCTCTCCGGCCGTACGTGGGAAGGTCTGCCAGCAACCTGCGGAAGGTCGTGGGTTTCCCCCGGGCTCTGCCCGGTTTCCACCCACCATAATGCTGGCCGCCGTCGTATAAGTGAAATATTCTTGAGTACGGCGTAAAACACCAATCAAAAAAAAAAAAAAAAAAAAAACATAAAACGACAAGCAAGACAATATCTCACTGCCGGAGTGCAGAAGTCATTACACAAAACACGATAAGGAAGACAGCCTTTCACTGCCGGAATGCATGCTCAAAACAAAGATAAAATGTGGTACGGCTAACGGCAGCGACATCAACTGTCCTCCAGCCAGCTTTCACTTGTGTGTCCTCGCATGCTATACCTTGAAATCGGGGATCCTGACCAAGTTGAAGTCCGATTTTTCTATAATTTGCTTTTTGGTGTTTCCATTAAATTAAATTCAAGGTTTACTATCTGCGCCCAGAATATATGAGCGAAATCGTCGTATCGTCCACTTGGTATACTAATGATACGCTTTTCAAGGGTCCAAAATGTATCTTCCAAAATGTTTGCTGTAAAGGTCTTTCACTTACATGATTTTCAGGATTCCAATTAAGGGGTCGTGGCCTGAGGGCACACTTAGGGATTAGTACAGATTAAGTTCAATGTGCACAGGTCAGTACTTTACAGGGCTTCTGGGTACATAATCCCAGATCAGAGCTCAAAGAAGGACAACACAGGCAGACAGTCAAACTTTCTTTATTGATGAACAGGTGAACTGGTTACTTGTTAAATTCAGTTTACAGATCAATGTAATATTGTGCCTAGGGGCTATTTAGTATGACAACAAAGGCGTTGTCTCCTTTAAGTCTCCTTTAATGTGGGCCCGTTGTCTTGGGATGGGCTAGCAGCTTGTTCTATACGTCAATTGAGGAACGACATCCTGCGATGATTTATAACCGGAATGTTAAAGCAGTATATATGTATAGTTTATTTACATCCTGGGTACATTTTGCCTATGAAATGTAATTTATTCACTTCTAGACTTCACTAATTGAATTATTTGGTGTTAAACGTCGAAGAAAGATCATTTGACAACGACAAAGTTTATTGATGGGGGAAACCGGATTAATGCTCCTTAAACATATTCTGACGTAAAGCCGTAGTCGAAAGAGCGAGGGCTGGATTCGAACCAGTGACCTTATCGTTAAACACTCTGAGTACTCCAACAAGATAAACAGATTAGAGCGTAAATGAATGCCGAGTTTAAACGAAAAGGGTATTTATGGATATAAAGGTGCCATAAATGTCTGAAATATATTCTCTGCGTGCTGTTACTTGTGCAGATCAAACCTATATATTTTCCCCCGGGCTCTGCCCAATTTCCACCCACCATAATGCTGTCCGCCGTCGTATAAGTGAAATATTCTTGACTACGGCGTAAAACACCAATCAAATAAATAAATAAATAAATCAAACCTATATATTCATCAAACATTGTCGTTTTATCATGTGTCGCCTTACAATATGTAAAGAAGTAGACCAAGTGCGCAGACCTTTAGTTTATGAGCGATTTCTGCTGGAGTAATAAACTTAAGCAAAACGTCTTCAGTTAACACCCAGCCACCACCTCCCACCCCACCCCACCCCTAACCACAAATAAAACAAAAAGGGAGATGCAAAATGAGAGAACAGCAGTTTATATTGTGTCACTAAAATATAAATCTATATGGCAATAATGTCCAATCGGTGCACCGATTCTGAGTTAAACCTGAGTCAAACGAACAAATAAATAAATATATAAATGCAGGCTTGTGGCCAGCAGACCCATTTCTCTCCGTATGGTGTGTAATATATAGAGCTGGGTTATTTATTTATTTGATTGGTGTTTTATGCCGTACTCAAGAATATTTCACTTATGTGACGGCGACCAGCATCATGACCGGGGGAAATTGGGCAGAGCCCAGGGGAATCCCACGGCCATCCGCAGGTTCCCCCCGTACGGTGAGGAAGCCAGCGGGAGCTGGATTTTAACTCACAGCGACCACATTGGTGAATGGTTCCTGGGTCATTGCGCTGCACTGGCACGCTAACAATCTCGGCCCAGGTAGTAGACCAACAGAGGTTGAGAGGATTAAATCTGACCGACCCAAGGCCGACTGGAGTTTAGAGTTTACGAATTTTAATTAGCCGAATGAACCGGAGACGTACTGGTATAAAGAAATAAAAACCCGATACTCAACGACTTACAAACTATAATAAACTATATATAGTTTATTTATATGTACACCGATTCAGGAAGTGACTACAGACTGTAGACTTTGCTTTAAGAGTCATATTATAGGCAGGCCTCGTGAATATAAATGGAGCTCATTTAACCTATAAAGAAGTATTTCGATATAACGCGAGACAAAATGTAACGGAGTACGATTTCAAAGGTTCTGCAGTGCCGTGATCACCGAAGCCTCTAGAAAACGCCATTTACATAAGGCTACGTTTATAAATTACACATGTATATACACCTTACTTCAATCTAGTTGGGTTATAAAGGACAAGCCTGTGACAGACGATAATTTAGCTGTGCTTTTTAATTTCAGTCATTTAAATGAGAACTATTATCTTAACTGAATCAGTCAAGGGATTGCATTGGACTGCTTGGACTTCTTCAAAAGAGGTTTTACTCGTGAGGTAAGTTTTGTAAAATTTTATTTACAATGTTTAACGGTTGATTTTTCTTGTGTTTTAATGTGTATATATATTAATATATGAATTTTCGTTTATATACGGACAAATTGTGCACTTCTGATAGTATTGTGATAAGTAAATTGTTTACGGACCGAAAAGGCATCCAAAAAACATTGCCTCTCGGGAGATTACTGAAAAAACGCGGTAACGAAAAGCCACAGTCGAATAAGCAAGAGCTGGTTTCGATCTCGCGATCTCACCGACAAAGGCGTTGTTGTCTATAAACGTTGTTAAGTTCATGTTTCAATATTTGCCCCAAACCCTGGAAATCGTTCACGAAAGCATCTTTGATGGTTCAGGCTGGGTTTCACACACCATGCTAGGGAGCTGTTCGAATGTCAGGGAGATTAAATCAACCAGGTATATAGTCTAGGGACTTGTTCCACAAAACAATGGTACAGTGGACTGTAACTCACCATGACCAATCAGGATTGTGATCATTGGTAATACACACAAATGCCTAATGGCTGTTGCCCTTCGTTTTCACCGTCGAATGCATTTTCAGTTTCAAATGGTTTGTACAGGGCCTATATTTACGTATGTACCTAACAACTTTTCCGTCATATTTTATTCAAACTGTCCCTTTGAAACGGCACAGTTTTGTGTTGCCTATAAAAAAGAAAGAAAAAAACAAAAAAAGCGCATTGAAGCAATGTACCGGATATATATTCTTTTGAAGAATTCCAACAAAAGAGTTTTGACGAAATGAAAGAAAACTAGATCGATATCATCAGGGGTTATTCAACATTTTATTCTTCACGGAACTTTAATATAAAATGTGGGCTGTCTTAATTGGGATGGGTTTAACAGAAAGCCATCGAACAATCCAGGCGAGACGTCCCACAGTGCTTTATTATAGTAGCATATAGCTGAATCATATACACGGTAAAATTCTGCCGGGGCAACGCAGTAATTAATTCAGGAAGCCAACAGATAAAAAAAAAACACGCACACGAAGCTGTGCAGGTCTGTGTCACAGATCATAAACCTCTACATGCGTGCCAATCCCTTTTGTGGTCTTTTAAATGATGCATTATTTGAAAACCGGCTGAGTGTGTGCTGGGAGAATGTTGCGTAAGAGCTGGATTCTCATATGACACACTCAGGCTTGAACTTTCTGACAGAACTCTCCGCAGTGCATATGTCGCTCAGTAAGCTCGTTTTACATGTGTCGCTAACTACGCTCGTTGTACATGTGTACAAAACACTCCCTGTCAGCGCGTGCCCAACTCTATGCACTCGCTCTACATTTCTATCACCATTAGCAAATGAGAAGGTCTGTCAGCAACCTCCGGATGGCTGCGGGTTTCGCTCAGGCTTTGCCCGGTTTCCTCTCACCATATTGCTGGCCGCCGTCGTATAGATAATATTCTTGAGTACGGCGTAAAACACCAATCAAACATATAAATAAACAAATAAATTAGCGAATGAGGAACAATTAAACATGCATGCACTCGCCCGACTGGATACACTCGATTATATCTCTACCACCACTAGCAGAGAAAAGGCAAAAAATATTCCTCATGGTGCATGTTCCGCTGTATAATTCGTTATACACTCTTGCTACTATTAGTAAACCACAGACAAAAACAATGACTTATCTGGAAATTTCAGGGGTCGGGATTGAACGCGCGTCTCTTTTGTCATGTGTAGCTCTTAAACATCTCCAGAATATAAGCAAGTATTGTGCATGTCTTCATGTTTGTATCAATTTCCCGGCATATATAAGAACCTTAGTTACAGGCATGTGTATGTTTGAAGTCCCTCCAATGCTGCGGTTGCACTGGTAAAAATCGGTGGCTTGACAGCGATTTGGACGTTTGTACTAGCGAAGAAAGATGATCTAAACAATAAATTAGGACAGCGTTTTTGATCCGCCACTCTCACCCCTGTAAGCGCAAAAAGGGCAAGTGCCGGCTCAATTGCATACTAGTTCCTAATTGACAGGTGCGAGTTTGCGCACCTTGTAGGTGAATCAAATTATACATCTCCCAATCAGCCTACAAGTAGTGTAATCGTGAAATGAAGGAAAACCGTCTCAGAGCCGACCGTCTTCAGTCCGGCAATTGAAATTTAAACGTTAATTGGATCACATATTGTGTATATAATTAACGTGAGAAAATATTTAAAAACCATTAAAATGAGCAGAATCAACATTCGCAACCCATGGTTTGTTATTTTATTTTTCTTTCGCTTTGTAAGCATGTATAAACAAGGCGCGTAAAAACATTTCAGTGCCGTTTGCCAATTCATTACCACCCCTCAAAATTCCGAGTAAAGTGCAAGTCCCAAGAGAGATAATAAATTCCGTAACTGCGATCATAGCGGAAATGCGTAAACGGTTTTGCGTCAAGACACTGTCACGTTTCGGGTCAAAGGTCAAGCTTGTTAAGTCCATGCATACTGTCATACCACAGATATAAGTAAACTGTGGGTGGAGTACGCAAATCAGGTCTGGATTATGTCAGATAACGGGACAATGCTTTCTTAATAGCGTTGTAAGGGCGTTACTTTTACCAGGAAGATGATATCGCTCACCTGAATATAATCTGTTTGATATTAAAACACAGAGGTATACTGACTTATAAGGTTAATACAACCCTGGTTGACGTATTGAGGCAATGCCGTTATATATTGGTTTAAAGGATAAAGAAACGTTCCTGATTGGCCGGTGTGAAAGATTCGCAAGTCCAGGCTATGCCTCAACTAAACCGAATTTTAGGTATGGTACATTTATTTAAGTTCGACCATAATTTAATCCAGGAAACCCTATCTCCACTCTCAGCCAATCAGTGTCGATTCTGTATCCCCTTAAATAAGCACATTTATTTTGCTTACTATTTATGGGCCATAATTTTATTATATTCAACAAAATTAATATATGAACACGAATCCATCAAAGTCATTCCACCCCGTACAGCTCAATAACATATGAACTATTTAACCGTGTATGCATGTCCACATTCTTGGGAGCGATGTGAGAGGCCTTCTTGGGGAATGCCACTAACTACTGCCAATTGTAAACTCGTACAAACGGTTTCGCCTGTGAAAAGAAATGAGTTTCGTTCTCCTTAGAGCGCAATATACATCGTTACACAATGGCCAAATTTAACTATGCTGATACAAAACTTTTATGAGCTCATAAATTCAGGCACTATATTGTTAAGAAACTGACAAGAAGGCAGCGAGTAGAGAGGCACTCAACAAGAGCGATAAAACATGAAGTCAAAATAGGCCCCCATATAACTGACAGTAATATAGGCCTAACATATAATGACATTCAACAATACTGTCTACTCACCGGTTTTATTATACTTCAGTTCTAATCAGCTACATAAATATATATGTATGTATGCTTGGGGTTTAACGTGGTAATTAATCATTTTTCAGTCATTTGACGACGAGGGATCATTAGGTGTGTGTACATATGCTGTGTCTTCTTGTGGAAGGGCGAGCCCAGACAGCCAAAGTATCGTGCGGAAGACACCAGACATGATATCCCACCCAATCACATTATAATGAAAGAGGGCCATCCAGTCCTGTTTCCTTGCTCTGTAACATCTAAGTTCCAAGCGAGGCAGTAACAAGTACTATATTTAAAAAATAGTTCCGAAAGTTGTTTATACTAGTGAAAAGTTGTACTGAATACGACGAAATGGAAGGTGAAGAAAAATGTTGAGAAGACTGCCAAATCTATAAAAAGTGCCTTTTAATATCCGTGGGTATATACAATAATAACCCTGTAATGCTATCCATGATTCAGGACTTATTACATGAAGTATTTATGTCGAACGACTTGCAAGGTAAGATAGGAAATGTTTGTTGACTGTTAAAGTGCAAAGTTAAAATATTTACAGAAAACAACAAGGCCTATATGAGGAGAATAAGGTAAAAGCATCCAAAGTTAGCGGACAACATATACCATCTGAACGCGTATGAACCACGAAGGAAAGATAACCAATACTATGTGCTTTTCCAAAAGAAAAAAAACCCCTCATATAAATGAGAAACAAGATTAACGTGATCTCATGCGAAACATGCACCTGCACACAGCATTGATGCCTTTTTGACGATTACCATGACAGATTGTGAATCTTCACGTGTTATTCATTAACATTTATGCAATCTTATTGTCAAGAAATATCAAAACGAATTGGAATATTCTCTACTCTTTTTGAAATAGTATATTAGCACATGCCTGCACGCATGCGCGGTTTTATTTTGCCCCCCATAACTTCCCAAAGCATTCTGGACAATTTGCATGCCGACGGTTAAGGGTAGCGACTTCAAAAGTGCGTTATAAGTTAAGTGAGGATTAAACTTGAGCTAATACCTGTCTTAATGAAGCTTGTTACGTAACAAAGTGACATTGTTTCCGATCATTGGGTTGATGCTAGGCTTAAATGTTTAAACTCACTCCTTTTGTTGGTTATGCTGGTTCTACGTGTTGGAATCCAGATGTGTAGCTGGCTGTGCTGTGGTATTAGACCTATACGTGAGACACATTTTACCACCGTTTAGCAAATTAAAAAAAAAAGATTTTTATTTCAAGAATTTGTCAGCCGCAACGTAGAACTAATTGCACTGAAACAAGAACAAACGCACTGAAAACCCATTCAAGTCTCATCACGCAGAAAAGCTTTGTCAGAAAATGACAAATTTAAATGCACCGGAGCTCTTCGATTTCAAGAGGAGCTTACATGCCACATTGCATTTTCGGCTGACCTTATTTTCGTGATTTCCTTAGTCTCGTGATCTTTCGACATACCCAGGAATAGGCATTCCAAAATCAACCTTCTCTTCAACAAGAGAATGGCCGAAACATAAAACTGGTGTAAAACGGGCATGCATACTATATGCAATCATCTCTTTAAAAGTTAAGCTGATAAGTGTATATTTTAAGCATGTGGGAGTAAATTGTAAAATACTTTAATATACTCGTGCATAAATGTTTAGATTTGAAATGCTCCTTATTTCGAGGGGCGCGTCAGTGCAGAGTGGCTCATACATGGGTCAGACAAAAGCAGATGGCTATTAATACACGTACCTAGGCGATGGCATCACAGACTGGCAACATCTCAGTAATGAACTCTTGTCTTGTTAGCACGGTATAGAACTATACTCGATCACGTGTAAACTTTCGGGTGTCAAAATAAAGTGCACAAAATTTGGTGAATTGCGCGCATGTGGCAACCCCATAGGGTTTTAGGGTTTCAAATTTAGTCACGTACATGGGCAGACGACAGTTTCAGTACGGAGGAAAGGCAAAACATGGCAAAACGGTCGGCTTCTGTGGCTAGTATGAGGTAACACAAGGAACCTTCACAATGCCGAGGTTCTTTTCCGGTTCGCCACAGGAGATAAACTGACTTCGAGCTGGGCTAGAATTACCCACCAAAGATGTCGGAGTCACCCGACACAGATGAAATCTGGTACAAGCAATGGTACTAAAGAAGTACTATAACTATGAGACTATCAATTTTGTTCGGTATACAAAGTGATTTTTTTTTTCGTTTTTTTGTTGTTTTTTAAACAGAGTATGAGTTCATAAGAACTGGTTTGGGTCCGGAAGTGTGTGTAGTGGGACACTGTCATGTAACACATAGGCTAACAGCATATGACAAAGTGAAATCAGGCGAAACTTCGCAAAGATCTCTTATCACTTCGTAACACAAAAACCATGCTGACTCAAGCGAAGCTTTTTTTTTCGTAGTTTTTTCACGTATTTTAATGACCTGAACATGTCGGGCAGATTACGTATCACTCTGTTTGCTATGTCAACTGTTTAGGCTCTTCTGAACGACCGTTTTGTTGCGCGTTAGTCAACGGGGGTTTAACCTCTCAGAAGAAATAAAAATAGTTCTCCAACCCATCTTAAAATACGTTTTGTGAGACTAGGGATATATAAAAAACTCTTTCAAAGGCGCAATTTTTTGGTATGACGAAGCTTCACATTTTACCTGTCGAAAGTCTGGCTACAGGCCTACTGCTGAAGTATACCCACGGGACTGTGACAGTTAGTTGCTGAGTGACTCTGCACCTACCTACTCACATCTGTTGCGCTGAGAGTCCTTTGTTGCTGTGCCTTAATACAAAAGGTATGATATAATGTTTAATTAATGTGTATTGTCCATTGATTTTAATTGTTTCTATTAATTAATTAGATACAACTTCATTTTTTATGTTCAGCATGTTCAGCTTGAACTTTATACAGTGTACCATGACAAACTGTTGATGTTTTATATAGTTTGGGTGGGTGAGGGAGGGAAAGTAGGAAGGAAAACTTCATGAGTATTAATTTACATACGTGAGGTAGGATAAAACCTATTAAAAGAAATTTTAATGTTTTTGAGATTACGAGCGTCTTGAAGTTACTAAAATATGATGTAAATGTTCCAGTACTAACGTCTTGAAGTTACTGAAATATGATGTAAATATTGCAGTACAAACGTCTTGAAGATGCTGAAATAGGATGTAAATATTCCAGTACGAACGTCTGGAAAATGCTGAAATAGAATGTAAATATTCCAGTACGAACTTCTTGAAATTACTGAAATATGATGTAAATGTTCGAGTACGAATGTGTTGAAGTTACTGAAATAGTATGTAAATATTCCAGTACGAACGTCTTGAACGTGTGTGTGGGTGGGGGGTGGAGGGAGGGGAGGAGTAGAACTAACACGTTTTCATATACCTCATTGTATGTACAGGTGATAAAACAATGAGGACTGTGTAACAATACAATAGTCATGACTTATGTGCACGTGATAAAACAATGAGTACAGTGTAGTAATACAATAGTCATGACTTATGTACACGTGATAAAACAATGAGTACAGTGTGTAATACAATAGTTCATGACTGCTAAAAAATAAAAGGAAATTATAAAGCAGGTAACGAGATTGCGTTGGCATATCCTGAGGGGTAAGGGGGCGGGGCGGGTACAGGGGACATGATTTATCTTATAAAGTCAGACTTACGTTTAATAACTTCATAACAACTTAATGGCAGAAAGCTTTCTAATCCAGGGGCCAAGATGTATAAAGAGTTTTTGTTTGTTCGTTTTAGCCGATAAAGTGTGCAACACATTGAAGACGAAAGCTGCGCAAACCGCTGACAGTCCTATAAGTAGTTCGACCGGTCCAGCCAAGTTTTCGTTAAGTGTGTTTGAAACTGAAACTGAACCGAGTCTGTCCTTTAACAAAAGAAAAACCTATCAGGCGTCTCCTCTTACTATATTTGCTATATGGCACCGATCTCTGTATTGAAGCATTATCCTTGTCGTGGCTTGAGAAGTTTCAAGGAATAAAGAGATGATAAAGAATGAAGGCCTGCTCTGTAGACGCGTCTGCTCGTCTTTTGCATAGTGGCATATGCATTTCAACTCATCCGTTATTTAGTACATGCTGTACAAAATGCTGTACATTCGCGTTGCTATCGCCAAACACGACCCGCCAACAGAATACAGCATATACAGTGCGAAAGGCTGCTGTACATTTTTACAGCTAAAAGTGGTGTAAATTGGATATCTTTTCCCGTGCAATAGTGACTCGGGTTCAAGCTGAACTGACTATGCGATGTTCTCTTGCAGTACACCAGTAGTCCGTTATGTCCATCAAAAATCATTGCCGAGGCAGAAATGAACAATAGATAGACTAGACTACTCAGCTTTGACCTGAATATTACTTAGGGCGGGAATGAGTATAAGGGGTAAAACACTAATCAAATGTGTACGACATTAAACCCCAAGCATTCATTGATTCATCTTAATCAAATAAAGAATTACAAATACTTAGACAGGAAAAATTCACCAGTGAACCAGTGAATTAGGCTGTGTATTTTCATGTGAATAGCAGCTGCGAGGAGCCTATACACACAGAATAAAATCGTGTATCTCTGCTTCCATACATACAGTAACGTCAGTTTAGTTTGTATAGGATATGTACTGGTGACTGATGTATAATTAGTTACCCTGCTACAGTAGATGTTGGCTTACAGTTGAATTCACTTGTCTCAAAATTACCAGTACTTTTACTGTAAAACTACAGTGGAACACTTGGCCTCTTGGCGATTTAGAAGTCGTAGATATCACGAAAGGAAACCAGCAGAAAAGAAAAGGGTAATGTAGTATAAAACAGCCACATATAACATATAATGGTGTTTGGAAAGCAACAAAGGGGTGAAGACATCGAACACCGAGTCTGACGCTAGTATCATAGTGTATTTATTTATTTATTTATTTGATTGGTATTCTACGCCGCACTCAAGAATATTTTACTTACGCGACGGCGGCCATCTTTATGGTGGGAGGAAACCAGACAGGGCCCGGGGGGAAACCCACGTTCATCCTAAGTTGCTAGCAGATCTTCCGTATAATAATGTGAAGTGGCAATAAATAATAAAATAAAGAAGCGGATAAGTAAATTTGACAGCAGTGCAGTGGCTTTCCTTCGATGTTAAAGAGCAATTCTAAATCGCAAACTGGATAGTATTATATTAACTCTCAAAATGTTCTATTATTTTTAGTTTCTTTTAACAACCAAGACCAGTCCTTCTTATCACACCTGTAATGTTCACTGACGACAGGTCAGTTTTAAATGAATTGGTTTGTGATAAAACATTTAAGTGATGAACTCGGATGCTAAATATATTGTCTGTAAATATATATAATTTAATTGATCTAATGGGTTTACGAGCTACTGCAATTATGCGTTGTCATGGAATCACAATAAAACCTCAGCGGAGGGGAAAGGTATCAAGTGAATTTTCCGGTTATAGGCGCACGTGACAAAATTCCATTAGTCACTCTCTCTGTGTTACTGTGCGTTGGTCTCACCTGTGTGTAAAATGTAGACTAAGTCTACGTACATCTGTATAATTTTTTGCCTTACCTGAACACCTGTGCTGATTTTGCTGAGGGTTGTGTTCTTGTTATCGATTGTGGAGTGCATTATAGATATTAGAAATTTGAGACATTTGTGCACCAGCCGCCGTCAACCAAAAAGGGCGTTCTGTGTTCCGGGTGAATAATCGCAAGGCCTTCGGTTCTGAACCAACTGAACCGACTTGGGCATTGTGTATGTGCATACATGACACATCCACTTACTACTCTGACATGAACGTTATCCACTCACATTTTAACCCGCGAGAAGGTATTCAGAAATTCCACACAAGACAAAGTTTACAGCGAACTATATACCACAAGGCAAACAATGGAAACGATAAGACAAAAGGGTTGTCATTTCCATTTATGCCCGGAATGCGATATAGGATGTTGGCTTTCGGCTTTACAACGGACTGGAGATTATTCGAAAAGTAACACTATATGGTGAGATGGCGACAGAAAAAAAATCCAAGTCATACCATGTACTTTATTAGTGCACGTTGCAGATACGTGTACCAACACACGCACGCGCCTTTGGATGCAGATTTAATTATCGCCTCCCTTTCCACTTATAACCTCTGTGCTGTAGGCATCATCAACATGAGAAATATAGTAGCGTGTAATCTTGCATTTATCTCGCAGTTTCTGATTAAATCTGTGCGTTTCATCAACAGAGCAACATAATAATAAAAAAGAAAACAAATATACCTTCTAAAAACTTATGTGATAAATTTTGTATTTGATTGGTGTCATGCTCAAGAATATTTCACTTATAGGAAAGCGGCCTATCAAATTTAACATAATGTTATGTTATCTGAGCGCTACTCAATAGATTATGTTACCTCAGAAAACGTATGTTATTATGGACAACACCCTATATATATCACATTGAAAGTATTCTGTGGGGACAAAACAGGTTTGTGATAACGTAATATAATGTGCCAACATTCAGAAAAAATGTTTTATCTTGTTAATTTCACATCAGTCTTTAAGGTCGATGTACTAAAATAACTCGATCTGAGAGGAATTTCTACATATTTCTGTCGTAGATTTACTGACATAATTTGCATATAATGATAGCGTTTAGTGCACCTTCGTCTCGCGCATGACTTAAGTGTAGTGTGCCTTTGTCAATTTCTTACAAATTACATAAAAGGGGGAACTTTTCTGCCGTAAAACCATTCGGGCCTCATCTGTCTCTTGTCCATTTCTGCTTGTGTGGGGACGTTTCATGGATAAACTGGTATTATATTCATGTAAGACACCAGAACAATCATTATCAATTCAGTTTGCCCCCAAGTCGGATATTAACGTGTCCTGAAAATGACGGCAGTGTCAGTTTGACGATTATGTGACACGCGATTGTAAAAACAGCAGTTTTGACCTCAATGACAAAAGAGTTAGGAGATTTTGTATCATAACATGGTTTGTGAAACACGGGTGACAGCCTTGTCGTGTAAACCATATATTTAATACTCTTTTCGGAAAGGAAAAATAAAAGTAGCTTGACGATATAGAGTGTGCTCGAGAGGTTTTCAGTGAATGATGTTCTGCTGTTCTTTGTAAAATGGATGCACGTGAATCACTAAAAGCCTTAGGAAGCTCGATGGGTCAAGGTCAGTTTTTGTCAAGGTCCTGCCACTGAAAAGAGAACGAAGCGCATGACAAAGACCCGTGGCAGTTTAGATTCATGCAACGCTCTATAAACCAAGCTTCTTTGCACCCATAGCCGTTGTGTGGAAATGTTTGCGTCACGGTATTTGATTGTACTTACTGGTATATAGGAAAACTAAATAGCAAACCCCCTGTCGCTATTTTAGGCGTTAGCTGTGCATTGTGACTGCTGATTGTGCAAATACACGCTCAAATCTTGTTTCCACCTTCCCGTCGATTTTCTATTTCTGCATAATCGTTATGTTTTATAGGGTTCGTGGGTAAAAGATGATGGGTTATACCGGCCTGTTTTGTGACCGCCTAGAGCTATAAAATGTTTGCAAAGCGACAGCAGCATGTGTACTCTTTTAACATTATTTCAGCTAGTAACACGACATGTACGTTTTTATTATAGTACTGATTCAATGAAACGCCATGCTGAAGACATCAGACATGGCATTTTACCCAGTCAAAGACATGAGTAGTAGAGAATGTTGCAAACATGTCGCATTGGGGAGGTGGGACTGCGGAGGTGGAGGTGTGTCGTTGAGCCGGCGCTCCCCTAAGCGCATGCGCGTGACGTCAGCGCATGCGAGTATGTCACGCGAGGCGCGCCAACGGACCAATGAGCGCAGCTCCTTCAACTCCATTTCGCGCCAAAACGTCGACAACCACGCGGTCTTGGTATGTTAGGGTTGAGCAGCTCCCTCTGAGCAGCCCCTTGAGCTCAGCTCCTTCAGCTCCTCGGCGCCCAAACTAACCCATGGGCGACCTCGTGGTCGGTCTTGGCGCCTGATATATATCCGCTGTCTGGGATAGGCTCACTCACTATACATGGACACAGGGACGACACCGGACTATGCCTCACACAGGCCGCTAGTCACGTCGCCAGCAGCAGCAACAGTAGTGGCGGGGACGGAAGCGGTGTCAGAGAACGTTCGCGGGCAGAGACTCAGACCAGATCGATACCGCTCTCCACGCACTGTACTACAACCCCGACAGTCCAGAGGCTTGCGGCAGTCCAGCCCTTGCTCAAGGCAGCTCGATAACATGGACTCAAAGTGAGTCGGACCCGCGTGTCGGGTTGGCTGCCCCAGCAGAACACGTATACGCTGCACCGTCCCGCTCGACGGCACTACCCTCGTAACCGAGTTGTGGTTGGTGGTATAGACAGTCAGTGACAGCCGGACCTAGCCGACATGACAGCGTTTGCGAAAGAGAACGACGATAACCGTTACCTTCTTACCTGCATCGATGCCCTCTCCAAGAACGCTTGGGTGGTACGTCGGGACGTCGAACGTTGTACCTGCAAACAGCGAAGGCAAAGAGTTTCTGAAAAGACCGTTCCAGGAATTTTTGTAGAATAACGGAGTTTTTTCTTTCACACGTTTAACGAGACCAAAGCTTCCGTGGTAGAACGGGTTAACCGTACTTTGAAAGGACGCATGTGCAAAGGATTGGTGTACCGTTATTGCGACGGCGATCTCGTGCGTACAAGTAATGTGAAAGGGAAATTCGAAAAATCGCACCTCCCGAATTGGAGCACGGAAGTGTTCCGCATTGTCCGCACTCACCTTCGTTAGCCTGTCATGTACACACTGGAGGACTTGAACGGGGAACGGTTGCTCTCGACGTTTTAGGAGACCGAACTGCAACCAGTGACGGCTGCGGCAGATAAGTTTTATCAGCTTGCAAAGGGAATGTCGCCGAGGAAAACTCTTCTATTGGGTGAAGTGGGTCGTCTATCCACCCAGCTTTAATTCTTGGGTGCTGGCCACGGACGCCAAACGTATTTAACCTCGATGATGACTGGGGTGACTGTCATTCCTTATCGACCTATTTCAAGGAATGGATCAGTGGGTACAAGGCTTGCGCGGGAATAAAGGCACCGTGGCAGCCTTTCTCGGAGTTCTCTGGTACATCGGAATTTTAGTGGGTGAATTGGCCGCGGAACTCAGCGTGCAGCTCCTCCAAGACCAGACAACCTTTCAATATCTACAAGGGCATTTGAACAAGATGCTCTTCCGTTGGTCACGGAAGCCTTTGTCCCTGCCGCCGCCGCCGTCACCACCACCATCACCACCGTCGTCGCCGAGTGACATCGTGCGTCGGCTTGACAGAAGTGTCCCAGGCGAGGACCTGACCTCCACCCCGCTACCCGGCGACGGCGGTGGTGACCGCAGCGGCCTCCCGCACTGTACCTCACCCTCACCAGTACGACCTGCCGAACTGATTCCCCCAGGTTCTCCATTCATGGATACTCGATGGGAGCATCCGTTTACCTGCAACGTCAGTGGACCGACGGGTGTGGAAAATCCATGTTTGTGAAACGGTTGGTAGCCCACGTTCAAGCTTTCATTTACCCTCCCCCCGCAACGCGTTGTCTCGTGTTACGGTGAGTGGCAGCCTTTGTACACAACGCTACCCAACGTTCGATTTTAAGGTGTGCCCAGCCCGTCAGCATTCGACCCGGGGGAGCGGAGGAGTCGTCGTGGACGATTTGATGGCGGAAGTGAACGAACGCGTGACAAAACTCTTTACCAAAGGCAGCCACCACCGCAATATCAGCGTGGTGTACATCGTGCAGAACTTGCTCAACAAAACCAAAGATCATTGACAATCAGTCTGAACGCACACAACCTGGTATTGTTTAAAAACCCGCAAGACGCGTCTCAGATTACCACGATCGTGGAACAGATGGCTTCGGGGCGGACGCAGTACGTGCGCGAGGCGTTTGAGGATGCCACCGCCGAACCTCACGGGTATTTGCTGGTGGATTTCAAGCCAGCCACATCCGACCACCGGCGACTTTTCACCCACATCTTCCTCCGGGGGATTCAGCACTCCTACGTGCCCAAGTCATAAAACTTTGTATGCACGATCTGCCCAATCAGTTGTTTCCATGTCAGCCACCCGGGATGTCCCGCCGGCTCCATTGTTACGGCCCCTTGCTGTCCCTACTGGCTCTAACCACCCCCGCCATTCCACACGCCGTGAAATGTCCAGAAATTTCACCTGCGGCGTGCTGAGGGCCATGTGGTTATTGTTACGGTCGATAACACACTCAGAATCACCGGCCTTGACCAGGTGGGGGTAAAGCTATTGCTTGATTAAGTTCAGGTCGTAGTTGCCCGAGTTGAAGCCGAGGACGGGGAGCTGGATGATATAGGCGACGAATTTGTCCTGCACCCGCCGAGTGTAAGACGGCTTGGTGTCGTTGGGATCGATGCGCTCGTCTAACTCGTCGAGCGAGTGGGGATTACCGGTAGAGATGAAGCACAAGGGCTGCTCGTAGCCGGGCACATTTGAGTTCACGCTGACACTAAGGAGGATGTGTTGGGACGTCCATGCCGTTGAGCCGGTCATCAGAAGCATAGGCTCTCCACCGTGTCCAGCGCACTGAGGGGTACATCGCGGAAATTCCTGGGCTCCATCTCTACCGCTTCCGGATAAATATTGTGGTGATGTCGAGTCTGACAGTTTTTTGGGGTCGGCTTTGTACAGATGGACGGATAAGCGCCGGAATAGACATAAATGGTCCCTGTAAGGGCCATGAGCTCGTTCCACCAACGTGTGAAGCCCCTTGTTCGCCGTCAGGTAAGGCCGCAACATTGCCCCACCCTCACCGATGCTCTGATGGGGTAGTTTGTGCGCAAAAAACAACACGTTCGTGAGGAGGTTCGTATCGGGGCGTTGCTTTTGCGTTCAGGTGAGTGGATTTTGGCTGGGGAGATGATCGGTGAGGAGTTCACGCAAGTCAGCCCGATTCGCCATGTGGTACGGAGCTTTGAGTACCTGGGCATTATTGGTGCTATAGTAAAAGTAACGCACCTGCCCCGTCTCCTTAGGATATACCTAAAGCTGTAGTTGACGGTGATGGCGGTTGGCTGGTCCTCATAAATCGGGTTCAGACAGGCGGGGATGGCTCCGAGATTGCTGAGCCGGTAATTGTAGAGATGTTGGATGGGCCTCCAGCGGTAAAAAAATGGCTCCGAATCGAGCGCCAATGCTGCCGATACAGTTCTTGTAGATCACTCTCACTGCCAGGCAGGAAGTCGTCGAAGGGTTGGGTTGGGTCGGGCTGGAATCGGGCGGCGGGGAGGGGGGGGGGGTGTCACTCGAGCTGGCTGTGGAGCTGGCTTCGTTTGCGGTGGTGGTGGTGGTGGGAAAAATGGGTCTCTGTAACAAAGTGTAGAGTAAGGTAGAGTAGAGTATAACCATAGTATCGTTGAGTATAACTATAGTATCGTAGAGTATAACTATAGTATCGTAGAGTATAACTATAGTATCGTAGAGTATAACTATAGTACAGTATAACTATAATATTGTATAGCTATACTATAGTAAAACTACAGTAGGGAATGGTACGGTCGCATAGCACGGTGACTGCGTGTGAAAGGTCTGGGGCGTGTGATTACGTGACTTCCCGCGCGCAGAGTGTCAGCCGACGTCCGCAGGGGCTTGCAGACTATTTATAGTCTAGTATAGTTATAGTATCGCATAGTATAGATATAGTATCGTATAACAGAGTGTAAATATAGTAGAGTATAATACAATTATAGTATGGTATATTTTTTATTTATTTATTTGATTGTTGTTTTACGCCGTACTCAAGAATATTCACTTATACAGCGCCAAAAAGCTGAAGATGACACAAATCCAACGAATACACTATTGCCGACATCGATTTGACAACAGGCATTTTCCTCTGTAATATGTTTTGCGAGACGAATTTCTTCACCCACCCTGTTTGCAACCAGGGAAATCACGTGGTCTCTAGCTTCTGGATTGTCTTATAGAATAGCTTATCACGTCACGCAATTATCTGTAGGCATCGGCAGTCATACCTTTTCATGTATAAGCGGAAGCAAACAGCGGCGGGCGATGACCTAGCGAGCAATATGGCAAGTGGGCTTAGATTAGCCATACAGCGCTATCCAGTGGTGTCCGAATAATTATTATTTTATTTAATCTGACTTCATTCCGTTTAAACAGGTGGGCTTAAATTAGCGATACAGCGCCAAAGACACCGTCTATAGCCCTGTCAGCGAAATGGAGCTGAAGGAGCTGCTGGAATTTTAAAATTTGGCTAAATCGGGCCAAGACCAGTAAGACCTGGACCACAGCCACTAAAGATGGTCATAGTCACACCGACGTCTTCCATTATCACATTGTACAAACATTTGGTTATGACTGCGATTCTCGCGCTGACTGGCAGTGATAATTTAAGTGGTAACCATTTCATATTCCACGTGTCAATAAGAAGAACTGACACCCAACAGAGGAACGGTTTCGAAAAACAAAAAGAACATTTTGGTCGATTCCACTTTTAATACTGAAATAAAGCTTTACTAATGTTGAGTCTAAAATTTTAGCAGTGGTTAACGAGCCTTTGCACTGTTAAATTAATGTTAGAAATGTTAGAAATTTTAGAACTTTTGTTCCACGTGTTCCATTTTCATGACGCCTTTCTCGCCACGAGATATGCTGCAATATTGTGTAGGTAGCGATAAGCCTTAACCTTTCATTCATGATACGTTTCGCATTAAAAAGGTTAAAAGGCCTTGTAATCTACATTTTGTAACAGCTTGCTTTTTAAGATGCTGGTATTCGCATTTCTGAGCATTTTCCGTTTGTTTCATGGCAGCCACCGTCATCGTTTTGAGTAATTGCAATTAAAATTACTACATATCTTTTTACCTAATTCTGTCTAAGCCATGGGGCTAGTAATTTGCTGCTATTTAAGCATTAATGTGAAGATTTCGAATAAAATCTTTAGTAATGTAAACTGACAAGAGGACGTATTTCATTGGTAACATGGGTTACATGCTGTACTCGAGAACACTTTACTTTGACCATGACCTCTTTGAGCTTGAAAACATACTTTGAACACTCTCGTAGCACTGTGTGAAATTGTATAGTTGTGTACACATAGGAAATAGAATAATATGAAAAAGAGCTCTATTGTCATCTTTGTAATTCGCTTTCGCCTGTTATTATAACTTTAATATTTTAAGATATTTTAGTTTATATACTATACATCTGTTGTACAGGCAAGTAAATTCCAATGGTACGATGTAACAATTTAATAGGTAAACAAACAGTCAGGGCACCGGCTTTATGTAATTAGCCAACAATATCACTACATGCCACATACATCACGCACATTATATAGGCCTACGCTCGCTTTACATCACTGCCACCGTCTAGCATATCAACTACGGTCGAGGTCACTGGGTTCATGGTGATAAGGCAGAAAGTTCTGTGATCAAACACAAAATGTCTGTCTTGATATAAAGCAAGCATATCCACAGGGGTGAGCTATTTGATACAGATCCTGTTTAGATAGTATAACATCTTTGATAGTTGGAGCGTATAATACGCAGAAAATATACTAAAAACGATAAAAATGATAACAAAGACCTGGCGTTGACATCCGTGTTCTGGTTTGTAGAACGCGTACTTTAATGAAAACGGAACTAGGGTTTCGGCAAAAGGAGAAGGAGTGATAAACCAAATGTTCAGACGTACAAAAAAAGAGGATCTTGTCACTCTGTATCCGGATAGAATGAAACGGTATCTGGATTCACTGTGCTCGATTTGCGCATACCTTGGAATGTGATCTGGGTACATGTGGCATTAGAACAGTCGTCAGATTGTCGTATCAATCCTCTTAATCTTTTGTGTTCCGCTGTGCACTGGCTATGATAGAGGTTCGCCAGTGCATAGGTTAAGTGCGCGCACACACACACAGAAACATGTATGTGGTGATGATGTCGTAAGTAAGTAAGTATTAAGAACAAGTATAAAACCATGGCTGACCAAAGCTTAACACGGCAATAAAAACAGATTCATTAAACGCCAGAAACGGTCACCGACGTAGAAGGACTTTTTCATGTGTATAAAACATTTATTTATTTAACCTGTTTATTTGTTTGATAGGTTTTTTCAGCTGTACTTAAAAATATTTCATTTAGGCCTCTATAGGTGGCGGCAAGCACTATGGAGGGAGGAAAGTGGACAAAGCCCGGGCGGAAATTCACGACCATGCGCAGGTTGCTGACCTAAATTCCAACGTATGACATGAAATAAAACTATTGAACTGAACATTCTTACTTCACAATTGAATCTCGGTCTATAAATGTAACCTATTTTAGGTTTTCAGTGTGACAATACAGCTTTTGGCGTCTACCATGGCTCCTCGCTCATAACTGCGCAATTCGTGACCAAGACAAACCCATTACAAAAAGCTATTTTTATATCGAAAACAGTATTAAGGTTATATTCTGCTAGTTTTTATTTTAACCAGATTGTTCTTTTGGTTTCCCAGAACCCTGTGATCGGTCCTTTAAAGCCTTATAATGATCTATCAATTGAAGCAAATATTAAATTTTCCCAGAGATCGGGTTATAAACGTAACTTAAAATAGGTATTTACGCCTTTCGAGCTCCTTTTAACATAATGCTTTATACGTTTTTACTTACTGCTTTTCTGTTGCATGACAAGCGGTAAGCGTATTAGACTAAGAATCTCACCTGTGAGGAAACCACGCCCTGGTGAACATCCGTCTTCTAAGCCCGAAACGGACTTGGTGGTTTGTAAGGCGTGTTCTCATTGGTCAAGCATGCTATAGGCCTTCTTTATACAATAGTGTTATATAGCGAGATATAAGACTGTTGTGTTATAGCTTTAGAGCTAACTGTACTTTTTTCTATTCTCTTTTAAGAACCGCCAAAAACAATCGTTCATTTTAAGCTTTCATTTTCTGTTTCTTCTTAAGGCATTCGATACCCGTTGTCCCAACTACCTAGTCGCAATGGCGGATTTAGCGAAGAGATGGGCTTCGGTAGGAGCTCTCATTCTTATGTCAGTATGTCTGTTGAGTCTCCAAACTGGCAGGGTACAAGGACAAGAGAATTCAGGGAGAAACGACAGTATCGAATCAATGTCGGAAAATGAAACCGAAACTCCCCACGGGATAACAGTAGCGAAGATAAATTTCGAAGAAACCAAGATGCCGTTCCTGATCTGCGTGGTTGTCTTACTAGCAGCTCTCAGCAAAATAGGTAAGTTATCTCCCCTGAAGGGGTGTGAACGTTATTGGACTGAAGAAAATGCAAGTTGGATGCTTGTTTTGTTAAGCATGGTTCATTAATCTTACGTAAGTAGTGTCTGATAATTACAAATGAAAAATCTCGCAATTACGAGAAAACCATCTAGTATTTAGATGCGAGAAAGTGTCTAGCGATTACAATCATGTACATACATTGTATTTTTTGACATGATCTTGTGAACATCTGACGAGACAGCTTTCTTAGCAAAGTAAAGTTTCTACAAGATGCTGCTAAATTGGGCTACGTTACGCCTTGGTCTTAAAGGATACATGAAACGTTTATTTCTTTTAGAAAAACTTCATTTCCATTTCTTTAAAACCATAATCTTCATTTTGGAGTTTCCTTTTTTCATGTATCTTTCAAGCTTTTTTAGGTTTTTACTGTTGCCAGTTTTGTGTGGTGAAATCTCTTTTATCAGTTCTTGAGGATATATCAACGTTGCCCTCTTGTAAAACGCCCGTTCCAATGCCGACATATGTATGGTGCCGCCTGGCTTAAAAGTCATTCCGAAGACACTAGATATGGAATCTCATCCATTCCCACTTAACTGACACTGTGCGATACATGGCCAACTGACTTATTTTACTGACTTATGTCAGACTCGGGGTTGAAGGCAGGTCTGCCGTCAACAAGGCACTCGCTGAAGTACACTATGCGTCGTCATGGCAACTGTGGAAGGGCATAACGGTATGAAATATTTGAAAAAAGTCCAGACTTATGGTGACAAACATTTTCAATGAAAATGTCCATACAGGGCTATTTTTAGCTAAGGTGAATATAGCTCTCTGGGAGGACAGCATTGTTGTTGTTTTGGTTGGGAGTGGTTTTTGATCAAGTAGTGAATTTTTGAAATGCGCATGTGTCACAGTGGTATTTATATCCGGCATTCAGCTGCAATGTCAGTGTGTATCTATGTCATTGTGCACCTTGTGTCATTGTGTAAGAATGTCTGTTTCGACGCATAGATCCTTGAACTGTCGGTTGTGAATGGTACCGTACCGAAGACAAATATTTGCCCTGTCAGTTGTTAATACCGGTACCTCTATTTTGTGCATGGTCCTTCTCCGACCACCAGATAATGATACATGAGTCTCTTTGTCAACATGTGAATGAAGCCCTGAAGACTTTCCACTTTCTACAGAACACGTGACTCTCGTTTCCATTTAGTGGCGGATCGCGTCTGCTTTTTATAGCATCCCATGAATACCTTCTCTGTCGACATCCCTAGATTCTATTTCTTGATATTGTTAAAGTAATTCTGTGGATAACCCATAAGTTCATTTACAAATTTTCATAAATATTTAGCATTAAATTACGTAACCATTTGGCATTGTATAGCTTTGGCCAACGCTGAGTTACAAGAAAACTGATGAACAATGCGATGAATGCATAGCTTCTCCTTATTATTTCGTAAAATGGAAATTTGAAGCAATATAAAAAACTGGCGTTGTATTCATAATTTATTTTTAAATTGATTAACATTATGATGAATGTATCGTTTCTGTAGTCTTTTCTTAAAAAAAGCTAAAACGGAAGCCTGAAGTAACTATACACAAGAAAATGCAAGAAAAATGTCTAAACATAGTTACTTACAGAGGACAAATAATGATTTATGAGGGCAGGGGCGGGTTCTTAAGCCGGGTGTAAAAGCTCTTTGTAAAAATCCTGAATCCGGTTTTTTATTTTTACCTGGAATTGCCGGATTCACTTCGGCCTGTTTGGGTAGTAAAAAGAGTTGAGTGGGAGCGACCTTCACATTCGTGAATAATACCACTTATTGAGTGAATAGTTTGAGCCTTCGACAACTGCTAAGTTTTCTCCGCTCAAAAGCGCGACAGTCGTCAAATAAGACCAATTCAGTGATATTTGTTTGGAGCAAAGCATTAATCAATTAAACAGAAATTCTTTCTGCTCTCTACATCTTGTTTTTTTTGATGTTTTTACTTGCAGTTTTCCATCACGTGGCCATTGTCTCCTCTAAAGTGCCTGAGTCCTGGTCAGTTTTCTTCCTCCCAGATATTAATCTTCACAGATCTCATCCTAAAGTATTTATGGGCTGTATTTACTTAGTTATTCTCGTTTTCTTTACGTTTTAAAACAATATTTAACAATACATCTTTTAAAACGAGAAAGATTCAGACTGGAACAATATACGCATTTGAGACGTTTTTTGCGTTTCATGTTGGTTATCATTTTAAACCAGCAGCATAAATTCAAGGATTCGCTAATTTAATTTAATTAACATTTTAGACCCGATCCATAAATTCAAAAATTTTTCTACGTTTACATACATACAGTTTTGAACTTGGACCAGTAATTGATTTATTTAAGTCCCCATTTATGAGAGATTGTATAAAATAGTGAAATGTTTCTGAAAAGGTAGCCGTATCTCTAGAGTGTTAACCTAAATGCTATAAATTTCGAGTTAATTTGAGCGATTTGCGTCTAGTTACACAGTTTCTTTTCTGTGATCAAAATCACATCCATTCATATTGTTTTTCTTTATTCGTAGCCTTCTGATCGTTGTGGGCGTAATTACTGGAGCAATTCTACAGTAAGTTCAAGCTATCTGTATATACTCTTCCCAGCTACTCAAAATTCAAACTCTACTTTTGGCAGATACAGCTCCCCTTGACAATGTTCACCAAACACACATACTGTTTATTTTCTTTGTCTTCAGCCACTGTTCCTTCATAGTTTCTATTTTCTATAACCTTTCACACCTCGTGTTTCTGTGAAACTTGGGCTTAAATTTATGACCTAAAGTAGTACGGCGGTTCCCATCTTGTCTGTGGAACAACGAAACACGAAAGAACTCAAACTTTACTAAGCCGCAAAAACTGACCAACATAAACAATACTCCGGTGCTGTTTTAACTGTTCCGTACATCAACATTTTTAGACGCAACTGATGAGGGCCCTTCCTGGCCTCGCTAAATCTCACATTGTTTCACATTACCAGGCGACTAGGAGACAGTCTAAGAGAACAGAGAAACAAGTTCCGAAAACAATGAGAACATATACATCGTTTCAATGAAACCTGATTGGCTGTATACGAAATGATGTGGTCTCAGCAGAGTTCCTGTTCTCAAATTCGGAAGCAAGCTAACGTGTGAAAACAAAATTTACCAGTGACAATTCATTAACATCATCGTTTTGAAGATCCTAGCATTATTGTTTTTTTCAAAAAACACTTTTTAATGGTCCCGCTACAATACAGTCCACAGAACAGCAGGAACATGTATCTCAAGGCATTGACGTCAATGTGCAAGACTATGCCCTCGCTATACGTGTCAGTCGCCTGTTTCGCACGGGGATGACGTGATCGAGTCAAGCTCACGAGTCGTGGACTGCGGCTGTGAGTGAGAAAGTTTTGCCCTGGTTTCCTCCGTCCCTAAGACTTCCGTCTTACACGCATAACACTAATTTAAGCCACATTCACAAGGTACGATTTTTTTGTATTGACCCGTCGAATGTCTAGTTCCATCTATTTTGCCGCTGAAGGGAGAAAAAGCCCTTCTGTATCTGACTTTTTTTTTGTTGGCTATGGTTTACCGATCATCTGTCTCGCTGGAACTTCATAAGCTCACAGATGTTCAGCGCCTCAGTTATTTCCATCGTTTGTTTACTCTAAATAACTTTTGTGAAACTTTTTTTCCCATACGCAAATGTATGTTATAGCAATATTTAAAATAATTGCATAACATTCACATGGTACACTAAGACGGTTTTTACTTTCAAAGAGTCCTCGAAATTGCCCTATTCGAACAGTCGAAAGAAATTCGTTATTTTATACGATTTGTAGCATTCAACAAGCGGAGTGCAGGGTGTTCTATTTTCATTCGGCTGTTCGAAGTCCACAAAACCAGTCATTTGAATGCGGCTTAGTCAGTAAACTGGATGAAAAAAAATATTGTGTCTTTACACAATTAAAACAAGTGGGAATAACAAAACGTATGAATACCATCGTAATGCAAACTTTTTTCCGTTTTCAGCTTTTCTGGACTCTCATCGCATTTACCCCATTTCTTTGAGCCTCATGAATTCTTCCTCTACCTCCTCCCTCCGTAAGTACCTCCCGTAAGACAGAACAACGGATGACTGCTTTTTGTTTTGGGTATGTGAAACTGTCTATGTTTCAAAAATAATGATGTGTGAAAATGCCTAGGTACTTTTTTTTGTTAAAATCCTATTTTTACGGAAAGAAATGCAGCTCAACGTCTCAATTCTACCATGTCTCCATGGTACAAATATATTGTTAGTACCATAGTAATCCAGAAATTCGCAAGTTTAGTCGTGGCCTAAATACTTAAAGGAGAAGAAAACGGAAAAGAGCGTCAAAACTTATCTGCAAGTATAGTCTTCAATATTTTTTTCGATTTTTTTATTGCCGGAGAAAAGGGTATTGGAAAATGTTTTTGATGTTGGGTATTTGGGACCAGCTTTTAGTACATTTCGTCGTTGCATAATAACGTTCTATGAATTAGGATGTGGTGCATGTCTAATAAATATATTAAAATGTAAATGTTTTGATTATATTCAGTCATATGCATTTAATCTGAATTATGGTAATATCTAAGAATATATGAAAACTATAAATACGATGAAAATCCAGGTTGAATACGTGTTACCTGAAAAGAACAAATTCTAGTGCAAATTTATTTATTAAACATGTGTTACATCCTAATTTATGACATTATTACACAAAGACTATACATACCAAAAAGTGGCCTCAAATACCCACCATACAAAAATTTTTTTTTTTCAAGCTTTATGTAAATTTTATGTTTTCCAACTTTAATGTTTGCATCGTCGGACACAGGGGGCGGAGGTTCAAGCCCAGCTTCAAACAGGAAGTTTTCCAGATTCTATTGCCTTCGTTGTTCTTGGAGGGCATTGTTGGTAACAAGCCGTCGGAATTTGTTGCACGTCACTTATAAATACTTATGCGTCATATGTGAGAAAGCTGGTCACTTGCCAAATGCCATAGCAACGAAACTGGCGGACAGTATTAGAAGTAAAATATTCCTTAGTACATTAGAACTCAGTCATTTAAACCAACCAGTCAATCAATCAATCAATCAATCAGAATTCACCAGTGACATGTGAATGTGATGTTTTGCTTTGCTGTAAGTTCTAATAATCAAATCCAACGCATGTAATGGACATGGAAGAACAGCTCTTACCTATCATTTCTTAATTTATTTGTTTTTGTTTTTTCCCAGGATAATTTTAGAAGCTTCGTTCAGCCTTCACAGTAGGGTAGTCTTCAACAACCTGGGATCCATTTTAACATTTGCCGTAATGGTACGTTTATAGCGTTTGTCATAGGGGTTGAATTTCAAAACTAATGACTGTTTTTCTTTACAAGGCCCCGTCCTAATTTCTTATGTTATTATTTCTTCCTTTTCTGGAGTCAGGTTTTCGAAAGTGTATTAGCTAATACTGGTATTAAGTCATATTTTGTATTTAAAATTCTAGCCTAACTCAGCAGGCAATTCAGTTGTTCACAGTCAGACTATACTTAGTAACAGCTTCAGATTTAGTTCATATTCAAAATGCTATTACGCAATTATTTTTGGGCTAGGTACAAACTTGGCTTTAAAGTTAATCTGGTATCAAGTCTTAAAATAGTTTTGAACAACCGGTGCCTGGTGGTCTTTTCTTGAACATTGTTTTGCAAATAGGGGTTACCTTTTCCCTGGCACAAGCTGGGATATTAATACGACTGACACAATATAAGTTAAAACTCGTTTATCCTGTTTGCAAAATTCTACATCGGATACAAATTGTAGCTGAGCATAACATGTGTCCAAGTCAAGCTATAATGATCAAAAGACAGGGGCTGAACCTTCTAAAATATGTAAAACATAAAGTTAATTACATAAAATTGCTAACAATCCGGACTATGCACATCATCCAGCTTTTTTTCGTAATAAATATTTTTTTTTGGTAAAATTCTTTATTCTGTTATTGAATGCCTTTGTTTATTGGTTTCCAAAGGGAACAGTTCTGGCATGCTTCGCTGTAGGTGAGTTCATGGTTTACAGTTAGCCATTTATTTATTTCGGATAATTCGGTTGCACAAAACTCACATTACTGAAAGGAAGTGTTTGGATAATTATACGTGCTGCACTGCGTGACTTGGTAAACATTATCGACAAGTCCCTGTGACAGACACAAGTGTCGCTATTTATAAACTCATTCAGTTCCATGCATGAGCAGGGCTTGAAGTAAACACTTGTGTCAGTCCGTATAACAACTTGAATAAAACTGACATGGGCAGACTGCCCCATCTATGAATGTAACACTGTTCTACACAGCAACCACTTTTGTTATACAAGACAGCATTTTCATCAGATATCATAGTTATGCAACTTGTGACACTGGTGCGTCCAAAGTCTATGTGTCCTTTTCTCTCGAAGGTTCCATGTTTGTTACAAAATGGAAGGCGTCAGTAGCCTAGTTGCTCCTGTGTTAGTATACCACTAAAGCCTGCAATGACTGTCATGTCAGGTCAAGCACAAATTGGCTTCACACGTGGTCAAACGTGCAAAGGCCATCTAGCATTCAGCTGATGGCCCTGGGTTTCCCTTTGCACTTTGCCCGGTTTCCTCCCACCATAATGCTGGTCTCCGTCTTATAAGTGAAATATTCTTGAGTACGGTGTAAAACTCAAATCATATAAACTAAGGAAGAAAGTTTGTCACATAATGCAGTTCTCTGTTCAATACATCACCTGTTGACACCTGCCTCGCTGTTATATAAGCGACAAATTCTCCGACATTTTGAAAAAACAAAGGAATAAACAAATAAATAATCTTGAAAAAATACTGGTAAAAGTTGCACATGTGAGTCTTAGACTCACACTGCATGAAGCATTATTGGACATTTGCTGATAGTGATCAAGCGGTCTGGCGAGTTGGCATGTCACTTTTACGGCTCCGTAACTTTCAAAGCGTCAGTTGTGTGTGTTTTTTTAAAAATAAGTCATGCTCGCGACATCTTTGTTAAGTTGACCGCTTAATAAAGATCTCGTCCGCACGACATAGTTGCACATTTCTACTGGTCAATTATCTCGTACCCTTGAGATCTTTATTAGGACGTGCGCATGAGATCATTACTAAGTCGTGCGAATGACTTATGAAAAAAAACTATCTCAGACTTTAAAACCTATGTTGTATTGTTGTTCTTATTATATATTTTTTTCCTACCATGTCACTTTTACGGTTCCGTACTGGGCATCTCTCGCCGTTAGGCCTATACTTTCGCCGTCCCTTGACACTCACCCCTTTTGTATTCGTAGGCTACACTATGTACGGCTTGAACAGGATCCACGCGATGGGCACATTTGAACTGGGGGCTGTGGAAATATTGATATTCAGTTCTCTGATTGTGGCCGTTGACCCAGTGGCGGTGAGTTCTACAGATAAAACTTTACAATTTGAACCTCTTCGTGGTGGCCGAGTGGTATGAGCGTCGGCCTCGTAAACACTTTTTAGGTCGATCCGCTATGATTCATACTTCATAAAGTTGAAACTATGGAGAGAAATTTACTACCCAAGAAGTTCAGAGTGATATACATTTTAATAAAAATGGTATCTTCTCGATGAGACCAAAAATAGTTATTTTAATGAAATTGATGAATATTGGTGACTATTTTAGGTCTTGGCTGTGTTTGAAGAAGTCGGAGTGAACAACGTCTTATATTTCATGGTTTTTGGAGAATCTTTATTGAATGGTAAGGTGACAATTAACTGTTTTTACTGTTACTTTTTTATTGTTGAATACTACAGTAAAATAGTGTACTTGATAATATCTTACTGCCTATTACGATATGCACTTTCATCGATCTCTGACCAGTGATGTCACAGGCTACAATACAGCTTTCGCTATTACTACCTGTCGAGAGGCGAAGGTTTACTTTCGGCATTACTTTCGCCACTTTCGGCATTACTTTCGGCACTCCGCTTTATCTTAGGCATTTCTATTGAGTACTTCATCTAAAGTAAAAATCTTAAGTACTTCATACTTCAGATAAGGAAATATATAAAGGAATAAAAGACAAGAAAAGATCTGAAACGACACGTCAGACATTTCCTTCATTTATTAGATTAAATTTCTTTTTGGTTAACAAAATATAGTTATACAAGAAATACGCTCGACGATGAACTATGCTATGACTCTGATTTAATACGACGTCATATGACTTGAAATAATGTCACATGATTAATGAACGACTTCAAGCACTTTTTTCTGACTGTCTATGATCGTGGACTTCTTCAAGTGAAGTTAGATGATTTAAAATTCTTTAAAATTCAACGGTAACACTGATCCCCTTTACGCTGGGAACAAAAAGATAAAAATCTTTATTGCCTTTTCGTTGAATGTTCATGTGGGGTTAAAATGTTGTTACATATATAGCCTTTTATAATGAAATGGTTGTGTTTTCTTCCACCAGATGGCGTGACTGTCGTTCTTTATAATGTGATGCACGATATTAACGCCATGGATAACATTGGCATCAAGGAGGTAATCTTTCATTTATTTATTCACCTATCCATTTATTAAATTTTATTTGATATTTACTTGACGCCATACAAAAAAATATTTCACTTTTTATTTATTTATTTATTTATTTGATTGGTGTTTTACGCCGTATTTAAGAATATTTCATTTATACGACGGCGGCCAGCTTTATGGTGGGAGGAAACCGGGCAGAGCCCGGGGGAAACTCATGACCAAATTTCACTTTTTACGATGGTGGTCAGTTTTGTGGGTGTGGGAAACCTGCAACGTAAACCACCTACCTTGGGTGAGTTACTGGCGAACTTTGTCACTTGTGGTGTGCAGATACGTGGAGGACAAATGATCTTCAGGTACCTGACCGAGCACTGTGGTTTTCTTCACCACTAAAATCAGGTCGCCAAGATTTGTTTTTTATTTCATATTTTTCATCAGTGTTAAATGTTGAGGAGATTTTTGAGCTGAAATAATGTTCCTTCAGTGGGCGTTCCACGGTAGCTTTACAAGTCAGAGGGACAGACGATGTTAGTACCTTTTCAGTGAAAGGCAAATGACCTCGTCCACCACATTGACTAAAATATCAAGGGTTCTTTCTGAGTTACAACCAAACGTTGAAACTAGACCATGACAGTAATAGCCGCCCTGTCGTAAATAGATCGCCCAATTTGTCGTGTTAACGTTCAAGGTGGCCGGAAATAAACTTGCCCATCCACTTGTCATTTCTTGTTGTTTCTCTTTTTTTGCTAATTTTGTACTAATCAACCGACAAACAAGTCGATAAATGCATGAATAAATGAAGCATAAATAAGTGTATTCTATTTTTAAATAATCTGTCTGTTAATCAGTCTGCTTTTAGTCATTAACTAGTTTAGTCTACCTACAGTTTAGTTTGAATCATTGATTTAATAGATGATTTAATAAGTCAAACAATCAATCAGTCAGTCAATCGTTGTCTTTCCTCGCGCTCAGGTCCTGCTGGGCATCCTGACATTTCTGGTTGTGGCGGGAGTGGGCGCTATGGTCGGTGTGGTTATCGGCTTGATATCCGCCATTGTCACCAAGTACACCTACTCTGTCAGAGGTGAGTCGATCTGAATATCACAGCCATCAAACCAGCCAATCAGTATATCAGTGAATCATTCTGTCAATCCATCAGTCAGTCAGTAGTGGATCAAGTCAATCAGCCAATCAGCCAATCAATCAGCAGAATCAGTCAGTCGAATCAGTCAATCAGCCAATCAAAAACTTCATCAAATATGATTACATTTTCAACGTGTAGACAATTATGCACTATGAGATGCACCGTTCAGCCAATACTAAATAGTCATATAAATTATATAATTCTGGCGTCTTGAGAAAAAAAAATGCCGCTCTTCTCTCTTCCAGTGGTTGAGCCCATCGCCGTGTTTATATTTGCCTATATGTCATATATTGTGGCCGACATCTTCTCATTGTCCGGAATTATCAGGTATGTAACAACAACAATAGTGATTGTAATAGCTATAAGATTTATTTATTTGATTGGTGTTTTACGTCGTACTCAAGAAGTTTGTAGCTACAAGCTCTAAGAAGCAGTTCCTGTATTTCTCGGGCACCCAATAATAGCAACAACCACAGTTAACATTAATAATATGAGTGTCTCTCATAAATTTTATTTCGTTTGGAGTCTAAATTATCAGATTTCTAAAATAATTCACTGTGAATAAGGATATATACTGATCATCCTGCCCTCTGATCAACATTTTGGTCTGATCAAGTTTTTCCACTTTTCATATCTTCACTCCATGGTAACACAGGTTGCGTTTCATTTAGCAGATCAACTCGGTAGACATACACCATTACCACAACGTGTAAACAGTGTATTTAAGTACCAGTGTATTGTGTTCACGTAAAATGGCTCACTGGAAATCCTCTTCACGGACAGAGCGTTCTTTCACCACTTAGGTCGTGTGTTAAATTGAAAAACTCTTTAGTATTTTGTGGCTATTGACTTCAGCAATATAGTACGTTGGCGTAAAATTTTCCATTGCTACGACAGCAGGGAAATCCCCCTTCTCTTCCCATAACTCGAAACCGTCTAAGGGCGGAGAGCATAATTAGTACAAGAGCTCAGCCCAACCAGACTTAAGTGGCTGGCATAGAAACGCACAAATCCTTGACGAACAGAGTTCAGAGGATATCAGTGCATAAATCTTTTGTGTCAATAGTCTCGTTAAATCTCATCTTTCGCGACTTGGCCACGCACGGTTATCGGCTTTCGACGTTACGACAAAAGTTCTGCCCCTGTTTAGCAAGGCAACCATTGCGATGTGGTTTATTCGTGGTTTTATGGCCTGACCTCGTCGTTTTATGGCGTAGTGACGTTACATTAAGGCGTAATGACATCACAGAATGGTGTTAAGTCTTATTTCCCAAGATCATTTTCGACTTTAGTCTATGTAAAAACTGCAAAAAGTTATTTTGGGATGCTACCGGAGTTATACAGCGAAGATTATCATGGTTTAACTTTACCTCCATTTAGAGACTACATGTGCGGAATCGTTTCCTGAAGCCCACAAACTCAGTTTGCCTCAGACATTTTATTGTCAAACTGATGCTGGGTCGTCAAAATACACCTTATCTCAAATACATTTTGTCGCTAAAATACAAGTTATCATTCAAGAACACAGTATACCCCCCAAATGCACATTATCTTCCATATTGGTTCTGTATTATAGTAACTGTGCATGAGCAAATTGCCCCACCTGCACGAGTATGACAAGACCGATACAAGCACTTCAGCACACCGTTATACAAACCATTAAATGAATTCCTCATTGCATTTAAATGTAAGTGAGCCTGTCAATTTTTTTGCACTTTTTTAAAAAGAATTTAACAATCCCAAAGAAGAATAAGTACGTTTTATAAACGTGTGAGTGGATTTTTCAGCTGCGACTATATACGCAGCGCTGTAAATCGACCGTTCTGTAGGTCGGTTTATCCGTCAAATGTTCGACGTCCTAACTTTGAACATGACTTGCCTGTCTTTGAATATGGGTGTAATACAGGAATATCGCCGGTATTGTGAGTTTGAGCTTGTTTTTCATAAAATCCACTGATGACAACATTCTTGTGTATTGCCGACAGCATGATCGCCTGTGGCGTTGTACAGATGAAGTACACATTTCGTAATATAGCGCCAACATCAGCCACTACCATCAAGTACTTCACCAAAGTTCTCAGGTAACTCTCACTTTAACATGTTTAATATATATATACCTACTAAAAATTCTGATCGATTTTCTTAGTATTGTCTTTATTATCATTATTGTCTTTACATGCCCTTTATTCTCATACAAAGTTCTCACATATAAGAATTTTAATTGTTGTTATTAATTAATCTTCAACATTATCCCATCTTCAGCAGTGAGGTCACAGGTTCGAATCCAAGTCCCGCATGCTGGGTTGTACTTGTTTCAGTAGGTTCGTTAGGTACAAGCATTTACATCACGTGTCTGAGTACTTCCCCCGGGCATTACTAGTGTTGTTTTTGCCACTCCCGAATCAGGTCCACCGTGATAAATATGGAATGCTTTTCATACGGCTTAATTAGTCATATCAGTTTAATTATTCAAAATTAAGTCTTGCTGGTTTATTGTTGTGCTTGATCTCTTTTTTTTTTGCTTACAGCACGGCCACCGAGATTGTGATATTTTTGTTCCTGGGCTTGTCGTTGGTCAGTGCAGAACACAACTTCCAGGTCGGATTTGTCCTATGGGCCATCCTTCTCACGCTTGTCTACAGATTTATTAGTAAGCATGTTTGGAAACATTTTGGAAACGTTTCATCACTTTGGGACATCTTTCTCACGCTTGTCTACAGATGTTTAATTAAGCATGTTTGGAAACATTTTGGGAACATTTCATCCTTGTAGACCATATTTCTCAGGCTTGTCTGCAGGTTTATAAGTAAGCATGTTTGGAAACATATGGGAACATTTCATTCTTGTTGGCCATGTTTTTCAGGCTTGCCTGCAGGTTTATAAGTAAGTGTGTTTCAAAACACTTTGGGAACATTTCATCCCTTTGGACCATGTTTCTCACCCTTGTTTACAGAAATATAACTAAGCATGTTTCGAAACATTTTTGGAACATTTCATCCTTGTGCATCATGATTTTAGGCTTGCCTGCAGGTTTATATGTAAGCATGTTTTGAAACATGTTGGGAACATTTCATCATTTGGACCATGTTTCTCAGGCTTGTCTGCAGGTTTATAAGTAAGCATGTTTGGAAACATTTTGGGCACATTTCATCCTTGTTGGCCATGTTTCTCAGGCTTGTCTGCAGGTTTATAAGTGGGCATGATTGGAAACATTTGGGAACATTTCATCCTTGTTGGCCATGTTTCTCAGGCTTGTCTGCAGGTTTATAAGTAAGCATGTCTGGAAACATTTTGGGAACATTTCATCCTTTTCAACCATGTTTCTCAGGCTTGTTTACAGGTTTACAAGTAAGCATGTTTGGGGACATTTTGAAAATATTTCATCCCTGTGGATCATGTTTCTCAGGCTTGTCTGCAGGTTTAAAAGTAAGTATGTTTGGAAACATTTTGGGAACATTTCATCCTTGTTGGCCATGTTTCTCAGGCTTGTCTGCAGGTTTATAAGTAAGCATATCTGGAAACATTTTGGAAACACTTTATTCTTGTTGGCCATGTTTCTCAGGCTTGTCTGCAGGTTTATAAATAAGCATGTTTGGAAACATTTTGGGAACATTTCATCCTTTTGGAGCATGATTCTCAGGCTCGTCCACAGGTTTATAAGTAAGCATGTTTGGAAACATTTTGGGAACATTTTATCCTTGTTGGCCATGTTTCTCAGGCTTGTCTGCAGGTTTATATGTAAGCATGTTTGGAAACATTTTGGGAACATTTCATCCCTTTGGACCAGGTTTCTCAGTCTTGTCTGCAGGATTATAAGTCAGCATGTCTGGAAACATTTTGGGAACATTTCATCCTTTTGGACCATGTTTCTCAGGCTTGTCTGCAGGCTTATAAGTAAGCATGTCTGGAAACATTTTGGGAACACTTTGTTCTTGTTGGCCATGTTTCTCAGGCTTGTCTGCAGGTTTATAAATAAGCATGTTTGGAAACATTTTGGGAACATTTCATCCTTTTGGAGCATGTTTCTCAGCCTTGTCCACAGGTTTATAAGTAAGCATGTCTGGAAACATTTTTGGGAACATTTTATCCTTGTTGGCCATGTTTCTCAGGCTTGTCTGCAGGTTTATATGTAAGCATGTTTGGAAACATTTTGGGAACATTTCATCCCTTTGGACCATATTTCTCAGTCTTGTCTGCAGGATTATAAGTCAGCATGTCTGGAAACATTTTGGGAACATTTCATCCTTGTGGACCATGTTTCTCAGGCTTGTTTACAGGTTTATAAGTAAGCATGTTTAAAAACATTTTGAGAACATTTCATTCTTGTTTGCCCTGATTTTCAGCCTTGGCTGCAGGTTTATAAGTAAGCATATCTGGAAACATTTTGGGAACATTTTATCCTTTTGGACCATGTTTCTCAGGCTTGTTTACAGGTTTATAAATAAGCATGCCTGGAAACATTTTGAGAACATTTCATCCTTGTTGGCCATATTTCTCAGGCTTGTCTGCAGGTTTATAATTAAACATGTTTGGAAACATTTTTGGAACATTTCATCCTTTTGGACCATGTTTCTCAGGCTTGTCTGCAGGTTTATATGTAAGCATGTTTGGAAACATTTTGGGAATATTTCATCCCTTTGGACCATGTTTCTCAGTCTTGTCTGCAGGATTATAAATAAGCATGTCTGGAAACATTTTGGGAACATTTCATCCTTGTGGACCATGTTTCTCAGGCTTGTTTACAGGTTTATAAGTAAGCATGTCTGGAAACATTTTGAGAACATTTCATTCTTGTTTGCCCTGATTTTCAGCCTTGGCTGCGGGTTTATTATTAAGCATATCTGGAAACATTTTGGGAACATTTTATATTTTTGGACCATGTTTCTCAGGCTTGTTTACAGGATTATAAGTCAGCATGTCTGGAAACATTTGGGGAACATTTCATCCTTGTGGACCATGTTTCTCAGGCTTGTTTACAGGTTTATAAGTAAGCATGCCTGGAAACATTTTGAGAACATTTCATCCTTGTTGGCCATGTTTCTCAGGCTTGTCTGCAGGTTTATAATTAAACATGTTTAGAAACATTTTGAGAACATTTCATTCTTGTTTGCCCTGATTTTCAGCCTTGGCTGCAGGTTTATAAGTAAGCATATCTGGAAACATTTTGGGAACATTTTATCCTTTTGGACCATGTTTCTCAGGCTTGTTTACAGGTTTACAGCATGCCTGGAAACATTTTGGGAACATTTCATCCTTTTGGGCCATATTTCTCAGGCTTGTCTGCAGGTTTATAATTAAACATGTTTGGAAACATTTTGGGAACATTTCATCCTTTTGGACCATGTTTCTCAGGCTTGTCTGCAGGTTTATATGTAAGCATGTTTGGAAACATTTTGGGAATATTTCATCCCTTTGGACCATGTTTCTCAGTCTTGTCTGCAGGATTATAAGTCAGCATGTCTGGAAACATTTTGGGAACATTTCATCCTTGTGGACCATGTTTCTCAGGCTTGTTTACAGGTTTTTAAGTAAGCATGTCTGGAAACATTTTGGGAACATTTCATCCTTTTGGAGCATGTTTCTCAGCCTTGTCCACAGGTTTATAAGTAAGCATATCTGGAAACATTTTGGGAACATTTTATCCCTTTGGACCATGTTTCTCAGGCTTGTTTACAGGTTTATAAATAAGCATGCCTGGAAACATTTTGGGAACATTTCATCCTTGTTGGCCATATTTCTCAGGCTTGTCTGCAGGTTTATAATTAAACATGTTGGAAACATTTGGGAACATTTCATCCTTTTGGACCATGTTTCTCAGGCTTGTCTACAGGTTTATAGGTAAGCATATCTGGAAACATTTTGGGAATATTTTATCCTGGTTGGCCATGTTTTTCAGGTTTGTATGCAGGTTCATAAGTAAGCATGTTTGGAAACATTTTGGGAACATTTCATCCTTTTGGGCCATGTTTCTCAGGCTTGTCTGCAGGTTTTTACATAAGTATGTTTGGAAACATTTTGGGAACATTTCATCCTTGTTGGCCATGTTTTTTAGGCTTGCCTGCAGGTTTATAAGTAAGCATGTTTGGAAACACCTTGGGAACATTTTATCCTTGTTGGCCATGTTTCTCGGGCTTTTCTGCAGGTTTCTACATAAGTATGTTTGGAAACATTTTGGGAACATTTTATCCTTGTTGGCCATGTTTTTCAGGCTTGTCTGCAGGTTTATAAGTAAGCATGTCTGGAAACATTTTGGGAAAATTTCATCCTTTTGGAGCATGTTTCCCAGTCTTGTCTACAGGTTTATAAGTAAGCATGTTTGGAAACATTTTGGGAACACTTTATTCTTGTTGGCCATGTTTCTCACGCTTGTCCGCAGGTTTATAAGTGGGCATGATTGAAAACTTTTCATGATATGGGCTAGCTTGTTTGCGGTTACAGGAAAAAATCGGTTCGACATCATTTCTTATTTCGGCGTATCTTTCCCGGCGTTATCTGTAAACTTATAAGTAAGCAGGTTTGAAAACGGTTCTTTTTCTTCATAGTGTCACTCTTATCCTTAGGTTTGTGAATCAGTTTTGGAAACATTTCATTTTGTAGTCCATTTTCCTTACGCTTTTCAAAAGATTTACAATTGTGTTTAAAACATTTCCCTCTTCGGGTCAATGTTCATAGGCTTACCTAAAGATTTATAAGTAAACACGTTAGGAATCATTTATTTCTGCGGGAAAACTTTGTCAGGCTAATCCCCATTAAATTTTGGATGCGCTATTTTGGACAAATGTATATAGTGTTGTTTTAGACACGACAGTGTCTATTTCCTGTTTGATTTTTTACTTAAAGTCAAAATAATTTGATAATGATGTTCATTTCCGTTCTGATTTTGAATTAGTGTTTTGAAAAAGGCCCATAGAAATAGTCATATTGGGCCTTTTGAGGTAAATTCCTGAAAAGAAATTTGTTTTTTTTTTTCAGTTACATTTGGACTGTCATTTCTCCTGAACAAAGATCGATATCGTGTGCGAAAGATCTCTCTACAGGAGCAGTTCATCATTGTAAGATCATTGGCCGGTGTGGTGATTTGTGTACTCTCTAAAAGCAGTTGTGTACAAAAGATGTGTACCATGGGTACACTTTGATTCTAACAAGTTTGCACATGCAAATTAATATACAGGGTGTCCCAGAAGTCGTGCGCCATCTTGATTTTCATTTTTTTCTGTGTTTCAGATTTAATACTGATTTTAATTTTTTTTCCTCTTTTTCAGAGTTAATTATGGGTAATAAACTAACAGTACAAATAGAGTTGAATGGTTTTTATGTTTGGCAGAGATGGGGCAACACACCGCTCTGTAGCTCAAGCATTCAATCTCAACCTGAATGGTGCGCGACTTCGGGGACACCCTGTATACTTGGCATGCACATCTTTGTACCTACGCTTAAAATGTGCACAAACAGTTGTACCTTTGATACACATACATGTATGTGTTTACAGTGCGAAATGTTACATACAATGTATTCAATCATTCATTTGCACCAAGGGTACAGATCTGTTTGCTTCAGCACTCAAACTATAAAGCCAGTATTTTTGTTTTTCATTCATAAGTTGTTGGCCTTGAAGAATTTTTTTTGGAAATTGAACACCAACTAAGAAAAAAAAAGAGGACGAGTTTTTTATGATAATAATAACCTGGGACTAATAACACAAAGCCATTTCTCACTTAGGTCAAAATTTCTAGACAGAGATAATATGGTCTCCAAAAGCTATGGGAAACATATGCTATGTTATAAGTATATATATCTGCATAATACATTTAATAATATAGTATTTTAAATATATCCATAATTACCAGAAGGAAGGTACTAAATATCGTGATGTCGATAAATTTTCGTATTTTCAGGATAACTGGCCATAACTGTTATGAAATATGGCCTATGAAATTGTGCCAGTGTCATTTTAAACGTGAGCTTTATACATAATAACATTTTTTGGGGCGTGGGGGCTTCCTTCACAGAGTTACGGGGGTCTGAGGGGTGCTGTGGCGTTTTCGTTGGTGGGGCTGTTACAACCCGGGGAGGTGCAAAACAGGAACATGTTTGTGACCGCTACCCTAGCCGTCATCATCTTCACAGTGTTTGTACAGGTAATTGTGTGGGGTTTGGGGTGTGGTGAGTGTTGGGGTAGTTCGAGGGGTGGAGGAAGAGAATGCTGGTGCAACTAGGATTCTGCCGGTGGACTAACCATCACTGAGACCCTGGTCCCTTGTCTTTGTTTGCATGATATTACTTGTATTCGTTAAATGTGATGAAAACACAGTATTTTGAATAATTCTAGACCAGTGACGTCTACTATTTATTTATAAATTTCATTGATGTTTTATACCGCGCATGAATATACGATGGCGCCCAACATTATGGTGGGAGGAAACCAGACAGAGGCCGGGGGAAACCCTCGATCTGTAGGTTGCTACAAGAGCTTCCCAAAGTCTAATAAACTAGGTATAATTTAGTGCATTGGTTGATATTGGGATTAGTGCCGATACTTTAATCCGTTTGATGGTGAACCAAATCGACATTCGGGTAAACGAATTTGTCCAGGAAAGATACTTCACGATTGATATAGATGGGACAGGGGTGTAGAGTATTCTCCCTTTATCTGCAAATGTTCGGGCATGTATATGTACGTGTATGTAGCTGCTCCGCTGGTCTGTGCTCTGGTAATGTCTTCCAGTTTAAAAAAAATGGAATAACGCCTATGTGGTGGTTAAAATCAGCCCCGTTAGGGCACTGGCTCACGCCAATATCCTAAACCCCAAACAACCAATCAGTTTAAATAACGGAGTAAAGCCCTTATTGTTATGGTTAAAATTAGTCCCATCGGGGGGCTGGCTCACAACAGTATCCTAAACCCCAAACAGCCAACCAGTTAAAAATAATGGAATAACGCCCATATGGTTGTTGGTTGCGGCTAAAATTAGTTCATCAGGGGATTGGCTCACGCAAATATCCTAAACACCAAACAGCCAATCAGTTTAAGTAATATTTCTATACCTTTTACTCTATCGTTTCTCCGCAGGGCATAACAATTAAGCCTTTGGTTAGGTTATTGGAAGTAAAGATGGCGTCCACCGACAAGTCCACTTTGTTCGAGGAAATCATAAGACAGGTAAAGCAAACAAAAATTTCAATGAAAATTAAAAAATTGAAAATTGAATTTATTTTTGCACGGGACGTTGTGATCACTTAGTTGTAATGCCTGTGCAAATGTTAAATATTTTCACAGGTGGCAAGAAATTAAATGTATTGATATGTAAACATACGGATTTAGCATTGTTTTACATCTGAACGGGGCTTCAGTTAAAGGCTATTTTTGCAAGGTTAATTGGTGTGACATTCTGTGTTAACACTTAAAAGAAAACACTCTGATCAGTTATTTTATTAAAGGTAACAAATTGTAATTTTTTTTAATGATAAGGACACATAGAAAAAGCGAACAGAACCCGTACTTCTCTAAATGGAGATATATAGTCTTTTATATAATACCCAATTTGTAGAACGTATCAGCAAAAAATGCACCCTTTCTATTACAGATGACAGACAACATCATGAGTGGGGTGGAAGATATCATGGGATATAAAGGCAACTATCACTTCAAGGTTGGTCATTTAAAGATTTTATTAAACCAATCAGTTATTATCCAGCTATCAATAGTTCGAGTAATTAATGGAAATTAAAGTCTCAATTTCCCAAAGATATCGACTTCATTGGTTCTGTTTTGTGTCTTTTTTTCAGGCAAGTTTTGAATATTTTGAAGATATTTACCTGAAAAAATGGCTACTGAGAAAACCCCAGAAATCCAAGGAGGAAATTATGAGAATATACCAGAAAGTTGTTCTGAGGTAAAAGTTGTCTCCCTTTATGGCACCACGCGGTATCATGGCCAACATCTGTTTTGTATGTGTAATAGTTAAAAGTTCATTTTTTTTTCATGCCGCATTTAAGCACCGGTTGTTAATCAAACGAGTAAGAGCTACTATTTCTTTTTATTGAAGAAGGATATCTATATCCCCATATTACTCTCCACAATTTCCACACTACCTGAAATCTCACCATATAATGCACTTCACAAGGTTTATCTTCCGGTAACGTTCATAGGCTATGCCAACAAATTCTACGTATACCATATTTCACCTAAAGTCTGGCACTTTCAGAAGCGCATAAAACCCTGAACGCTTTTTTACGCCAACGCTAAAGTTTTTCTGACAGAAAATTAATCAAACGTCACAAAACCTAATTTACTGTGTGTTGGACATCCTGGTGATTATGATTGATAAAATGTTCGGAAAGGTCTGTTTGTGTAAAGTAATTATCCTTTGCGCATTTTATTTTAATAGGGATCACGTGGAGAACTTATACGCTGGCGGGGCCAAGATCCCACAGTCACCGGCCCTAGTCAGAGCACTGTAAGTAGGCTGATTGAAACATAAGATGCTGGATTTTCCATATTTATACTGCCAATAGATGAGCTGTTAATGCAGAAATGAGCTGCTAGAGCAGAAATGAGTTGCTGGTGGTGTAGAAATGAGCCAGTAGTAGTGTAGAAATGAGCCAGTAGTGTAGAAATGAGCCAGTAGTGTAGAAATGAGCCAGTAGTGTAGAAATGCGCCAATAGTGCAGAAATGAGCCAGTAGTGTAGAAATGAGCCAATAGTGTAGAAATGAGCTGCTTGAGAAGAAATGAGCTGCTAGTGCAGAAATGAGCCTATAATAGAGACATGAGATGCTGGAATAAATTGCTAGGGTAGAAATTAGCCAATAGTGTGAAAAAGAGTCAGTAGTGTGAAAATGAGTTACAAGAGCAGAGATAAGCTGCTATTGTAGAAATGAGCCAGTAATGTGGAAATGAGCGGCTAGTTTAGAAATGAGCGAATGGTTTAGAAAGGAGCTGCTAGAGTAGAGAAGAGTTGCTATGTAGAAATGAGCTGCTAGTGTAGAAATGAGACAACAGTGTAAAAATGAGCAAGTAACGCGAAAATCAAATACAGAAATAATTTGCTGTAAAAATGAATATATATAGAAATGAGCCACTAGTTTAAAAATGAACCAACAATGCAAAAAGAAGTGACGTGTAGAAGTACACCAGCCGTGTAAATAAAGACAGAGTGCGAAAACAAATCAGTGGTGTAAGATTGAGTCAATAGTGTGGAACTTGGCCACTAATGTAGAAATCAGTCAGTAGGGTAGGAATGAGCCACTAGTGTAGACATGAGCCAGCAGTGCCAATAAGACACAATTGTGGAAATGAGCCAAAAGTGAGAGCAAAACTGCGTCCATGGTGTAGAAATTAGCTGGTTAAATAGAAATGAGTTGCTACTGTAGAAATGAGCCAATAGTGTAGAAATTGGCTGCTAGTGTAGAAATGAGCCAGCAGTAGCTCGGTAAAGTTGGCACAAGATTCCAACACAACATTCAACACCCTATTCTCCAGAATGCAGCTCGTCCAGCTGCAAATATGGAGCTGAATGTTGTGTCGCAATATTGTGTTAACTTTACTTTGTAAAACAACATTTAGCTGGTTATAGACACATCTTGTGCACGAATGTGACATGGATAATAGCGCGCTGCTTAGATAGTTAATAGTTCGTCCAAACAGACACAAATTTCATTCTCACTGAAAACATAAGATATATTTTCACATTTCGAACGAGTTTAGTGCTCTAAATACCTTCTTGAAATGTGTGTTCCTTTACCTATAACTGGCCCTAGGGATACATTTCTATGGTCAGTTCACATGCAGTCAAAATCCCATAGGCTTTGAAGTAAATATGAATCAAATCATCAACTTCATTGACAGCGTCAAAAGGTATTTCGTTTGCAACATAACTCAAACTGCACATGTGTGTAAACCCGCATAGCTGTGGTCAGGAAACCAGGAGTCACAACAGATGCAACATATGTCGCGGACGTTCAGTAAAGGGTAATACAGGACATCATCTGGTTTACGCTTTATATTTAATGCCATCGTAGACTGCCGCCAAAATGCCTAGGTATCAAAATGACCTCTGAATTTCACTTTATGAGGTAGATACCTGACTGAAAGGTATAATTTTATCTACAAAAAACATACAGTGCAATTTGCAGACGCCCTGGAAAGGCGATAAAACGACGGTATGTTGTTCATTCGTGATATACAGTGCAATCTCAAACCGTCTCCAACTTACTTTAGTGTCAAGAAAGTCTTCTTTAAAGTGTAAATGGCTTATTTTAGGACTGATTTTTAGTACAATTTTAAGGTTAGAAAACATATAGTGTAAGGCGCAGACTCCCTATAAAAGGGGATTAAACGACAGCATGCTGTTCATTCTTAATATTCAAAGCCATCTAAGACCGTCTGCCATCTCAAAATGCCATTTGCTTACTCTAAAAGAGGATTTAGAGGGCCACTTATAGGGTCAGAAAGCGTACATGCAAGTCGCAGACGCCATGAAAAGGCAATTAAACGACAGCAAGTTATTCATTTTTAATATTGAATGCCATCTTAACCCGTCTACTACTTGCTACTTTCTCCAAAACGCCTTAGTTTAAAACAGGCTTTATAGCATCACTTATAGGGTAACAAAGCATACAGTGCAAGTCGAAGACGCCCTGGAAAGGCGATTAAGCGACTGTATGTTGTTCATTCTTCTTATTTAATGCCATCTTAGACCGTCTGCTACTTGCTACCTTGTCAAAAATGCATTCTCAAAAATGCCATTTACTTAGATCAAAACAGTCTTTATAGGGCCACTTATGGGGTCAGAAAACATACAGTGCAAGTCGCGGACGGCCTGAAATGGCGATTACACGACAATATGTTGTTCATTTTTAATATTTAATGCCATCTTAGACCGTCTGCTACTTGCAACGGTGTCTAAAAGGCCAGCTCAAAAATGCCATTTGCTTAGTTGAAAACAGGCTTTACAGGAACACTTATAAGGTAGCAAAGCATACAGTGCAAGTCGCAGACGCCCTAGAAAGGCGATTCAAAGACAGTATGTTGTTCATTCTTAATAATTAATGCAATCTTAGACCGTCTGCTAATTGCTACTTTGTCAAATACGCCTTCTCAAAAATGCCATTTGCTTAGTTGAAAACAGGCTTTACAGGAACACTTACAGGCGCCCTAGAAAGGCGATTTAAAGACAGTATGGTGTTCATTCTTAATAATTAATGGAATCTTAGACCGTTTGCTACTTGCTATTGTGTCAAAAATGCCATCTGAAAAATGTCATTTGCTTAGTTGAAAACAGGCTTTACAGGAACACTTATAAGGTAACAAAGCATACAGTGCAAGTCGCAGGCGCCCTAGAAAGGCGATTTAAAGACAGTATGGTGTTCATTCTTAATAATTAATGGAATCTTAGACCGTCTGCTACTTGCTATTGTGTCAAAAATGCCATCTGAAAAATGTGTCTATAGCAAGCTGAATGTGGTTTTACAAAGTAAAGTTGACACAATATTGCAACACGACATTCAGCTCCATATTCGCAGCTGGACGAGCTGCATTCTGGCGAATAGGGTGTTGAATGTTGTGTTGGAATCTTGTGCCAACTTTACCGAGCTGCCAGCAGTGCAAAATTAAGCCAAAACGAAGAATTGAAATTTGAGTGTAGTATAGGAAAGAGCTATTAATTTCGAAATTAGCCAGTAGCTTAGAACATGGCAAGAAAAAACCCTATAACAGGAAACAGATTTTGGTGATTGGCTGACAGCACAGACAGCAGTTCGTATAGGTTAAGTACAAATTTACTCTCGTGGCTCAAGCGAAGATATTATTTGTCTTACACAGAAAGCAAACAGTGGACACACCAGAAGATGACCCCATATTATCCAATGGAACTACAAGAGATTATTGGTGAGAAAAAGCTATTTAAATCAAAGCACTGTTTGCACATCACCCTGCCGAAAGCTCCAGAGATGCTGTGGATGATCCTTCGCATCATTCATATCGGAGATTAATGAATGAAAGATTATGGCTTCAAGTAAGCCACTTCGGCCCTTCTGCAGCCATATAGTCGCGAGCACAGGATTATGCAAATCGGAATAACAGGAGACAAAATGCGATAAGACCTTATATTTTCCAAACGCCTTTATGGTTAAGTGATAAGGTCACGGCGAAACTTTTCTGGAAGTGGATATTCCTTCTTCATTGACAAGATTAGTTTGTTTCTTTCTAAAATGAGGGAAAGAGGATAGCGCTGTGTAAGTACTTCTCTTTGTCTAAGGAATAACGGGTTTGTTTAAGTAGGTATTAACCAATATTGATAATTGATAGTTTCTGGTGACGAATTTGCTAACCTTTTCTATTACAGGCTGTACATGCATTTCAGGTGTACGAACTTTATTAACTATTAACATATTGAAAAAGTTCATCACAATGTTTGAATAAAAAAAAAACAGGTCTAAAGATGGGATAGAAAGTTTTACTAACACATTAACAACATACTGGGGTCTACTTTTATTCATATCCAAACGCATCGCTGTCTTTTGTGTGTAAACTGTTTTGGCTTTTATATCCAGTCAAGCAAGGTTATTATATGAGTCATAAACCATTCATTCCATGGTTATTTAAAGTTCTTGCACAACTCCTTACTGGTTTCCATTTTATATCCTATTCACCTAATTTCAACATTTCTTGAACTGTGCTAGAATTGCTTAGTATTTTTATACTGGTTGAAGATCATGTGCTATCGTCCAATACGGTGTGTATATCAGTACATCACATGTGGGAAAGTTTATCACTATCTTGCCAAAGGTTTGATGATTTATTGCAGGCACTGAGACTTACTCCAACTATAATGCTGACAGCCATTGTAAAAAAATTATTTATTCTGGCGTTAAGCAAATATAAATAAATAACAAGTTTTAAAAGTGGCACAATCCTATCACAGAATTTGTCGTTGTCGACATTGACTCATGATTAAAGTATGTATCTGAATGACGCTTTCCTTGGATACATTGTATAGGCCTCAGTTTGTGTTTTCTAAGTTTGTCACCGACTAGCAAGAAGCAAGAAAGATCGAACAAGGAGAAAAACCGACCAAAAAAATTTTTAGCTACGAAAAACAGGAATTACACAAACAAACTTATCTCAAAACTAACACTTGACGATGGGAAAGAAATATACCAAACGGCCGATATTCTGGAGGCATAGATAAATTATTATTTTAATCTGTATACAAAAACGGTAGGAGAGGAAAAATACCTTAGGGGACGTCTTGAGGACATCAATCGACTCTTAGATGGCGATGCAGTTAAATTAGAGGGGTTATTGACTTTAGAAGAGTTAACAAACTGTTTGAAAAATATGAAAAGTGAAAAAACTCCAGGAATGGACGATTTCCCTGTAGAATTCTATAAGATGTTCTGGAAAGATGTAGGATATTTTGTTTTAAGGACAGGAAATGAAAGTTTTTTAAAAAGCTAATTGTCACGATCTCAAAAACAAGGGATTATAACAGGTTTACCAAAACCAAATTAACCTAGAAATAATTTTAAAAAACTGGAGATTCATTACCTTATTAAATGTAAATTATAAACTCTACAGTGCTTGCATTGCAAATCGGCTTAAGACAGTTCTTAATGACATTATAAATGAAGATCAGAAAGGGTTTTTTTTTTCGGAAGATGCATTGCAGAGAATATACGTCTAATTTACGACATAATGTTTGAAACAAAGGAGAGACAAATACCCGGGTTACTGCTGTCAACAGATTTTGAAAAGGCATTCGACTCATAGAAGAAGTACTGGAGATCTTTAATTTTGGACAAGATATAAGATCCTTGATAAAATTGTTTCAAACTGATATTTCTACGTGTATCCTCCAAAATGGCATTATATCCCTTCTGTTTAATATTAGTAGAGGATGTAGACCAGGAAATCCAATTTCTCCGTATATTATTCTGTTATGTGCTGAAATTTTAGGTGCATTGATACGAAATAACCCAAATATAAAGGGAATAAACATAAACGAAACAGAACATAAAATAAGCCAATACGCTGATGATACACAGTTAATCTTAGATCGGTCCGAAAAGTCTCTCTGAGAATCATTACCGTGATATAGATATATTTTACAAATTTTCAGGATTAAAAATCAATATAGAAAAAAAAACAAAGGCAGCATGGATAGGTTCTCTATCCGGATCCAATGTAAAGTTAGGTCAGCAAATGAAATTAGATTGGGTGGGAAACTTACAAAGATCCATTATCAACAAGGACTACTCAAAAGGTGGATTACGGATGGTAAACTTAATACCAATATCTTGGATGAGAATATTGGTAATAGCGAAATATAAAGGGCAAAATGTAAGTATATGTAAAAAAGAGTAAAACAGACAAATATTGAGTATATTTTTGATGAACATTTACTGTATAACCCACGGTTTAAAGCACCAAATTTTTTTTATTAGCCACTGGTATCAAAATAATGTAAGGTTTATAAGGGATTTAGAAATTTAGAAGGAAATTTGTTGATATTTAAAAATTTCAAACAAAAATTTAAAGTGAAAGGTACTTTCTTAGATTATAATAGGTTAATTCGAAATGTTTCAACCGAGTGGCTCACGATAAATGAGAAGCATGATGTATATTGCCCCTCCTTTCCATCGAACATACGATTACTGACTAAACAAAAACGGGGAACAAAACGCTTTTACAATTTTTTAAATAATGAGTTGCAGCAAAATATCAAAACCCACGAAAAATGGAAGGATACTCTAAGGTTAGATAAAGAAACTGATTGGGAAAAGGTATTCGAATCTATTTATCAATGCACTCAATGCATCAATCTACGAGATTTTCAATACAAAATCTTACACAGGATAACGCCAACAAAATCTTACCTGTTTAAAACAGCACAGAGGCACGACGATATTTGTAATTACTGCAGACTCGGTAAGGACACTATAGAACACTCCCTCATTGAATGTCCGAAAGCACGTAAATTGTGGTCAGAATACGAAAAGTGGATATCACAAAAGTGGAAAAGTGATATTAAAATGACTCCTAAAGCCATTATTATGGGATGGAGCGAGAAACACAATTCTTCACCTTTAAATATACTGACAAATTTACCAAAAAGTACATGTTTTACATGAGACGGAATGACGCCAAATTAAACATAATTAACCTGCAGAAAAAGGTAACTGACCATTATAAAACGAAAAATATATAGCTGATATATCCGAGAAAGGCGGCGATATTCTAAAGCGGTGGGAAAATTTTAATACTTAAAAATAGTTAAAACAAAAGTTTGAATGTATGAGTACTTAGAGATGCATGAGGTTGACTGACTACAGCATGAATGGAAATAGAATCTGGTTGGTGAGAAAAAAAAAGTTTTGATGACAGCGTTTTTGTGTTATAAATGTTGCAGTGGTGACAAGAGCTCTGATTTAGACGAGATGTTTGCCAAACACAATGGCAGCCCCTTAGACAAATCGGCATCAGAAGAAATACGTAAGTTACATGTGATATTTTAACCGGTATTCTGAAAAATCTAAAGTTTGGAGAAATTATTAATCATTTATTATTCATTTCCTGTACTTATGTACGTATTCATTTGATAAATTAGTCGTCTGTTTGTCTGTTGTCTAAAAGTGTGACGATGAATCTATATTTAATGAAAACTACATTTACCATGAGCAATTTTTTTTTATTTTAATAAAAACAACATTACTCTTCTGATGATAGTAATATGACTTAAGAATGATAATTTCACAGTCATTGCCTATAAAATTACAAGGTAACAGTAATCGCCCTTCTTTTGGAGTTAGTCATTTATCTGCTTAATTTGGTTTTGTTGTCTTCTTTGTAGAAATACAAATACAAGGCACAAGACGTCGCCATCAGAGTGACCCTCCTCCTCAAGGGAGAAAAGCCTCAATGACGTCACAGGACATGATCCGTCTTCTTCACTCGACAGGCGCAAGAAACGTAAGTGTCACGTGAATAGAGGGATTATAATTATTTAGTGCACAGCATTTCTGCGTTTTGTGTATTACCTCCACCATAGAAATTATCCCCTTGTCGGCGTTTATTTGTCCGTCTGTCTGTCTGACATAATGCGCCGATGAGGCCCCTGGATCACGAAGCAATCTTAGACTTAAGTCAAGATTTCAAATCACATTAAAATTGTTGTTTCTTATGTTACAAGATTAAAATTTTGCTGACAAAATATATCCTGGGTAAGTTTGTGTACAACAAATTTCAACTAAAATAACGGTAAGGAACAAACAAAATTTAACGATTGAAGTTTTGACTTAAGTCTAACATTGCTCCATGATCCCGGGACCAGGTATTTAGCCAATGAGGTGGCGTGCAGCTCTCGCTGTTTCAAAGTAACTTACTCCGGGCTCGACAGTTGCTTCCACTCAAAAACCGTCATCATATAAGTGAAATAAATTGGGACAGAGCGTTAAACATCGAAAAAATAAAATAAAAGTAGAAAAAATCGCCAAAGAAGACTCAAAGGCAATCTTGTGATAGTGCCTAGAGTATTGTCCCTTGTTCAGAACTCTTCATTTATTTTTATTTATTTATTTGATTTGTATTTTACGCCGTACTGAAGAATATTTCACTTATATGACTGCGGCCAACATTATGGTGGGAGGAGACCGGGCACAGCCCGGGGAAAACCCACCACCATCCACAGGTTGCTGACAGATCTTCCCACGCAGAACTCTTCTTAGGTCTAATGTGTGAACGTCAGGTCACCTGATTCAAACAACTGAAGATATCTGCTGAAAGATTTCATTTGATTTCTTAGTGAAGACTAACCTGTTTGGTGGAACTATATGTATCATTGAATTTAGTCCAAGGTTCTGACAGTTGTAGACATGATGAAAATATCGTAAAGGAAAAAAACAACAGTTTACATATTCCTTTAGAGAAGGCATGCTTTCTATACAAAATTTGTTAGTTGTGGCTGCAATGTAAAGCGAATGTAGAGAGCGGCGCATGCGCTGCAAGGAATGTGAGACTGTGTATTATGAGGTACAGAAGAGTAAAACGATAGGTTACTATGTATGTTGTAGTCTTGAAGAATCTCGTTTGTATTGCGCTACGGAGTTGGTGTCTAACGTCTACTGTCTAACAAAAACGTTAAACCGTTCGAATACAACAACAACACACATATGTGAACTCCGCGTGGCTTTTTTCCTTATGACTTGCGCACAGAGCTTTTCTTCTCCCACACAAATTTTCTCCACGTGCGGTTGGAACAAGAAATTATATAAAGTGAGAAATTAGGACAGATTCATACAGACAATGTATGAACAGTTTTCAAAAATGATGGAAATACGCAAGAAATGTTAAAAGCGAATCAATTAAATTAATATTCGAATCGTGCGTCTATTAAGAATATTTCACTTATACGACGGCGGCCAGCATTACGGTGGGAGAAAACCGGGCACAGCCTGGGGGAAATCCACCACCGTTCGCAGTTTGCTGGCAGACCTTCCCACGTATGGTGGGAGAGGAAGCCAGCATGAGCTGGACTTGAACTCACAGTGACCGCATTGGCGAGAGTTGACGTTAATCAAAATGTGTATCTCAGAGGGGCTTTTAATGGCTTTCATGTATCCAACGTGGCAGTCATATTCAAACCCTTACCCTGTATTTTTGTAGCTTAGACATAAAGACGCATAAGAGCAATTCGAGAGGTGTAAAGCTAAACAGAGCTGCGAAACGTAATATGTATCACTCTGCCATTGTATCGCTCCATGTTTCGTGAGACTATGCCGTTGTTATCTCTATATGCTTCAGATCTTGCATCTCTCGCCGGACTCTGTGGCAGAAACTGACGCCGAACCTGATCTGTTGCATCACCTACAAGACAGACACAAGAGGGTGAGAACATTAAACAGACACGTGTTGTCATGGCAACCAGACTACATAATGGATATGAACCGCCATCCTTCTTGGCACGGTCCTCGGTATAACCCCATGTTTTCCCGCCTGGAGCAGAATCCTAGACCGTTGTCATCAAATTTCGACTCGACAAGCAATAGCTCATTTGATATCACCTCTGGGTCGGTTTACCACAGCATACAGGAAGAAGACCTCGACTCGTTGAACTGCGGTGACGGAAACAAGGACTCGTCAAAACTCGACACAGCAGAGGTACACGTAAACGTCGAAGCATCAAAAAATGCGGAGTCGACCAAACTCGGAGAGAGTAAAATCGACATCCCAACCACTGACGAAAAGGACAACCATTCCACAAAGGTCACTTCTGCTTCAAAACCCACGGGCTCCAATGTAGTGGCATCAGACGACATTCCCTTACCAGGCCTTAAACAAAATGTACACATGGCAAATGCGGATTCTGCCAATGATGAGTCAGCAAAAATTGAATCCACCAATCTTTAACTCTGGAAAATGTAAATTATACATTGTAAATGAGTGGGTGCTGTCATCTGAGCAGCGGGTTAACGACCGACACAGATATCACTCGATTTTTTAAAACTCATTTTAGTTATATCAACAAAAGGTCTTATCTAACTTTAATTGGGTTTGATTGATTGTTTGAGTGCTTTACTTCAGTGGTATTTTACGCCGTACTCAAGAATATTTCACTTATACGACGGCCCATTGGGTTTGGAAATATTTATAATTTACAATGTGAAATTCGTCACAATCCCGTTTGCATTGTTTTTACAAAATACAGATCCACTCAGAATTTTTTTGACTCAGTGGAGCAAAAAGTGAAAAAGACCATCGGTGATACAGGATCATATTTCGCAAACTGACCTCTAATGTCTGAATTCATTTCCACAAACTCGATATTTTATCTTCCGGCAAATATGTCAGCTATACCGATTGAAGTAGTTGATTGCACTGACGGTGTTCCAGTCCTGTTATTCCCAACAATACATCCATTGTCTTAGCCCAGTCTTTCACATTTTTGATAATCATGTTTACGCACTTACATGACCACAATTGTACGTGGTACGGGCTATGTCAATGGGCCTCGGGTAAGCATGATCAAACATGATGGCTTGAAATTTTCAATCATATTTCTTTTTTGCCTGTTACAGAAAATAAGTCACTCCAAAATTTTGCTTTTGTTTTGTTTAAACCCATGGGATTGGTTATATTTAAAACCGAATAAAATTGCCTCTAATTTAATTTGCATATCCGAAAACGTGATAGACCTTTAAATAATGTTAGTTTTACCTTTATTTGCTTTTTTAAAAAAATTTGTCTTGAATGGAATTAAATGCAATCTAATGTCTGAAATGTGACGTGGTCTTCATGAAGGATGTTTCACGCTAATAGATTGTCTAATAGATTGTTATTAACATCGCTGCGTTTTATTTTACCGAAACCTCTATGCTGAAGCCAGGATGCTAGGGCGGTGTAAGTTGGAACTACATAAGCATTTATATGAACGGTTACAATGACGCTAAACCCCAAGGACTCACTAAATTATTGGACAAGAAGCCAGATCTCAGCTGTTACGTGTCATCAGTAATCACTCTGGCGTCGCTGCTTTGGTTTCACTCTTCATGCTGTAGTCTTTATAAAGAAGTCGTCACTTAGAGTCTGGCTGTGTTTTCTCATTTCAGTGAAGGTCATGTGTACTTTAAAACACGAAGGCGCTATGCTTTATTGTGCGCTTTATTAGTGGAGTTAATCTAGCAGTACTAATTCCAGAAAAGGAAAAGCTTCTGACAACATTAACGCGTTGTACGCCTTTTATCAGTGTAATCCATATTTTGTTCACATTGTTTCTACCAGTGCTTCTAATTTTGTTTAAAAGTATAAACAAAGCTATTAAAGTTGTTTAATACATTTATGAAAATTGCTTTCTCCATGTTCTTCCAAAGATAAAGCACAGTGTAGAAAATTTGTATCACTATTCAACATTCGCGTTGATGGTGATGATGATGATGACTTATTCATCTTTTGCTACATATTGCTGTTGTTGTTTCCTTGCTAATTAGTCTTGGAAAATTGAGTTACCGATGTATGTTAAATTACAGTAGTTAAGATTCAAATTCGGGTTAAAACCAAAACTAAGGTATTCAGTGGTATCATCTTACATGACTACTGTTCTTTTTGTGAGCCCGATCTTACGTGAAGCTTATTCCGCTAATGCATAGTTCGATCTGTCCTGGGTCAGAGACTTGATTCCTGCACCTGCCGGATCGACTGCGGCTCTAAGTTATGGGTTTTTCACGTATATGGTGAAGGTACCTCTTTGGATATCTCACAAACCTGACTAAATACGTTAGGCCTAAGTATAAAATACTTAATAATGCTGAACGTAAATAAATAAACAAATAAATAAATACTCCAGACAGTAACGAGTAAGAAATATTGTCTATAGCCTGGACTGACATCATGCATATACTCATTCAGCTATTCCAGTTTTGACCTGTTTTTTTTTTTTACGTTCATAGAAAAGCAGTATTGTATAGGATACGCGTGTCTTTTGTGTTGCCGTTACCATTTACCTACTGTATAAATGTTGTATATATACCAAATGTATTTTTATGTTTCTGTTACGTTTCCATTTCTTATTTAGAATCTGAGTACAACTCGTTTTTCTGTTGTAAGGTATGTGTGTTCCCTCGTTTTCTCCTGTAATATATACAGAAAATAAATAAGGAATACTAAACGTGAACTTTGGTTCTTTGCTATTTTTATCTTTTCACAATACTTTCAAATGTGAATATTTTCTGCCTTTCCTGTAAATCACGATATGTTTTAGGATTGGAAACCAGGCAAGCCGTTTTGAACAAAGTGGTTGGATTCCCTTCCGGCTCTGTAAAACACCATGCCTAAGACCCTATGTTACCAGCCTTCAAAACTAAATTAAAATTTAGATCAGACTGAAAAGTGGATGAATCTGAAAATGTCCGGACAGTCGGTTACCTGACATAATTGATGTTGTAAAGGTGAAGTTAATCGTATGGGAACTGTTTCCGAACAAGTCAGTTCATTTGCTATAGACTGACATGTCGTCAAGAGCGAAAGCCACAATAGTTCTTAGGATGAATGAGAACAAGTCAATATAATACACTACTTTCCTAAAAAAATCAACGTTAAGTGGTGAAAAAGTTAGTGGAACTACATTCGAACTCGTAGACCGAGAACATGATGACTCCATTGCACCAGACAGTGCGCTCTCCTATCTCTCACTGTGTCAGGAGCACAATACTACTAAAAAAAACGGAAGTGAAGAGCTTTTCTGTCAAAATGAGGTTTATTACCTAATGTCTATACCGTAATCCACAAAATGCGATGATTACCTACACACGCATGTGCCTTAGCGCAGTAATATAAATTAAATATTCCTCTAACAATCGAAATAATTACTGTACACACATGCTTCTTTAAGTTTTACATTCAAGTCTTACCTTTTTTGTCAGTGGCTTTATAGTCAGTCTGGGAAAAAGTCTTGTCGTCTTAAAAACTTCTGTAAGACGACAAGACTTACAAACAAGCTTACAAAGAAGCTTCTGCACATTCTCTGTACTTTTGGATATTTATTTACTACTTTTGCGTGTGCCGAGCTAACCTGAAAAGCCACTCTATCCATATGGCCGTTAAGACGCCTAACTTGAAAAGCCACTCTATCCATATAGCCGTTAAGACGCCTCAGATTCAAACATATCGCACATGGGTGAATTTTTCTATATACTTTTCCGTAAAAGCATTTTTTGTTCGCTAGTGTTGTGTGTGTTTGGTAGACTGTAATCTGGAAAAGCAACTCTATCCACGCTGACAATAGTCCATTCCCAATGTCTCATCATATTACCGACTGACACTGCTAACATTGCTAGTAACACTGATGGTGCTCTGGATCCCGTTTTGTGTAGTTTGAAAAGGATCACCAGAGCCAGGATACATACATTTTCTTAGCATTGAGAACACTGCACCGAGGCATCCTCAAATCTATCACAGTTCTCGATACCAATGCCGTTGTGCGGGCAGTCGAAAAGATCCGTTTCGTTTCCCCGACATTCCACGTTATCCAAGATAACCGGCCCACTCCCGGGACCATAGAACCCACGTGACTTTGCGGTACCGTTGCAGAACCCGAGTTTTTTGCACACGACACCAGCGTCTACGTCATCCCATCCGTCGTCACAGACTGAACCCCACACACCATTGAGAAAAACTTCCACGCGGCCGTTAAAGGCTGAGGTCCCACCCGCTAGGCGTGTTGTTACTTGTCGAAAAGAGAGAAATCAGGTAAATACAATAATTTCAGTAAAGTTTCCCATTCATTTGGGCTTCTCGTTGATCTATACAGTTTAAACGTTAGAAAACCCACCGTTGTCTTGTCAACTTGCGCTAGAAATCACAAGAATAAATTCACTGATACTAATTATTTATGTCAGTTATTAATATGAAGGTAATGATCTAATGAACCCCCAACAAGCTTAGAATAGCAGTTGTGTATGAATTTCGTAAATAAATATTCATCAGACATATATCACGCATCACGTATATATATCACGCTTATTCTACTAGTTTTGGATGTAATTAGATGTAATTCAGGGACTGTGGAATATCTTCTTTATGAGGAAAGGGACTAATCGTCCTTAATACGCACCTGACCATTAGATACAAGTGATAACAGAGAGTTGTTAGATTGATTTTAAATTGACTGGAGATAAACGTTTTTCTCACATGCCTCATCAATCCGTTTCATGGGCGGAGACCACTGAAGTACCACAGAACATGAACATATAAGACAAACATGTGAACGGAGCCCCGAGGGTTGTGGCTTTCAACAATACGAGAACACTGAAGTAAGGGTATGGGGTGGGTGGGGGTGATCATGTTGATCCCAAACGAGATCGAGGTTTCGAGTTTTAAAATTTATCACGAGATCATGAGAAGGAGATTTTCAGTCCCAATTTCTCCGGAGTTGGAACGAGCCGCTACAGGAACGATACCGAACGATACTGGCTCTTCCCGGTTTCCTCCCACCAAAATGCTGGCCGCCGTGGTTTAAGTGAAACATCCTTGAGTACGACATCAATCAAATAAATTCAATCATGTCCTAGGACACGTTATACAGTAATTGCTTCTACGATTTCTTGATTGGTGTTTTGCGCGGTACTCAAAAATATTTGAATTTTCACCGCCGACGGCGGCCAGCATTAGGGTGGAGGAAAAACGGGTAGAATCCGTGGAAAACACACGATCATCCGCATCCATCCAGGTACTTGCTTCTACGACGAGCTAGTTATAGCTATAGTTGGCTGAAGTCTTATTCTTTTCACCTCGAAGACCCTACGAGGAATGTTTGCTTAACATATTACCTGAAATAAAATTGTTACTGTACAACAAAACATATTTTGTCAGCCCAAAAGATTTGGTTCTCTTACCGTGGTGATGATTCAGTATGTCCTTGATGTTTATTAAGCTGTCCAGTGTTGTTGTTGTTACCTTGTCCACTTTGCGTGATAACCACTGGCTGCTTTTTGTGACCGCTGATTTCATAGCAAGACGAGCTTGGGTAATTTTGAAATCGAGTTTCTCAGCTATGAAGTCCCGAGATTTCGCCGAGGTGGATCTCACAGTTGCAGAAATATTTTGCGAGAAAGCTTGTAATTTTCCAAGAATTGTTGTGTTCACATTTTGCAACTGTCTTTCAATTTGAACTAGAGATGATTTTCCAGAGGTGTCTAGGGCTGTGAATTTCTGGGAAAGATCAAACTTGAGCATCTGAGAATTCAGAGACGATTTATCTTTGTAGTGGTCAACTGTTGACTCTAGAAGAGAAAGTTTAGACACCAATCGTCCCTCGGCACCGTCCAAACGACTTGATATCTTGTCAACAAGGTCATTCAATGCGCTCTCAAGATCTGTTGTTTTGACCAGGCCAATTGAATTTATTGCGTCAGCAAAGGACTTAGAATCCGGTAAGCTTTCTGACAAAGATTTCTCGAGTTGGGACTGAGAGGTTTCGACTGATTTCACCGACATGCGCAGTGACTTCAGTTCCTTAGTCACGATTTCTAGGTCACGAACGACTCTCTTGTAGTTAATGACGTCATCGCACAGTGTGACATCACTGAGAGTCGTAGACTGAGCTGAGCTCATATGTATGAAGGTGACGAGTAGAAGATGCCGGATTTTGTCCATGGTAATCTGAAAATGATGCACTGATTACTACAGTTTAAGATACTTTTAGTTGCCTAAAGATATTGTAGAAATATACGATTAAAATAAGATTTCGCCAAGTTTCAGCTTTTAATCTAATATCTATACCGGAGATTTTTTAGCAAATGATTGATATTCACTATAATGAAATCAAATCTGTTCTATTTACCTAGAATAGCTAATATTATTGCCTGTCAAATAATATCAGATTCGTACCTGCGCCTTTTATAGTGTTAAAATGATTCTAAATTTTGACAAAGCGGGTCGCATTATAATGTTTAAGAACTATTACCAATTTTGAGTGGTAACATATGCATATGAGGCTCATATTTTGTAAAAGGCATTTGTTTGTGGTATTGTTAAACAATAGAAAAAAACGATTGAATTTGCTCTGATCAACCTTTGATAAACATCTTGGGTATAGGCTAGTATAACCTTGTTTAATTCCCAAGAAACAAATGTTATTAAAACAATTTTGGAACTGACATCCAACAGGGGAGTTTGGAGTTCAAACTCTTTTATCGATAAAGGTAATAAAAGCCCTACCGCATCATGTGACCTATCAAAAATGTTAGGCAAGGTCACATTTACCATAGCATAGGCGTCAAAAAAATCACAAAAAGTTATTTACAGTAGACGAAGGCGTTGAAGAGTTCAAGATTTGTGAACTTAACAAGTCTCTAAAGGAAACGTGTGACATTTGTCCCTCTGAAACACGGTGGGACAAGCAATCAGTACGTTAATGTCAACAACGGTTACGTAACATTTTCTACGAGTCACATGATACAGAAGGACTATTTTTATCTTCAACAATAAAAGAGTTCGAACTCGAATCTCTCTATATTTCTGTTGATTTTAGATGATCAATGCATAATATTTCAGATACTTGAAAATTATCTTCATGTTGAGCGTTGGACAAATTTTTCGTCAAAAGATTAAGGAACGACGCAGTTGCCCTGAGTCTTTTCCTGGTCAGAAAGTCGTTAACTCATTTTAATAAAAAGAACGCTAAACAATTTTGTCTAAAGTCTATACATGTATGTAGGCCTACATATTTCTGACCTCAATACTAACTCTTTCAGTTCATCTATGCATAGTTTGCTTCAGTTTAGCACTTAGTAATTACGTTTAATTCATAACTAATTGAACTAATTGCTATTTTAATGCTGTCAGCAATTATAATTTCAGTTTTCTCCTTTTTTCGGATTGTTTTACATCTAGTGTAAGGATTTATATGTGAATTAATAACTATCTTTCTTTAAAATCATTACCCGACAAAGTTCTGTTTACAAAATGTTTCTAATTTACATTTACTTACCTCGTTTTTGTTTCTCCTCACAACTTTTTTATAATCACTGGCGCATACACTATTCTTATTTAGCCTCTTGAATAAAAAGGTTTTCTCCTTCGGTAAGACCTGCTGCATATGGGGAAACGTTCTTACTAATCTACGACGAGTTCGAATGAGATGCCCCCGGAGAAGTACTAACAGTTCTTGGTTTATAGTTAAATCAAGTTAAAACCAGATTAAGCCATATTAACACAGTTTTATTTACATGTGTGTGTAAAAATAGTTCCACCAGTCCTAAAGGCGTTCCCCAAACAGATCCAATTTTCTGTTCATTTCGTACATAACAATTGCATCTTAGTGGCCCAGATGTCGTTAACACGGTATGTCGGTCAAGCACGTTTGGACAGTGTCCGGAAAACCCCACTCTGTACAGTGCTGTATACTCTCACTGACCAGTGCTTGTCACGTGACAACTGGCAGTGGAGAAAATGACCAATATAAATCTGAAAGTGCATCTGTACCTAAACCATTGCGGCCATAGTGCCCTACCAAGGAATCACCCAGAGCCTAGAGCTGAACAAAACTGCAAATACAGAATTATAGACTTCAAAAACAATCTTTTTTTTTAAAAACAGAAAGCCTGTTCCTTGAGTGATGCCAGAATGCATTCTGTTATTATTTCAACATAATATACTATTAGCCTGAGACAACCTAAATTTTGAATGAATGGAACACATGCGCTACATTCAGCGGAATAATCCCCTCGATTGACAGAGAAATCATCTGCAATAACAGAATACATTCTACTGTCACTCAGACAACAGACAGGTTATTTTTTAGAGTGTATCAGATAAATATAGCTTGTCATTATGACATTTTTTCATGCACATTTGTCCAAAGATGATGACGTTCGATTTTAAGTGACATTAAACTGTAATAAATTTAAAACTGTTAAGTGACTCTTTTATTTTGATGATTGGTGTTTAATATTGTACTTAAGAAATTTTCACATATTCCACAGCGGACAAGCTTACGATTAGATGACGATTTCCGACATTTCTTATAGAGTCCAAAAATCAAAGAATTAACGTTTGTGTCTTTCCAAGCGGCAGTCTATATGTATATCATAGGATACCTTTTGCACAAATTCGAAACACTTTTGGGGATAAAAATCAACAGATTCTGAGAACATACATTCCGCCCACCATAATGCCGGCCAACGTCGTATAAGAGAAATATTCTTGAGATCGGCGTAAAACACCTAATCAAATAAATAAAATAAATCTTTCTCTGACGGAGGTACATGTAGACCCATTCTTCCAAGCTGACATCATTCAGAGATTTTTTCTCATATGAATATAATATACAAGACAACAGCGCAAAGACTAAAACCACACCAATGACGACAGTGCTATAGCAGGAAAATGGTCACACGTATAACGGGTGAAATACGGCCTCTTGTCAGTTTACCTCAGTTAGGGTTTTATTAAAGTACATATTTAAACAGTAGCAAATTACACACCCCCTCGTACCATGGCCTAAGCAGAATTAGGTAGATGTATATGCATTGCTGTTAATTGTAATGTATAAGACGCCGCCGGTTTAGAATTACTCAAAATATTATCATCACATTTAACACACAATGGCATTTTTGTATTATTATTAACAAACAATTAAAACGGCCCAAGCCTTGGTGATGCAGAGTCCACCGACAGGATCCTACGCGGGCAAACAATGCATAAAGACAACTGAACTGAGAGTAATATAGCACTCCCCGTGAACATGTGAAATGTAGACCTCAGAACCCCAGAGATTGCATCATATTTGAAGCCGAACTTGAAGGGTGTCTCAAGATTGTGCCAAACATATCTACATATTAATAGCCGCATGGATTTCTCAGATCGCATTACAATGATCGTTTGTGCTCATGCAGTTAGTTTGCGACAGTAAACACAGAATGTTACGCACAAAATGCGTGATGTGTAAGTATGTTATTTTCTGTGTTCCTACGTTATCAAAGAAACCTGAAACCACGAAGACATAATGCAGTGAAATACTTACACAAAGACAGTAAAACCACAGCAGCTGCGACAGTGTGGTAATTGATAAATGGTTATAGTTAACCGGTGACACTAATTCATCCTCTTGTCAATATATCTCAGTGTTTATTCTAACTGCTCATGTAATAGTTTAAACAGAACCAAGCCTCTCGGATGATTCGCCCACCAGCAGAATTCTGGCTTATGCAGGAACACAGTGTAGTAAAAACAAACTCTGAACATAGTGAGTAAAACCAGAGCAGCAGTGATATTGCGATACTAGTAATTTACAAATGATTACACGTGAGCGGCCAAATATGGCCTCTTGTAAATAAAACTATGTTAGGTTTATATTCACATTTTTAGCTTTTTACACTATTGTACATGTATTCACAATTCTGGAGTCAAATGTATTAAGCTGTTTTAGAAAATTTTCAGTGCAACACCCATGAAGCCCTGTACCATCGGACGGCATTTGTGACCGATTAAGTTAAGGTCAAGATTACAGAAGGGAGCCGTGTACCACAGCGAAAGAAATCAAGGCACAGTAAAATATATTGTTTGTGTATAAATGTGTGTATTGAAATATTTTCTGACAGAACTGAGGATTGAGTTTCCTAGCCTTTGCAAGGTACTGAAATTCGTGACTTTCATGAAAGCAATGGCACAGATCCTTATCGTGACCTTTCCCTTTGACTCAAAACAAAATTAAGATATAAGCATTTTTATGATTTCAACAGCATATCAACGACTTAATCTGTTGAAATTGCAACAAATAGTAGGCAACACATACAGCTTTTGCTTCACTTATACGTTCACAAAACCAAATAAAGCTTTTGCTTCATTTATATGTTCACAAAACCAAATACAGCTTTTGCTTCACTTAAATGTTCACAAAACTAAATACAGGCTTTTGCTTCACTTAAATGTTCACAAAACTAAATACAAGCTTTTGCTTCACTTAAATGTTCACAAAACTAAATACAGCTTTTGCTTCACTTATACGTTCACAAAACCAAATACAGCTTGTATCAAACAGGCATGTTTCAAACGTTAGATTGTCTCTAAAAAAGTACCACATCTTGTTGACCTAAAGCTTTATTACAGAAGATTCAAGTCAAATACTTATTACTTCTTGAGATAGTCTTTTGGGATCCTAGTTAGTACGGACACAAGTGTTTTAGTTCGGAATACAATTTCATCCTCTAACGCAGAAACATTCGACGTGATCAATCAAAGTATCGGATTCAACATCACGCAACATTTCCACAGGATAATTTCAAACCCAACTTACTGAATGCTGTCTGGAAAGTTATTGATTTCTGTCTGAAAAGTTACTGATTTCTTTATGAAAACTCAGCGTTTGCTGACTGAATTACGGCATGTGTTTGACACGCAAACACTTTCGATTTCTTCATGCCCATGAGTGTCAGCCTTCAACACAGAGCTCGCGGTTGGAGCAATTGGTGCCATTGAATGATGAACCCTATAGTCTGTAGACGTCAGTATGTATTTCTGAGCGTTAGGACTGTAAAATGGCGACTCTTTGGTCATGGCAGTGATCGCGTGTCCTTGGACGAAGGGCGTAAAGGCCAGGGCCTCGTTCGCCATAGGTGGGAACACGTTTGCCACCCTGAAGGCGGTTGGAACAGGAGTTGGAGATGGAGACGGCAGGCGGTAGGCTGTACACACCCTTGTTCCCGAAACAAGCTCCGAAGGTATACACCGGGTTGACAGGCGAATGACTGGGAACACCAGGGGAGATTAGGGGTACGCAAGGGGTCTGTGCCGGAACTACAGGGGTCCGACTAGGTATTACATGAAGACTGGGGGACGTTTCATTGGCGTGGGATGAAAAAGCTATTGGTGTACCTCTTTCTCCTCCCATTCCTCTCTCGAGGTACAAACTGGACGGTGTAAGTCCTATCTGTGTCTGCCAACTGCCTGAGCTATAGCTGTATGTTCCGGACGAGTGTCGTTGTTCCGGTAGACAACTTAAGGCCATTGTGGGGCAAGCGGAGAAGAATCTATCCGCATTTCTTGGTTTATGCCATACGATACCTTCTTCCCAGGAACATGGTCCTTAAAATGAAGGGAAGGAAAATGAAAGTTCAGACAAGAAGCGACAACGATGCCTTCTTTCCAGGAACATGGTCCCTAAATATAGAAGGAAAGGAAAATGTAATTTTAAAGAAGAACTTCTCAAAGCTGCCATATCAGTTGTTAACCCTTATCTAGTGACCTATAGCAAGTTAAACTCCAGCTTTGGCTGGTTTGTCTACGGTTTAAGCCACAGGGGTTGTGAGGGTACTGGTGAAATGCGGTAGTTTTATCCAGCCTTGAGTCTGACTACCGGTCTGTACGTGGAATATTTTTAGTAGGGCGTGAAACACTGATAATATGTTATCAATCGACAATGGGGAGACTCGAGGATGAGTAACACAGAAGGTCCAAATAACAGTAGAACGCATCTTTTTCTTTTGTGACTGAGTACTTCATATATGTTTTGTGAGCACAGATACACCCGATAATTGTGACCTAATAGACGAATGAACATGAGTTCACAGCTTTGGACCGTCTTGAAACAGGCGGGAAAGAGTTTTACGAGTTCCCCATTGGCCTAAGGGTCTCCGTATCGAACCGAGGCAAAAGCCAGAGGGTCAGTACGGCGACCCAAACGTCAATACCTTAGTAATGCGGAAACAAGGCTAAAACACTCGATAATCTACTAGTCTTATGTGGATTTTGATATAACAGTCTTCTGGGTGTAATTAATTCACGGCACTCTTCATTTCGTTGAGAGAGCTGTTGTTTGTTATTGTATCATCTGTAACGTCATACTACACATAATGCATCTCTCTACTATACTGTCTCCTCATTTGTGACGTCGTTTTAAGAATGATGCATTTCACTCTGATCTGTACCCTCATTTGTGACGTCATCCTCTGCATGATGCATCTCACTCTATTCTGTATCCTCATTCGTGACGCCATCCTGCACATGATGCATCTCACTCTACTCTGAGTGAATAAAACCAGCCTCGACAACAGTGTGGTAGTTGGCAAATGGTCACACGTAAAACCGGTGAAATACATCGTCTTCTCAATTTACCTAAGTTAGGGCTATACTCTATATTAACATTTGCATGCATACTGTATATGAGTATATGTTTAAAATATAGTACTCGAAGTCGACAGACCCCGGGATGAACCCACGTCGGGTCATACCAAAGACTTTAAAAATGGTACTTGCTTCTGTCTCTACTGACACGCAGCAGAGAGGTCAGAGCAATGAGACGTGGACTGGTTGACCCGGTGTCAGTACAACGGCAGCACTTTGTGGCATGGACTCGGACTGCCACAAGAAGACACAGTATATGTACACACACCTATTGACTCTTCATCGTCATATGACTGAAAAATTGTTATTAGTACGACGGAAAACCCTCAAGCATTTATTCATTTTTTAAACAGTAGTAAATTATACGCTACCTAGCACCATGGCTTAAGCCAGCACTGTTAGTTAATGAATAAATAACACGGAAATGATGGAGTATATTCTTACCGTGAAGTTCAGCAGAGAGGTGAGATCCCGGGACAGTGTGGGAGGCTAGGCCATCCTCGCCCTCCTCAGGGCAGTTTTGATCCTCTCCTCCGTCAGTCGCTTGTCCCCTTCACGGATTTGATCCACGATCTCAGGACGGCTGATTAGGTAAGACTTTCCGTTCTCGGTCGCCTTTTACGCTGTTTCTTTTCAATGTTTTGGTCATCGACTGTGAAAATAATATGCAAGCCCATTGTATATATATTTTGGATTTTCGTTGTATAAGAAAACAGATTACATACTGAAGGCATTAAACAATAAACCAAAGTCACTGAATCTGTTAGCGCTCTGAGTTCAAGTCCAGCTCATGCTGGCTTCCTCTCCGGCCGTAAGTGGGAAGGTCTTCGAGCAGGCTGCGGATGATCGTGGGTTTCCCTCAGGCTCTGCCCGCTTTCCTCCCGAGATAATGCTTGCCGCCGTCGAATAAGTGAAATATTCTTGAGTATGGTGTAAAACACCAATCAAATAAATAAATAAATAAATAAATAAATAAATAAATAAATAAATAAATAAATAAATAAATATATCTGTTAGGGTTAAAAAACTACAGCACAGACAATAAAACCAGAGAAACGACTTCAGCGTGACAATTGGTAAAGCCACACGTACCGGTGATATACTGTCGCTCTGAAATTATTTGTATATGGTAGAATATAGTGTTTTTTTTCTTTTTTGGACAAGAAAACGGCTCTCTGGTTCTAGAAAAATAAGCACTTTTTGTGTCCGTATGATTATGTAAAATACGGTGGCTTTTGGGGAAGAAAGTGACTTTCTGGCTTACTAGACAAAAAACCCACAACAGCTGTCCATGGTATCTACCAAGTAATTTTAGCTTTATTAGTCAAACGAACAACTGCCTATAACTGTACTTGCTTATGGTACGATGAGAGCAGTTGTTAGGAAAATAATCTTAATTAATCTTTAATTTTTTTATCCCTTTCTGGTTATCGTAGAGTGTTAAACAAGCAACTCTCTGTACCTGTCGGTTTATCATAGAATGTGGGGTTTTCCATCTCGTAGTCCATGGCCGTGAGCTTGATTTGACCTTTCTTTGGAATGGTTGCTTTGTGAGTTTTAAGCGTTCCTCTTTTATCAAAGGAATCCTTGCGAGAACGGATTTCTCCTCGGCAAAATCCGACTGGACTCTAAGATACAAATGAATTTCTCAATAAACATATAACCTTCGTAAAACCACACATAATCATGAGTATTGTGTAGAATATCAAAGAAATCAATAAAGTAAACAACACATATGCAAACCACATTCATCAACGGTTTAGTTTTTAATTATTAATAAACATATTTAACTTAACTTAGATAACACATCTTGACAAGCTTGACTGGTATCAAAGGTCATTTGTATGGCGTGGTAGTACATATGTAAGGAGAAATCAACTGCCTCTCCGGCCGTACGTCGGAAGGCCTGCCAACAACCTACGGATGGTCGTGGGTTCCCCCCTGGGCTTTGCCCGGTTTCCTCCCACCATACTGCTGGCCACCGTCCTATAAGAGAAATATTCTTGAGTACGGCGTGAAACATCAATCAAATAAATAAATCAAATAAAAAATGAAATCAACTGACCAGCAAAGCCTGATGGATTTGTGATGGAAAAAAAAAACAAAAAAACAAAACATTGAACTGATCCGCAAGTATGTAACTCTTTTAGATATGGAAAACATTGATACATGACAAGACAGTCTTCAAAGATCAGCCGGTGTAACCAGGAGATGATTTTCTAAAGCTTAAGTTAACGTTGCTTTGTTTATTCAGCACATCGCACGTGTGTGTCAAAGGTAAATATTTAGACGATATTGTTTAGTGAATCAAGCTACCATTTTTTTTAGACCTTGTGCCTGTTCAAAAAATTTCTGGCGTCTTTAGTACGATTGCCATACAAGTGATGGTTCCACAGACAAAATTCGATACAATTGTGACGATGTGTTCACGTCAACACACGGCGAAAAATGTTATTGTTGGTTTATTTTACCTCAAACGCTATGCATAAGAAAAGCAGTAATGATAAAAAAAAACAATGAGTTTAAGGTGAGGAGTCTACAATTTTGAGCCAAGAATAAGGAGTCTGCTACTAATGTGTACACGCTAAGGGATATAAGATAATGATTACACAATGGTAGGTACACAATTAAAAAATACACAATAATTGTTTTGAATGATTGCTATCGATGAGGTCATGGGAAACGTTTGTCATGTTAAAAAACACAGAATGACAATGATGTGTTTATATCGCTGGCAAATAGTCACAAGCAACACATAAACCCCTTATTTGAAAGGTAATTAACTAATTAACTATTCTTTTTTAACTATTCTGAAAAATGTGTAGACATCATTGTGCAGAATTACATATCTAATGTTGGAGATGAGACAGTCGGAATTGCAAATCGAGTTCTCATCAGAGAGAATTTAACCCTCATGATTAACTATCATAACATAGCTGTCTTTTCAAAGAACCAACATCGACCAGCTAGTATTGGATGTTAAATAACAATTCCCAAGATGGTTTAATGGATAAACCACGTCACAACACAAACAGCTAAATCAAACACTCTTTGCAGTAGTAATTTGTGTTAAGCTATCTCTTGTACATCCTTTACACATACACAACTTTGTACAAAATGAATTTCACTCACCAGATTCCCTAACTCCTGTTTGGCTTCTCTGCCAGCTTCGCTTACGATGTACCCTTTTCTCCGATCACTATTAGTGCCACTGGTTCCTATTCTATCCATTATTCCATTCTTTCCTTCGGGATTCATCCACGAGCCATGTCTTACAAACTGTGGCAGTGTTTGAATCATGCCCTCATTAGAAAATGTACGAATTTGTGATGGCGTAAAATCAATACGGAAGTTGGCCATTTTCATGCGAAGTCTGAATCAGGCAGGAATTAAAAGAATAAATAAAAGGGCAAAAAGCCTGGATTTTCCATGAAGGCACGACTTCTTGTATTGGTATAAGGAAACAGCCCACCAAATTCAGGATCAGAAAATGGATCCTCCTTATCAGAAATTGTGCAAGAAGTTACACGTCATGAAAACCAAATTCATGATTCATAAGTCATGAGCAGAGCTTTGGAGAGGCCAACAGGCTCTACGGATTCCTGGATCGAGCAGGCCAATTATCCCTTCGGAAAGTCCGATCTTCCCATGGCCGGTACCATGGATTACAAGTAATACTGTCCTTGTTATATGCAACACTATGACTATACGCTGACCACTTTGCCAGCCAACCTTACGTCTTCTTCATAACCGTTCAGTTGTTTTGCCTTGAATCATTTACTTCCACAGATATTGATATTTGGTCTCCAGGACTATTAAAGGCGCTGGTACTGACTTACATGTACTGTGCGTATACTGTTTTTTTAGGTACAGGACGGCATGGCTTGTGTCTAAACGCAGTAGCAGTGCCCTCTGTATGTAACCTGTCGTGTGGCCACAAACTCAGGTATATCTGCTTTCAAACATTAGCACAAGTACATTGATTCAAACATTCCTCCTTCAGGCAGGTATCAGTAGTCTTCTAAAACGTCTTTTCTCTTCGCAACCGTCTTTAAATAACAACTCTCACTGCTTATGCCTTTTGTTTGAGTATGGTAGACATTTAAATCACTCCCCGGTCATAATCAGGACAAATAAACACACAAATCATATACGCATGAGGAAGCCCCGTCAATTTCATCCTTTAGCATGCAGGTCCAAGTAGGTAAGAGACCTACACCCCTTCCTTCTGGTATACCGATGTATATGAACTGTTTCGCCGCCACATTGTTACATCTTCTAGTATTGCTCAAATACTGGATTAAAATGCTAGTTACATGTTCACTATCCGATCACCCTTGTAAACGCTGTCGATATTTGTACCGTGGTAGTTCAGCTTCGTTAATTTAAGAAAGGTCCATGTTAATGAGTTGGACTAGCTGAGAGCCTTTCATCGTTTGCGTTTGGTTCTGGAGTGCCGTAATCTCTGAACCCATTGGTAGTCATGTCGGTTTGCTAACATCTGTCAGAGATTTTATCACCTGTGAATGAAGTGCTGAATTTTCTAGTCCATGAAATTGTCTCCAGAGTTACAACTCTTACGGTATCTTATCCTCACATACAACGGTATGGTTGCCAACAACAACACCAACATCAAGCTTTCCTGCCAAGATTGACTGACAAGGCTGTAAAAGGTGTACAACGAGCAATAAAACACCACCTGTCCAGATTTCACACCTGTAATCAATATCAGATAGGTCACGTCAGATGAGATGTCAACACAGCAATCTCGAATTTAGCTGTATGACCCAGGTTCTAACAGGAAATCTCAGTTATTGATACCGTAATCCAGTTCGACACCGAGCTATACGTGCGGCTACGATAGCAACGTGTACCCATGACATGTATTTTCACAGGAATGTAATTTCTTTGAAGGCTATAGGCCCAGGAGCTATTCCAGACACGAAACACAACGAAAATCTTCCGTAAAGTCCGTCATGTTGAGATAAAAATCCAACAGGTATTCAGCAGGCTGGCAGTTCTAGCTAAGTCGGGACTGGCATTTCAGCATACACATTCATAGTTCCATGCACATATATAAGTTGAGAAATGAGTTATAACACGCTGTTTACATTTTGGACAATCAAACCGAATGAACGTTCGTGTTGAACTGATATTTAAGCCCCACTGTAACAGTTCTGAGTTGAATTACCTGGCTATTAATCAAGAACAATACTACATCGCGCAATGGTTCATTTGATAGCACTATCGAGCATTGTAAGGTCTACATTTAATGGAGGGTTTTCCGTTGTCTGGGAACAATGTCGAGATATACAGTGGTGCACTTTGCAGGGTCAGGTATTAATTTCATGACAAATACAGGTGTAACACCCTGTCTACAGGTAAGTATACACGTATCCAACACCGGAGTTCAGCTCACCTAACGAGCACTACAAAGGTATAATCAGTTCAAGTGTAAATAATTAATAATGCGCACTGGGCGGAAAATCTAGGCTCGCTGTAATTTGCAGTCCAGGACGCGTGACCATTAACCCCAAGCTCTTGTATCAAGGTTTGTGTGTTGTGTTTAGAAGCAACCACTGTATTGCAAGCAATGCGAAACTGAACAAACCAATGCTTTGCTGCAGAAATTAGAGGCTTAAAAACTAGAGCTGAAAAAACTATCCGGATAGAGCTACTAAGACTGTAATCCAGTTATTAACTGCAAGTCAATCGTCTTTGGCAGAGATTACAACTGACGTTAATTCCTGCTAAACTATATTATATTATATTATATCATATACGTTTACAACGCTGCATGGAATTTTACGTTTTCATTGTTTGCTCCCTGATGAAAACGTGTCTGTGAAACGAACGCGAATGTGCAAATTCATTTTTTCATCTGTCATGTGCACCAGTATTACACAGTTTTGTTGTCTATTTTTTAAACTTATCACAATCAGCCCATATTCAGCTGTCAGTAAAATCACTCATACTCGTCATCAAAATTGTTTTTTGTCAGCAACTCTTAATTCCACACGCGGGGCTTTCGTGGCCAAAGTGGTTAATGTGCCATCGCGGCGCAATGGCTCGGAAGCCTCTCACCAATGTTGTCGCTGTGAGTTCAAGTCTCATACTGGCTTCCTCTCCGGCCTTACGTTGTAAGGTATGTTAGCAACCGTGGGTTTTTCCCGGTCCTCCAACCATAATACTGGTCGCCGTCGTATAAGTGAAATATTCTTGAGCAAAACACCAATAAAATAAATCAATAAATAATACCACATGCACTTAAGCGTCCATATTAGTGTAAAGGGGAAATGATCTTTCTAATTCATATTAAACCCTTGTTTTTGAGATCATGACTTCAATGTCTCGGTTGTCGTTATACTTTAATTTAAAAATAACTGCAACAGAGTGGTTGTCTAACATATCGACATGTGGAGCTAGCTTGTAACGCGATGTGTCACTGACGAAAAGCAGTTTTGATAGTGAGTATGGGAGATTTTACACATTTCTGAATACAGGCGACAGTTTAAATGAAACCGACTATCGTATTTGTTATCTATGTGTATAATGTACACGAGCGTACAGCGTACACCGATAGAATGCAGCTCTCACGCTTGCAACTTACGTCCATGTCAGAGCTGTCTTGCAAAGTCTTAAGCTTGCAATTCGTCGCGTAATTTTATAGAAATCGGATCAAATATGCCAGTTAATTGATCTGGTTTATCATGCGTGACCAGAATCGACTTTATTACTTGTAATATTACGTCACACTACAAATAATAATCCCGATCCCTTATAAAACCTTTAAGATCACTGTCTATAATGTGATTATATATTATAATGTTACAAGGGATTTCGAAAGGATTGTCACAGAGATGTTATGACTGGGTGGATTTGTATTACATGTACCATTAAACTGGCTAACGTCAGCCTTTAGCCATTAATTGATCATTGCCAATGTACAGGGGTCTCTATCTGCGGGGTGAAAAGTGGGGTGGGATAGAGCGGGAGTTACACAGCGTAACATTTGCTCCGTGTTAACTTTCATACGCGTAGTTTCGATAGTTTTACGCGTAGTTTCGATAGTGCACTTCGAATGGAACGCGATTAGAGACTAAGTATTGTCACTGTCGCTCTAACGTTAATTTCTCAGAAATGGTGAAATTTCAAACCAGTTTCCAATGTCTTTTAACATATAACCTAGCTTTTCGTTGATGTATTTATATATTTGATCGGTGTTTAAAACCGTGCTCCAAAAGTATTCCGGGGCAGATTTGCTAAGCAGAAATCAAGGCCACAGGTAAAGGAGTCTGGGGGCAACCGCGTGGCCGAGTGACAGCGTGTTATCGCAGCACAATATTCTAGTAGAATCTCACCAGTGTGACCGCTGTGAGCTTAAATACAGCTCATGCCTTATATTTGGTTAACAGGAGCGCTCGAGAGCTCCGATCTATAAGTTATAACTCAATTACAAAATGGCTCCCTTCCCCGTATCTTTCAAAGAGATCGAATTTGACGACACATATATGAAGCCTGGTACATTATGATTATTAACCTCATTGTTACTTAATACAAAAGCATTTTGGATACAGACCAAGCATACATCTGTATAAAGTAGTTTTCTCCCATTAAAATGAACAGTATTTTTTCTAACCAATGATCGCAGCTCAGTAATAAGCTCACAAGCTATAGGGCTATGATCATGTAGAGTTTCTGACAATTTCATGATCCCAGAAAACCGCCATGATGATGCTGCTTTGAAAAGCGGTCTTTCACATTCCTTTAACGGAATGATTTACATCACGATTGTATAAGTGGCAACCACATAATTCACATAAACAGCTGTGAATATACCTTTATTTTTTGTCTTTGATGTCAGTATTCCTATTACTTCAGGTACTTCCTATTCGACTTACTCCTCGCCTAACTACACGCAGCTTACTGAGACTTGTCTGCGTACGCCTTATACTAGTACTTGGGCCTCCCGGCCAATGATCACGAAGCTACCTTAGGCTTAAGTTAAACATTTCAATCATTATACTTCGTATGTTTCTTTCCCTTATTTTAGAAATTTGTTTCAAAATAACTTGCCCAGAATTTATGTTGTCAAACACTACTTTGACCTTGTTCCATAAGAACTAGTAATTTCAATGTGATCTGAAAGTTCAACTTAAGTCTAAGATCTCTTCGCGGGTTTGAGTAGATGATGCTCAAGTCTGTTATCAAAATGACAAAGAATAAGTCGTATTAACAGATGTGTGTTTACTAGCCTTTTGATGCAATGAATACTGGACGAGTGGTGGGGCACGCTGCGGCTCGCGCTCAGGCTTCAGAGGGTCGGGTACACACTGGCTTTTGGCTTTCTGGATAGATCTTGGTGGAGGGTGGAGGGACCCTGGTGGAAAATCTCGGGATTGTAGTGGAGGGTGGAGGGATCCCGTCAGAATCGAGATCAGACCGGGCCTAGTCCACTGTAACTTTCTGATCGCATACCAGATGGCTTCGTACTTAAGATACTGTAACCGGAATTGTATTTATGCTTTTGAAATGAAGTCTTTGTAATGCACTGAATTTGACATTTTTTTCTGAGCATGAAATTAATCTAGACCGCTTTCATTGATCGTGGAACCTTGCTGACAATACACGTTAGACGGCGCAGTCACGTTCAACACCACTTGTGTTCCTTCAGTATGGTATGCATTGAATCTCTGCGTGGAAAATATTTGTTAGTTACTTGCCAAAGGACCGTGGTTTACCATGCCACTCCACTGTTTCTTTATTCATAATATTAACCGTCACTGGAGAAGTGAAATATTCTTGTGTATGGCGTTAAACAACAACGAAACAAATAAATAAATAAATAGAAAAAAAACAGTAGAAACGGGTCTGTATTTGAACACTGACAGTGACGACATTAAATATTGAAAATTGTAATAAGACTAATCTGAGGTGATACATGATAACCTTGGTATAACGTTGCCCTGCAAGATGGCTGCTCCCTTGTTGTTATGTTGGCTTTGATGAAGTAAACGTCAGAGCTTTTGCCAACTTTTAGACTAAACGCCATGCAAAATATATTACATAATCATCTCATCTTACCTTGTCATCCACGTCGGTATCATTGATATGTGTGTTGGAGGACCAGCCAGTCAGCTCCTCCGCTAGAGGTCCTAACTGAAAAAAAAAAACCTTCCTAGCTATTTATTGTGTACAGATTAAAAGTTAATTGAGAAGCTGTGTGATTAGCTGAAACGTTGCTACAAAATCTGAGCGTGATTTATATCTGTTGTATCAAATGTATACTTCAAACCCTCGCAATATCGCCGAAGTGGCGTTAAGCATAATCATTCGTTCTTCGAATCTTTTGCCTTGGTTATGGCATTATTTATTTATTTGATTGGTGTTTTACGCCGCACTCAAGAATATTCCACTTATATGACGGCTGCCAGCATTATGGTGGGAGGAAACCGGGCAGAGCCCGGGGGAAATCCACGACCATCCGCAGGTTGCTGGAAGACCGTCCCACGTACGGGCGGTATGGCGTTAAGAAACACTATAATATGTGGGTCAAACGGATCAAAACCTTTTTTGTGATTAAAGACGTGTGGAACTTTGTTTCTCTGTTTGCTTATGCCATGGTGATATGGGAGTGTAAGTTGCTAAATTTTAAGCATTTACATGAAAATTTAGAATAAACCTATAACTGAGATAAGCTGACAAGAGGCTGTATTTCACCGATTATGTGTGACCATGCATTTCCCAATTATCACATTGTCGTCGTAGCTCTGGTTTAACAAATATACTGTAATCTTTCATACAGACGACGGTGTTTCATTTCGGCATTTCAGCATTCGGCCAACCCCAGCGTGACAACATACTTGCAGTACTGAGTCATCAGAACACCTTGACTAGGACACCAAATCTGGACACCAAACACAAGCTCAGCCGTAGAATACAGGCGCCCATTAACCTGAGCACCGAGTGAGACCAACATAAAGCTATACTGATCAAAACCGCCAATTTATGAGCCACACCCATATCAGTCACATAAGTATATTCCGGTTTCTTCTGCCTTCATGTTAATTAACCCAAATCAAAATAAATAAATAAATAAATGAATAAAATTTCACGTTATGTTTCGAAGACAGAAAAACACCTGTAGTTCCCCAGGTATTTACGGAAGACAATCTTATCGTCTTCTTGGTGATTATAAGTTCCACAAGTTGTTACCTTTCGCTGTAAACCCATTACACGGGAGATCTGTTTTTGGCTGCTCGGCATTGACTCGTGTCCACGTGAGCCTTGCGAGATTGGCGGAAGCGGTGCAGAAACCTGTTAAGAACAAAATATTTTACACGTATTGTTATTTTTGTGTAGGTCAGCGTGAAGTTATGTTCCTGAGAAAAAAAGTCGTACTTCATCCTTCAGGAGCTCGTCCTATGAAGCAGACGCAAACTGCGCCTGGCGCAATATCCATGATAACATACAGTGAAGAGATACATCGCCATGGTAAATGTACTTGAGGCAGCGATGCGACAGCTTTGTAGACCGGGCACCTGATGACTGAGCAGACGACAATGAACAATCTTTCATGCCCAAAGTAATGAGGGACTAAGCTGTTCAATCTATTGCTTATCCCTGTCCTTGTGACATATTCATTCCCAATGAAATTTCATGAATTGTGTTTGAGTGCCGAGGGTTAAAAACCTTTAACATGTGGACATGTGCCATTGATTATCTGCTCTAAGACCCGGATGTACCATGTGCACAGCAAAAACTGCTTTCTAGCTTTTAGGTTAGGAACCACTCAGATATCTGTATCTCCAAGACTATGACGTTGGCCTGTTGCGTTACCTTTTGCTGCAGAATCATCACGCTGGAGGTCGGCTTTTGGTTGGCTGATCTGCCGCCCTTGTCACGCGGTCTTGAGCGGATAGGCGGCAACGGTGCGGGGCCCTGACAAACGGAGACAAAAGTTATTGACTGTAGTTTTTCAAAGTGTATGAAAAATTCAACCATTATATCATTTTCATCTTCCATATTAAGCTATACATTGTAGTCCAGTATATATATTGAATAGGTATTAAAAGTTGGCAGTTAATGTTTGCGCTGTTTGACTCCATCGGCAACGTCTGTGTCGGGCCAGAGTTATCCCCCCTGGTATTCGGTACATGTGCCGACAATGTGCTTTCGACAGTGAAATTTGCTGGCAGTTTGGGCTTAAGTCCTTCAGATAAACAGTCAAGTGCGTTGTTACATAATCAAAGCGCTATAAACGTACAGCATAGTCACATTTTTATTTTCGCAGCCAAAAGTGCTGTAAAGGCACAAACATGATGTCTATCAGCATGATGCAGGCTGAAGTTAAAACGAAAATGAGTATCATCAGGTACGTGCATTTTTGCGGTATTTTTAGTATGTGTGTTCTGTTCGTTCTTGCAAAGCATTCACAGTGCTGTTCTCTGTCGTAAAATACAGTACATACTGAGTATGTATACTGCGATTTTACACTGTGTATATTATGTAATGGAGAAAGTACGAGTAATAATAAAAAGAATCGACGCAGCGGTGTCGCGCCGAGTCGATTCTTCTTTTAGGAAAATGCTGTTACGAGTGCTTCCTCTGTCTTAAACGATTGTGACTAATAATAGTCATCTACCTGAGTGACTTTCTACACTACTCAAATGATAAGTGGCGTAAACACGTGACAAAATTGTCCTATTTTATACAGTTAATTTGGGCAACATATATCTACAAGGCCGAAAACTGTATTACCTTCATTTATGTAACACGTTCGTGAACTTATAACACGTTGCTTTATTCATGCGGGCTCAGCTAAATTGTGTTGGGTATCTGTGTGCATGTTTATTGGATCTTTGAAGACATGCGCTGACTGAACAGGACAGCATCACGGTAGAACATGCTATGGCATTTGCACGTCAAAGGTAGTGGTTTGCATGGGTGTCTTGTGCAAGATTGGGGTGGCACAGTGAGAGACAGCTTTATAAGATCCAGGCCATGTAGCACTGTGCATTATTTTCGCCATGGATTATGACCAGAACAAAACATTCATCATACGGATTTTGTTGTCCCTGTACACTAAGTTCTCCGTCAAACTGTACTTGTACACCATCGGGCTCAGCTAAATTGTGTTGGGTATCTGTGTGCATGTTTTTTTGATCTTTGAAGACATGCGCTGACTGAACAGGACAGCATCACGGTAGAACATGCTATGGCATTTGCACGTCAAAGGTAGTGGTTTGCATGGGCGTCTTGTGCAAGATTGGGGTGGCACTGTAGTCTCTTTAAAAAGAAGTCACAGTCTGAGTGAGTGAGTGAGGGAGTGCTTGGGGCTTAACGCCGCACTTAACATTTTCCTTAGAGTGCATGTAATGTGCCTTCTTGTTGCAGGACGGATTTCCACCGCTCTTTTATCTAGTGCTACTGAGAGGACTTACCGAAGGCAAGGAGGACGCACCGCTCGAGCCATCATACTGATACGGATCAACCAGTCGTTGCAATATCCCCTAAATGGTGAATGTCTAGCCAGGAAGTTGTAACTCCCTCTTATAAAGTCTTAGGTGTGACCCGACCCAGGACTGACCCTGGATCTACCGCCTCCAGAAGCGGACGCTCTACCAGCTGTGTTTTCGGGACCGGTAACTACAGTTTGACATTAGGATGAAGTCAACACTATCGATGAATATGTGAATATCTGATACGTCCTAAAATGCGACTTCATTGTTTTCGTGAAGATAGCGACACTGTAAGTTAGGATGACCCGCTTCTTTTTCCCACATATAGAGTTAATGTGGCGTCAGATGCTCCATAATTTTAAAATTTGAATTGAACATTACAGAATTTGATTGCATAATGTAGGACCTGAGGTAGAAAGCTTGATTAGTCGATGAAGCCGACGCTCTTGTTTATTGTTTAAAACGATGACTTTTCTCATCTTTCTGAGTTCTTCTGATAAGTGTAAAGATTTTTTTAGGGTAGCACTAAATAAATAAATGAATAAATCAAAACAGTATAACCCTAGCAAAATCCCATTTACCAGAAACTAAGCACATGGTTGCACATGAGCATTACACTTACTATTGACCATCTTGCTTTCCCGGTTAGAAGCCTTCTCTCCAGCTCCATCTTGAGACTTTTTACTTCAGCCCATCTTTGAGGAAAAAGTCCCCTAGAGTTAAGCCGACCCCTTGGTGTCATGGAGTTACCTTCCGTCGACTAATCTTTCTCGCTACATTTTGTGTTTTTTCTTCGCAAAAGTGGGACCGGATGCCAAAAATAATATATCTGGTTGTTAGAAAAATAAAGAAATAAACAAAATAACAAAAAATTTAAGAAAAAAAAAAACAGTAAAAACACCCACTCCACCCCTATCCCTCCCCGCCCAACACACATACATCAAGATGTTGTGTCAACCATCACCGATGACGTCACGACTGCAGACTGTCTACTTGCTGTCTGGACTGGCCACTGGGTTGCCGTCATACTCCTTACAGCGAATGCGTCGCTCCCTCGATTCGCTTTACATCACTGTCACCAACAGACTGGTTTGACCTTTGCAGCCCGCGCAACGCATGTGGGCTTTCTTGGACTTAGCCTCACAACTGTTGTCCTGACGCGGAACTATTTAATCGGAATTCATTTATAAAATTGTTTCGGTGTGGATTAGAATCCTGTTGTGTCTACTGTAGATAAAGCGAATGAATGCGTATAAATATTGCTAGAAACAGACTCAAAGTTTCTGTTGTTTCATGACATCACTTCCTGTCTCATGACCGTGACCCAAACGACCTCTGCGTTGTTCAAGATTTATGTACCAATTTGCTAGTGGTGGCAGTGATGTAAAGCTAATTTACAGTGACTGAAACGCTGTAAGAAGTATTTTGGGCCAAATTGAAACTGTAGTTTAAAACCAATATTACGCCCCAGGAACAAAGCTTTGAAGCATCCTAACGCCATGTTTTAATAAGTAACAACCAAAGTTCAATGTATCCTTCAAGTAGCTGTGACAGTTCAACTGATAGGCCTTGACTGGTATCACATCAGTTCACGCCTTCTCATAGCCAACTGTCAATCGCTTGCCCTTTTGACGAAAATTATCACGTCACATTTTTCTTTATTTCCTACTCAACACCCAGAAAACATAAAATTGTGCTAAACATGAATACTTTCAAAATTTTATGTTTTAAAATTGAGGCGTGATTAGTTTGCAGTAGCAAAAAGGATGTGGTCCGATGCTCTGAGCCTAGCAGCATTATGTCATATTGCGACGTTCATGTAGATAAATGAAATGAACCAAGAGCGAGCCATGTATTATCCTACAAAAAACTGTATATAGCTATAAAACGCACAATGCGTTTTGACACAGTGTCTATAGCCCAGATTAGGTCACATTCCTCTCACAAAAACATTATGAACTGTACCCACGGTAACATACGGCACGATCCCGGGCATTTCCATTAGTGGTATCAGTGACAGGGGCTATAGTCAGACCATACGGTCTCTCGTTGACACCCTATCGTGCGCTTGACCACCATTGTCTATAACATGAGCCTCCATTTGTTACGTAACAAAGGTGCGACGTCATACCTACTGAGTGAAGGAATCGCCCGCTAAAAAGACCCTGACGCTATTTCGTTGACGCCAAACGTTACTTTCTTAGCTCATCACAATGACGCCACATTAAGCACAGGACGACGTAACAGTGGAAACTAAAGCATTCTAACAATGTAGAGGATGGGCTATAATTCATTTCCGAATGGGTTCGACGTGTATTGTAACGTCTTAAATCACGCGACTTGACGCGACTTGACGCGACTTCCGGAACATTGGGACGTCACACTATGTCCTCCCGTGGCCACTGAATCTGTCACCAGTGGCGGTCTGATAGACGAATGGAACGCTCCCTAAGTTTGTAGCTTGCAGCATGTAGAAGATAATAACCCAAATGCGTCATTATTTACATCTTTGTGTGTGTGTGTGTTTTGTGTTTGACTTCAGAGGCTGACCATCTTCAAACGATCAATGAAAGTGATGTAAACGGCCACACTCTCCGCATACATAGAGTGTGGTGGCTTACATGAACTGAACGTTTAGGGAAGGAGGTTGAAGATTCGTTCCTTCTAAGTCTCGTCTTAAATTGCCTCAGCCATTTTTTGGAGTTTCTTATATTATAGACAGCAAGTTGCTCTTATAGCTCAACGCTATGAGTGGATTTTTTTTTGACATCAAAAAGCTGGTCTGCATCAAAGATACTTCAGTTCAAGGGTTTCATCAATCGCTCTGCTTCCCAACTGTGTATAATTCCGCTAAACCCGGGGCTAGGGGCCGTTTACTCATCGTGTTGAATTAGATCGCCACGATTAAATGTATGCGATTAAACAGTTGCAATTAAAACGCTACTCCGATACAGTATTTTGGCCTTCAATATTTTTTCCGATTTTCCCTCACGGAGGAAAAGACACTCGAAAATAACTTTTGTATGGTGGGTATTTGGGAACACCTTTTGGTATTTATAGTCTTTGTTTAATAATGTCATAAATGAGGATGTAACCCAGGTTTAATAAATATTTTTGCACCAGAACTTTTCCTTTTCAGCTAACAAATGTATTAAACCTCAGTTTGGATCATTCCAAAAAAAAATTCCAAAAAAGACCATATTTGCAAATAAGTTTTGACGCTCTTTCATCTGACTTTGGTATCATTTTTATGTTTTCTTCTCCTTAAAGCCAGACTTAGTCGTAACTTCTGGTATTATTCCTAAACATATATGTTTGAATTTAAACGCTCATTTTTATATTTGTCACGAAAGTCTAACACATCTTTTAGAATTAAATAAAAACCCTTGAGGTGAGTCAGAATTTTTGCGCTAGTTAAGCTAAGTCTGACTTAAGGCTGTAACAACCTCGTGATCCTGGCACCTGGACCCATATTCATCAAACGTCTTAAGGCTTGCATTAAAAAAATGCTAAATTATGAAGTAAAACTCATCATACAGACAACTGAAAGTCAAGCGTAAAATACATTCATTTTTTTTAAGGAGTATTGAAGGGCATTCAAATATTTGAACACTTTGGTGGGTTTTATGAGCGATATGGACGGTATCATCACTATTTTTTCGTGATGATCACCAGAAGAAATGAGTTTTTTGAAACATTATTTCAATAATATTTCACTTATATGTAAAAAGAGTTATTCTAACGTTCAAGTGTCGTGATTAAAGTTGGATAATCTTTCTGTGACGTCAGAGCTCCTAAGCTCTTATAGTATGGTTCATAAAGCTCACTTTAGAAGTCAAATCTTTGGGCGCCTTCAACTCTTTCCACAAAATAAATAAATAAATAAATAAAAAAAAAAAGAAAAAAATGAAAGTATATTTATGCATAGTTTTAAGTGGGTTATTTAGTGATGCCTACTTTTAGGGATCTTCTTCTTTAAGTAATAATATCAAACACAGCTACAACTGAAATGTTTTTCTGCTCTATGAAGTTTAAACAATGTGCACTGATTCATTACTGTAGAACAACCACGATTTGAGTTGGGGACCTCTGTGGCTCAGTTGGTTAACGCGCTAGCGCAGCGTAATGACCCAGGAGCCTCTCACCAATGCGGTCGCCTAACAAAAGTAGGTATCATGTTTTGTTTTGTTGTTTTATTTTTACGTCTGAAAATGCCTCATTCAAGGGGGATAACTCTATTCGGATTTATCGGCTAGAACTTGAACCTTCAATAGGCAAAATCTGACTTTCTGCGAGAGAGAAGGGAACAAATAAGAGTGTATTGGATTAACAAAGGACAGTAGCAATTTGGCATTTATTGGTTACAGGCCAATCAGAACCAAGGTTTGCGCGAATGAGGTATCTAGGACTCCATTTCATGAAACCAGGTACTTCTATTACTAATCATTGTCATAATATTAGCACGATGATTGCCATAACTCACGAGATCCATTCATGAAAAAATCGTGATTTAAGTTTGAACCGTTACAGTAAAACATTTTATTGCGTAAAACAGCAATCAAATAAAAAAAATACTCTGAGCAGTTATTTAACAGTAATGCTTTTTCAGTGAATGTTGTATTTTGTGATTTGCCTTTGTATTTTGCCTTCGGTAAGTCGCTTCAGTGAAGCAGCACTAGATATAAGAGCGATGAAAATCCGTCATGCAACAAAGAGGTACACAACTCTAAGGACTCCTTCGTCACCATATGACTGAAAAAATTGTGAAGTGGTACTTTAAATCCTAAGCACTCACTCACTCTAGTTACAAGATCGTGTAAATGGGAATTTCTCCCGTGGGTGACACTACTAAAAAAATATATGAAGTCAGCAAGAGATGACATAGCCAATAAAAATACATTTTATGCCAGTGATGTTATCTATGCTGCGATTGAATACCTAAGGTCAGTCATGTGTGTGTTGTGATGTACATAAGTTTACTTATGTAAATGATATCAGCTCTTGATAATAGCACAAACTGTATACTCAGCAGTATGGAAACTATTATATTAATCAACTTTCATAGTGTTCAATAAATATTCATTTATTTGATTGGTGTTTAAAGACGTACTCAACAATATTTCACATACGACGGCGGCCAGCATTATGGTGGGAGGAAACCGGGCAGAACCCGGGGGAAACCCACGACCATCCGCAGGCTGCTGGAAGACCTTCCCACTTAATGTTGAATAAATATACTATTGTAATACAGCATCGACGAGGGGAACCAAAATTGTACACCAGGACCAACGCAAGATTTTTTCCGTGTAATTTTCTAATTTTTCAATCAACACAAAAGCGCTTTGTGAAACCGGACGTGATCGTTTACGAAAATACCGTATGGTGGGTGGCCGTCGTGCAGTGACGTCACCAGGATGTGAGCTGTATTCACAGCATACAATGAAAGATTATTTTAACTGAAATGAGGAAGGATTTCAACGGTTACGTGGGGCCATTTATCAGCTATCACACTCTCAACGCTGCTGTCGTCTTTCAGTATAACATTCAGTATATTTACATAAAAATACAAAACACTGAGCTAAGTAGTATTAAATGAAGATAATATATAACAGAATATAAGGAATACAATTGCATTACATTGCTTTGCCGAGTACAAGTCTATTTCTGTCGGTTACGAGAGTGGGTTTCAGGGGGCGTAACTCTGCATGTTGCGAAAATGAAAGTAATTGTACAACGAAGACAGTGATTAACAAATAGCAAAATGGCGACCATCAAGAGTCCAATGTTGAATGGGGGGCAGCCAACCAAGGACTTGGATGTGCCGTTTTCTCAAAATGATTCTAGCCGTCAAAGCCGCCCTCTTGTCGAAACAAAACAAGCCGTCTTGTTGAAGATTGTGATCGTGGTCCTGTTAGGCATCAACTTTATCCTGGCCTTAGTTGCGGTGGCTTTGGCAGCCGCACCCCAGGTAGACACCGACGGAGACCAGTGCAACGGGTGGAAGAATAATGCGTCAGCTAGCTTCACAGAGCTTCTAAATCAGGTAAGATATGAAGACGCTGGAGTAGTTGTAGGTCATAGCCTTGTGTGAGGAGAAATCAATTACTGAGTCGCCAGTGGTCTCAGTGCTGACGTCGAGCGTTCGAATCCAACTCCTGTTAATTTTCAATTTCCGTTAACTTCACCTTATGAATACCACAGATTGGTGTTATTTGCAGGTCATATATATAAACAGGAGCTTATTCTGAAAATGTTGAAAGTGTGGTAATAAGAAATGTAACATGCACCAAAATCAAACTGATAACGTAGTTCTAAAATTACATGTGAAATACTCAGGGTAAGGAATACGTATAAATAAAGCCGATAACCAAAAACGACGCATACAGCACACTACTACTTAGGAGCCAGGAACACAAAGCCCACTTTTCATTCAAAGTTTGAATCGAATAGGCTACCGACGTATGCGCAGCTACCTCCATAAAAAATGGGCTTTGTCATACTGTTAATGTAACATCGGTTTTTTTTTCGTTGGATTTGAATTTATTTACGCCACAGCAACCGTTTTTCTTGCATCTACATTTAGTTTACATATGTCAAACTGCACACCGAAAATGTATAACCATGAGAATGTTAAACAAAAACAAAATACTATACCAAATCAAATGGTGGCAAGAGTATTTAATAGCCTGACAGGAATGGTTATTTTACTCAGTGCGATGTAAGTTTATTTTTCAAAGACATGACTTATTCAAAAGCTGATTTTTGAATATGAAAAGTTCAAATTATGCGAATTATGTTCAGCAGATTAATTATTTTGCTTACTTTATGGTTGTGAAACCTACTCAACTGTGACTATACTACCGATAATGTTTAAAATTCCATAGTCATAAAAATAAGTTTTTTTTTTGTCATTATGAGTAATTTTTCTGTTTTATTTCCTGCTTCCTTATTAATCGGAAATTATGGGTATTAATATGAATGTTAAACAGATCTTGTGTCAACCGTTATATCTAATGAGATAAGCTTTCCCAGTCACTCATATAACTCGTTTCCACCCCCCCGCCCTCATCAGTGGAGCTGATGGGCGAAACCGTTCAGTTCGTCCGTATGTCTGTATGTCCGTATGTCCGCGTGTTTGTGCGGCCGTACGTCCGTGTGTCCGTGTGTTTGTACGCCCGTGTGTCCGTCTGTGAGGGATATTACTTAAACTAATTAGGCATTTGTCCTTAACCCGTTTTGACATGTCCAATTTTACTTCATTACATTGGTCAAGTTATTGCCAAGCTTTGTGTCCAGAGTTGAAGTCCATGGAGAGAAGTATTGTAAATTCAGCAGATTTCATCTGTACAGTGCAACAAAAGTAAGTTCCCCCGCCCCCCCGCCAAAAAAAAAAACGTTGTGTGATATTTCCCGTGGTATGTACCTCCTTTCACAAAAGGAGTCAACCAGATTTTTCACCGCCAAATTTTGATTTCATCAGAGAATTCGTGTTACCAGTCCTGAAATATTCGTGCGGGTGGCCATTAAGGACACACACCACAAGAAATTCATGCCGTTAAACATGACTTGCATCAGGTCTGAGATGGTCAATAAAAGGTTCTCGGACCTGAATCGCCCACATTACCGTCCACAAGTCTTGGACAATCAATGTTGCACGTTTTGTGACTGGGGGGAACTTACTTTTGTTGCACTGTGTATATTAATTACCTAAACGATGAATTTGCGTAATTTTTTTTTATCTCCACGTGAATTTATCCTAGATTTTCTACAAGCATCAGCAAATGTTAAAGGTTGAATCATCTGCAGTGTTGGTTTATTAGAAGAATTTTTCAGTTATATGACGACGAGATTATCAGAAGGGTTACCATGTGTAAATTACAAATCTTTTATGTCTAAAATGGTATTTATCACTACCGTAAATAACATAAAGGCTTAAACGCATGGTTGTCATGCATAGTGCAACACCTTGCTAATGAATTCAACACCCAAACATTTGTTCTTTTTGTCTTCCATGTTTTTGGTAGCCCTTCATGAGGAATATGAGTATTATTGTTTTCGAGTTGATTTCTGGGAAAGTGAAACTGAAAACAGATGCCAGAACAATCCAACGATACATTAACATTTGACGCATTGATTTATAAATAACCCATGTGTCAGCATGTCTGGTGTTTCCAGTCTTTTCCAAAGTTTACTGTTTGCCTAAAATGTTTTGCTATAGGGAGAATTAAATTCTGTACACAGATTGCCGGTGTGTAAAGGATACCATACAATCATTCTTTTGTCCCGTTAATTCAGGTAACAGATGACGAAGTGGGCAAACCTCAGATGCACTATTTAGGATGGGGTACGTTGCATTTTTATGTCCAAAGTTACACCAAATGAAGTACTAGTTGTCTAGTGGTTAACATGTTTGGCGCTGTTAATGAAAGAGTTACTACCTGTGACCTGATGGTGTCATCACTCTCCTTTTGCGGAATAGATGTTACACTCTGCTAAGGAAGCGCCTATCGTGTATAATACAAATCCAAATGCCTTGCCAACACCAGAACATGTTAAGTGAGTTTCATCTGCAAATATTTGTGGTAATGATTCGTTGTTCACACCACTAGGCAGAGAGCTTGCTACTCCTTAAACTGTTTCGACAGTGGGGTGAAATTTTATGACGTCACCGTTTTGTGTTACAATTAGGGTGATGCTACAAATCGTATTGTGTGAAGGTGGTTAAAAGTTTAAAATGGCTCATAAAACCAGCATTACCATCCTTCCATTACAAATGTTGTTTAGATCGCATGCGCAATAAACTGTTACAGTTTTGAAATGCCCTCATTATATGTAAAATTAGGTTTGAATCTGAAAGCGAAATTCTCCACACTTGTCCAGTCACTGAAAAAAGTAAGATTCTCGCTCTTTTGCCTCTATTGTACTTATTTAAAAAATAAATAATTCATTAAATGATAATTTTTAAAAAAAAGGACTGAAATTCTATAATAAACACTAAAATACCGTTGTAGATGTATACACGAATAAATAATAGTGCGGTAAGATTCAGCGAATGTACAATACGGGACAAGATATAAATTTCTCCTGTTGAAGACGTAGTGCAATCTATAATTAAAAACAAAATGTTCGATTCTCATCAAAAAATGGAACTGAGTGAATATGATACTTTGTGCTAATGCATTCAGTTAATGTGTATTTGTAATGATTGGGTTATGTCCCTTTAACACAAACATTGCTTTCATTGAAGGAAGAAACTTTGATCCGGATGCTGACCCGCATCTAGAGGAGACCAGGGAAAGAAGTGAACAGGCTCATTTCATCACGCATATTCCATGTCCTGAAAATGACCCTAAGGGTAAGTTTACTCAAGCTTGTAACATTATCCATGTCTTTGATGGGACCGTAAGTTTACACGAGCTTGTAGCATTATTCATGTGGTGGTGGACACCGTGGGTTTGCACGAGCTTGTAGCATTACTCATGTGGTGATGTAGACCGTGTGTTTGCACGAGCTTGTAGGTTCTTCTGTGTCCTGGAGCAGATCGTAAGTTTACACGAGTTTTTTTTAGCATTATTCACGAGTAACAGGGGAACCTAAGTTCACACAAGCTTGTAGCATCATTCAAATGTGAAGGAGGCTGTAAGTTCACACGAGCCTGTAAGATCTTCTATGTCCTTGAGGAAAATTGTAAGATTACGCAAGCTTGTAGCATTCTCCCTGATCATGGCCGATATCTGTCAAAGATCTTAAGAGTTAATTTAAAAATGACAAACACAGCTACAATAAAAATGTTTGGCTATATAAGTGGTTTGATACACTTGTGGAATGAATTATTTTCCAGTGGTCACCGTAAGTTCCTTCTGCCTTACAGAGTATTCATGCATGCATGCTGGAGGCAAACAAAACTCTCCCATGGTTGGAAGCATTTGTTCACGTGTTAGCGGGGACTATAAATTCACACGAGGTCAATAAGTATCATTCTGTCAGTTATTCGTTGGTTTATTCATCTCTTAATACGCCGTATCCTTTAGCCTTGGATGTAATCAGTTGTGACCTTGTTTGCAGATACCAATGGTTACGAAACCCTATGCTGGAACCAAACCTGTGAAAAGTCCTTCTGTAACTCGCCGCTGAAGTACGAGTCCGGCAAGATACGAGTGCACAGCGCGGCGTATTACTTCATCTACAGCCGACTGTTATTTGACGTGTCCAATGTGACGGAAGAATGGATGTCGCTGACACACGATATTATGCGACAGCAAGGGAGTAGAACCCAACTAAAGATCCTGGAAACGCAGAACGTCATTACGGAACCACGGAAAGACAATGTACGCAGTTATCTGGGTGCTGCCTTCTATCTGTTCGGAGGGGACCTCATATCTGTACGAGTGAACACACGAAGTCGTCCTTACTTGTCTCACGAAGACGTTTATTTCGGAATGTTCAGAATATAAAGATACCGATCTTTTGAAAACTTGATGTTTTGATTTCGCATTCATCTATCCGTTCTTTCCTTTGTTGCTTTGAGCGCTTTGAGGGATCTCGAGGATTCTCATACAGACCTCATCTCTAGACAAAAACCTAACCTTAACCACCCTCTCTCTAATCCTAACCCTCTTCATAGTCTAAGCTTAATCTCTTTCTAACCTTAGCTCACCTATAACCCTATCTTAATCCTAAACAATTCTAACCCTGCTCTATCTCTAACCCTAGCCTAACTCTAAGCCAACCCTAACCCTAACCTTGCCATTAACCCTCTCCGTAACCTTACCCTCACCCTCTCCCCTACCCTCTCCCTATAACCATCGCGATAATATTCACTATAGATATAGAACTCCAAGTGTAGGAATTCATGTGTTGAACAGGGTGAGGGGCGAGGGGGAGAAAGGAAAGAGGCGACGATAACAGACGTTCTTTGTAATCAACGCGGGTCTATTTTACATCGGTGTTTACATGTGTCTCCCATTTATGTAAAGAGGTTGAATCGCCTATTGCTTGACCAAAACAGACATTATTCCTACTGTTGCACAGTTGCTTTTACCCCATGTATCTGTCAGTTATCGCCGTAATATAACTGGAATATTGCCAGTGTGGCGTTAGAGGATACGTGAAACGCTTTGGTTTTATTTCTTAAAGTGCAGATTAGGATGTGCAGAAACATATAACACTATAAAAGCGACAACACTTTATCGCTTTGGGGATAAAATGGCTTCGAGGCACAGTTTTCTTAAGGCTCTAGCGGTCAGCCCAGAAGTTAAGTAGCTTGCAGGGGTGACCTCGGCGATGATCATTCATTCATTCTCTGTAGTTATTGTGTGACATGATATACATGTAACTGTTACTGTAATGCATATTCCTTTTTCAAGTTTGCAAACTGCGGATTGAGTTTCCCCAGGCTCTGCTCTGTTCCTCCCACTATAATACTGGCCGCCATCGCATATGTGAAATATTCTGAGTACGGCGTAAAACACAAAAATAAACATAAATAAATAAATTTTTACGTTTGCAGCAATTTAAATGTTGGGCCCCTCCCCTCATTTTGTTTTGTCATAAGCTGAATATACATGGTAAGTAACCGGGTTGATTGATATATTAACTGCATGTTGTTCATGTGTGAAATATTGTTTTTTCTCGGTCTGTTTTATAAAGCCAAGAAATGGGATACTGGCAAAAATCCGAAGTAGGACGTATTACGTCATTTCATGTAGTGTGTATAATAGAATTCTCTCAAAATTACCTATGTGTGTTTTTGAAGGCTTGCATAATTTCATAATAGTTGGATCTGCGCATTGCATTTTATATGTGCCCAAGGCTGAGGGGTTTTCAAGTGCAGTGCGTGGTATTTTTTTAAATGATATGTCAATTACCCGTGAATTAGATGGATATCTTGTTAAAAAATTTGAACACAATGTCGAAAGGCTCTATTTCAGAATAGCGGTGGAAGTTTTGACTCATAGATATTTTTCCTCTTAGGTTTCACGCCATTCCATTGCGATCATTTTATTGTTTTAAGAACTTATTGTTATCATTATTGTGTATTAGATCCTTCAGAATGTTATATTGTTGCCTTTGATGAATCGGTTGTAACGGTTTGTACAATGATATATGGTCGTGATATGTTTTTTACGAAAATAAAGTAATTTGCAAAAAGTTTTACTTGTCGGACGTGCGCAAGCGGTTTTCCCGGAGGGATAATTGGTTGAGGCGTGAACAGGCACAGCATGCCAAGGGGGAGAGGTCCCAGTTTAATTGCCGAACGTATTACAGGCAGTTTTACAGCTGCTTCATCTGAGGACATACCACGCGGAGGAGGGAGGAGTGAGGTTCACGTGCCCGATCTGCGGGCGGTCGTTTCCCCACCGGGGCAATATGGTCCGGCACCAGCGGCGACACGAAAAACAGAAGCGTGTGTGGAAATGCGAAGGGTGTGACAAGACCTTTTACAGGTTATGGGATTGGCGAATGCATCGACGTGCTGAACACGGGAAGCTTAGTCACACACCCACACACCGTTTTTCTTACCTATATGTTGCCTAACACGTGGTGCCTTTTTATGTAAAATTGAATAAAACAATAATTACTGGACATCATAGATGGCGCTGTAGGGCTAATCTATGCCCACTTGCCATAAACCACCGCTATTCGCTTCTGCACATCGATGAAAAGGTAAGATTTCCGATACCAACAGATAATTATGTGAAATTATAAGCTATTCTATAAGACAATCCAGAAGCTAGAGACCACATGAAGAAATTCGTCCCGCAAAAATATTACACGGGAATATGCATGTTGTCAAATCGATGTCAGCGATAGTGTATTCGCTGGATTTGTGTAATTTCTAGCTGTCCAGTTTCGTACTACGAATGGTCCAATTTTCGATACTTGAGATTTACTGGTGAAATGCTTGCGCAGTGGCTCAGCGAATGTTACATAACCGGGTGCTTCCAAGTTAAAAGCTTACTTTTTTACTTGTTTGTTCCCTAATACGTTTTTGTGGTCATATTCTCTGGATTTGGTGCCTTTTATGTAAACTGGAATGAAATAATAATTATTCCTCTAAACCGACATGTTTAAAGATAGCCTAGGTGTTTTTGCAGAACCCATTTGATTTTTTTTGTACAACATAATGCTAGACCTGACGGCCCGTTGACTAAAATATCATACGATGCCGTATTTCTTACGTCAGAATCAGCAATACCATATGTGAGAGAGAGAATTTCAGGGAGGAATAACACTGGGTTGCTTATTGACACGGCTATAGACGGGGAACAGCCTATGGCTAATCTCATCCCACTTGTTTCAACGGATTTATGTAAAATTAAATATAATAATAGTTATTTGGTCATCGCAGATGGCGCTGTATGGCTAACCTAAGCCCACTTGCCATAATGCTCGCTAGGTCATCGCCCGACGCTATTCGCTCCTGCACATACATGAAAAGGTATGACTGCCGATACCAACATGTAATTGCATGACATGACAAGCTATCCCATCTGACAATCCAGACGCTAGAGACCACGTGATTTCCCTGGTTGCAAACAGGGTGGGTGAAGAAATTCGTCCGGCAAAAAAAAACATTACATAGGAATATCTGTTGTCAAAACGATGTCAGCGATAGTGTATTCGTTGGATTTGGGTGATCGACTGAAACTGAAGTATTTATCATACGATGCAGTATTTCGTACATCAGAATCAGCAATACCATTTGTGAGAGAGAATTTCAGTGGGGAATAACTCTGGGACGCTTGTTGACACGGCTACAGACGGGGAACAGTCTTTGGCGCTGTATGGTTAATCTAAGCCCACATGTTTAAACGGAATGTGACTCTACTATAGTAATATTCTACTCTACTATAGCTATACTGTACTATAGTTATATTCTACTATACTATACTATGCCATGCCATGCCATGCCATGCCATACCATACCATACCATACCACACCATACCATACCATACCATACCATACCATACCATACTATACGATATGATACCGTACCATACAATACCATACCATACCATACGATTCGATATCATACGATACGATACCATACCATACCATACGATATGATACAATACGACACCATACCATACGATACCATACGATACCATACCATACCATACGATACCATATCATACCACACCATAACATAACATACCTTACGATACCATACGATACGATAAAATACCATACGATACCATACGATACCATACCATAACATACCATACCATACCACATCATACGATACTATACGATACGATACGATATGATACGATACTATACGATACCATACCATACGATATGATACGATGCCACACCATATCATACCACTCCATACCATCCATCCCATACGATGCGATACCATACGATACGATACCATACAATACCAAATGATACCATATGATACAATACGATATCATACCATACCATACCACATCATACCATACTATACCATACGATACGATACCATACGATACTATACGATACAATACGATACAATACGATACCATACGATATGATATGTTACGATACGATACCAAACCATACCACATCATACGATACGATACAATACGATACCATATGATACGATACGTTACGATACCATACCATACCATACCATACCATACCATACCATATCCTACCATACCATACCATACCATACCATACCATACCATACAATACCATACCATACCATACGATAAAATACGATACGATACCATACGATACAATACGATACAATACCATACCATACCATAACATACCATACCATACCATACCATACCACATCATACGATACGATACCATACCATACGATACTATACGATACGATACGATACCATACGATATGATACGATACTACATCATACGATACGATATGATACTATACTATACTATGCTATACTATATTTCTATATTACAATATTACTATACTGTAGTATTGGTCCCGTAGACCTCATATTTCCAATGAATATATATATATATATATATATATATATATATATATATATATATATATATATATATATATATATATATATGTATATAAAACTATAGTAGAATATTGGTATGTATATAGGAAATTATAAGCAAATGTCACATACGCTGTGGATATCCGTCTGTTGATATCCTCTTCGGGGTCTCACCCAGACAGGGAATGCGGCAAAACTGCCGCCTGGTCCGTTAGACAAAAAAAAAAAAAAGAAAAAAAATCAATAACGTCATCAGCAAGCCTCCCGGACTCTGGATGACACTTTACTTGGGGGTTTCGCGACATCACATGCTCCAAGCCTTTTACACTCGTCACTGTGCTATGCGACCGTATCATTCCACTACTGTAGTTTTACTATAATTATCATTGCTATGCAATATTATTGTATATTATAGTTATACTCTACTATAGTTATACTCTACTCCGCACGCTTCTGTGTTGCAGAGAGCCGCAAACGAAAACGAAGCCAGCTCGTCGCGGGCAGCAAGTGTAGAGACTGAGGAGTCGATCGAGGGAAAGTGGAAGATCCCGGCGAGCCAGTTCCAGCCTGACCCGACCCAACCCATCGAAGATCTCCTGCTTAGCAGTGAGAGTGAGAGCGATCTACTCCGACTGTATTGGGAGCACTGGTGCTCGATTCGGAGCCATCTTCACCGGGGGAGGGCAGTCCAAGATCCCTATAATTACTCAGCCATCTCGGCGTTATGGATGCGTATCTGAACGCGATTTATGAGGACCAACCCATCGCATTCACCGTTAACTACAGCTTTGGGTATATCCTTCGCCACCTTCGCAGGTGTCTTAATTCCTCGACACTTCGTACCACGTGGCGAATCGGGCTGACCTACGTGAAAAATCTCCTCGCTCATCACCCTAGCTAAAATCAGGGAGGGCGGGGTAACGTTACCGCCTTACCTGGCGGCGAACAAGGGGCGGCACACGTTGGTGGAAGGGGCTCATGGCCCTTACGGGGACCTTTTATGTTTATTCCGATGTTTGGCTGTCCATCTAGACAAAGCCGACCCCCAAAAACCGCGCGAACCAGGCTCGACGTAACCAGAAAATGTATCTGGAAGCGGTAGAGATGGAGCCCAGGAATTTCCGCGGTGTACCCCTCAGTGCGCTGGACACGGTGGAGAGCCTATTTAACGTAAACAATCAATTGTACCAGTTCTTCAACAATCAAGTGGACAACTCGTCCATCGCAGCGCACAGCGCTATGCTTCTCCCACCATACGGTTAAACCTGCGTAACCAGCCTTCACATTTCAGCTAAATCAAGGGCATGGGGTGTTACGCCCAGTCTTACACGAGTCAAGTGTGTAGTAAGACCTTTAATAATCTCTATAAACTACGACGGCACGGTCATACGTGCACCGACGCCGTTCGCCGAAAGTACCCGGTGGGTGTATTCCACAATCAACCCACTATTTTCGAAGCGTTGGTGGACATGGGTATTTACCTACCGGAAGGTGACGACGAGATATTCCCTTACTAAGCATGTTACGACTTCGTAGCTTACCTAGCCCCTGTGGACGAAGCGATGACCGGCTCAACAGAATGGACGTCCCAACACATCCCCATGAGTGTCAGTGTGAACTCCAATGTGCCCGACTACGAACAGTCTGTGTGCTTTATCTCTACCGGTGATCCCCACGCGCTAGTCCAGCGGATGATGGCTTACCTCAACACCATAAGCGAGATCAGTTGCGATTATCTCACAAAGGGTTATGCCTACATCCTGGACGAGTTGGACGAGCAAATCGATCCCAACGAGACCAAGCGGTCTTACACTCGGCGGGTGCGGGACAAATTCGTCGCCTATGTCAACCAGCTCACCGTTCTCTCCTTCAACTCGGGCAACTACGATCTGAATTTGATCAAGCAACAGCTTTAACCCCACTTGGTCAAGGCCGGTGATTTGGAGTGTGTTATCAAGCGTAACAATAACCACAATTCCCTAAGCACGCCGCAGCTGAAATTTCTGGACATTTGAAATTACCTGGCCCCTAATTACAGTTACGACAAGCGGGTGAAAGTTTATGACTGCCGCTTCACCAATGGGAAAGTTTGTTACACCTATACAGATTCCCTCGCCCGGCGGGAGGAATCGGCGTTCCCACCCCGCCACGCTCTAGATAATGATCTCACACACCAGCCGTGCACGGATGCCGAGTACAATACTCTGCAGGAAACGTGGAAGAAGCACGGCATGCGTACCGTTAAAGACTTGCTGCGGTTATGTACAACCTGGACGTGATCCCCTTCATAGAGGCGGCGGAGAAGATTGTGGTGTTCTACCAAACCATGCACGTCGACGTCTTCAAAGACTGTATTAGCATACCAGTGCTCACCCTCCGCTACTTGTTTCACGGTTTGCGCTCCGTGATCACACTAATCGGCGAGAAAGACAAAGACATGCACGACTGCCTAAAGAAAACATCGTGGGCGGGCTGAGCATCATCTTTCATCGGTACCACGAACGAGGCTTGACCCGTATACGGGGAGGTAAGCTCTGTCAGCGGATCGTTGGGTTCGATGCTAACGCATTGTACTTGGCCTGCCTTAACTCACTCATGCCGGTGGGTCACCACATCCGATGGCCACGTCGTGACGGGGAGAAGTTCGTTACCTCCGGCACCCCGACGCGTCTGAAAAATGGCTGGACTGGCAGTCGCACCAGCTGGGGTTACCCATCCTCCACCGTCTTAATCATACCGAGAAACGAGTTGGTGATAGGCAACTCCCCGCAGACGGGTTCGCCCACATCGACGGACGTCCTACCGTCTTCCAGTTCCACGCATGTTACTATCACTGCCACGGCTGTCACCTGAATCACCCACGCCAGGGTGAACTGCGCTACAACGACCGGTGAAGGTTGACACCTCAAGACTTTCGGCGGCCAGTTTACGAGGATGAAGCGTACGTCCGGTCCCAGGGGTACGAGTTGATATCAATGTGGGAGTGCGAGATTCTTCGCCTGCAGAAAACGAACCAGGCCTTCCGTGCCTTCCTGTAGCAGTACGGCTTACCCTTGTCATAGCGACAGCCCAAGGCGTAGGGTCAGCTAGTGGGGGCTGTCATCCAAGACCGGTTGTTTCGCTTCGTCGAATGCGACATCCACTTGACGGACCATCTGATGGCAGACTTTGCGAAATGTCCACCCATAGTTAAAAACATAGATGTGGGCCGGGAAGACATAGGCCCCACCATGGTGGAGTTCGCAGAGGTAACTGACATCATGCCCGGTTCAAGGCGAATGCTGATCGGGAGTATGTTCGGCACTGAAGTTCTGCAGGCCACCCCAATTACTCCAGTTGTATCTTGCTCACGGGTTGGTAGTGACCCGCGTCTACCAAGTGATGGAGTACACGCCCCAGCGAGCCTTTCAAACATTTGCCGACGCCGTCACCCAACCCAGGCGAGAGGGGCACGCCGAGCCTTCCAAGGCTCTTATCGGGGAAACGATGAAGTTGTTGGTAAATTCCGGCTGTGGGAAAACCGTGACAAACCAAGACCGGCATGTGGATGTGAAAACCTGGCCTGACAAAGACGCGCAAGTTACTGGAGAGTGTACGGTGCCGTACCGTCAATCAAATCGATGACGACACATTCGAAGTGGTGACCAGCAAGAGGACCCTTCATTACAACCTACCCTTGCAAATAGGATGTATGGTGTACCAGTATGCCAAGCTCCGTATGTTGGAGTTTTGCTATGATTTCATGACTGGTTTTTTTTTAACAAGGCTGACTGGCAGTACTGCGAGACGGACACGGGCTCCGCGTACATGGCCTGGTCTGACCCAGACTGGGTATCCTTGGATAAACCTGAGCTGCGGGCGGTATACGAGGCGGAGCGAGACAAATGGTTGCCTCGACGCAACCACTTCAACTTTGATAAACGTACGCCGGGGGTCTTCAAAGTTTGTGTTCGAAGACATACTATTGCTACGGCGGGGAGTCGAACAGTAAAGACAAACTCTCCTGCAAGGGCGTTAGCGCTCGAGGAGTGGAGAAAGACGTTTACCTCTCCGTGTTGCGCAACCACTAATGCGTAAGTGGTGTGAACCGAGGTATGCGTATGCGGGTCAACAACATGTATTCCTACACGCAACGTTAAGACGCTTTTACCTATTTTTACGGGAAGCCCAAAGTACTGCCGGACGGTGTGAACACCACCTACTTGGATATTTAACGGGACTATCCCAGACGGTTATATAACATGCCCCTTATAATGTGTTGAGGTGAAGGCTAAAATAAATTAGGTCAAAACACCACTGTATGTAAGTGTCAATTTCTCTTTATTCATTTTGATTTCATAATATGTCGAACAGGAAAAAAACATGGAAAAACGGTATTACAGCCCACTGGCTGGTGGAGTGATAAAAAACGGGGGCTGGACCCCAAACTGGCGGTCCGCCCAATCGAACACCATTAAGTCGTTATCGTATGTCGTGCACGACGTGTCCAACGTATGTACAATAACGTCCATGGGACGACCTCGAGTCCGCTGGGTTAAGTAATACACGCAATATTGTCCACACACGGCCATGTCCAGACTCTGCAGCCGCCGATCATTCCATGTCCAGTAGTGTGTCCTCCGGTTGAGCCAAGCGGTGATATCGGTGTGGAGGGTTGGTAGTCCGTACGAATCAAAGTATTTTCCCTGGAGACGGGGTGGGTCTAGTGTTACGACCCAAACTGCCTGTATTATAAAGAGATGGCTTGTTCGAAATACATGACAGTTTAGCCGCACAAAAAAGTAACCAAAACCGGCAGATTTTATTTTACAACAATTTATTAGGCTTAACAAGGACAGATAACAAGACTTATACAAATACTACAGTACTTACGCTTAACAAGAAAGGATAGCAGTATCTATACAAATACTAAAGTACTTACATGTACAATGCTGTCAGGTCCAAACGGACGCATATATTCCACAAGAGGGGAAATTCACAGTATAACTGAGTGTATGACGAAATATACACAAAATTCCGCAGGCAGGGTCCGTGTATTAATAAGCACTGTATACACAAGAGCACGAATCAAATATACAAGCTCAGACTGAACAAGTGCTCAGTGGACATAGGATATAACAAAGCCAGAGGCTATAAAGACACCAAAATCAGCACAAAAGGCCTACACACAGCGAAAGCATCCAAAACTCTCAATAACTCTCCTTTCTCTTCCTTTTGACCTGCTTTCATAGGTCTTATATAGCCTGGTGGAATTGTCTAGAATAAGAAAATTCCTGAACACTTGACGTAAACGAACAGGCACCGAACTGAGCGTATTCTGGAACATTCTAAGAGGCAGACAGCAGGCGCTGAACTCAGCATATGTAAACAGTGACAAGCTAAATTTAGAAGCTGACGGCAGTTGTGCACATAACACTAGGCATACGTCTTTGAAGACGGCTACCCAATGTTGTCATGGCCGGAGGCATCTGTATGTGTTGATGATGCAGGTCCAGGGTGTGTTGGTCATTTGGGCAGGGAGATGGTCTCGAGCGTAGACATCCTCCAGCACACGTAGCAATGGCACCGTGTCCATGTCGTTTCCTTTTTTTCAACTGGCTTTTGTCTATTTCTATGATATTTTTGAATTCGGCGTACCACGCCACGCTAATGGTTTCCCGCAGTAGCCTTGCAAACTGAATCTCCAGGGCAAATCACCTTTCTGGACCAGGTTCAGTTTGTGATCGTCGTGGAGGTTGAGTCGAAACAACCGATTGTCAATATACGGTTTCGTCCGCTTTATTTATTTATTTATTTATTAGTGCATCTTCTACGATGAAATTAAAAATATTTCATTTATTAGACGGCGACGACAGTGTGGTAGACGCCCATCTTTTAGAGTAAAATCAGAGCAGTAACGACTGTGTGATAGACGTACAACACGGAGAATAAAACCAAGTAGCTGGCAAGTACTCACACGTAACCGGTGAAATACGGCCTCTTGTCAATTTACCTCAGTCAGGATTTTATTCTAACTGTTCATTTAAATGCATAAATAGTAGTAATCGACACACCCCCTAGCACCATGCCATCATCAGAATTAGGTAAAATGAAAAATGCAGTGATGTTAATAGCAATTCATTAGACGTCACTGGTCTAGAATTACTCAAAATGCTGTGTTGTCATCACATTTAACAAACAATGCAAATGGTCCAGACTTTCAGGCTTGCTAGAATAAAATACATTTCATTTAAATTACCGTTTGTCACACGCCTAACCTCAGACTGCCCAAAGGATTGCATGAAACTGCAATTCAGAAGACCCGGTCACCCGGTCAGTGAGATTAGCACTTGAAGTTGTATTTCGTTACGGTTTAGTGTCCGGTTACATTGACTGATTTATATTCGCATAACCTGCAATCCAATATGCCCTGTCACAAGACATGTAATGTCAATCGTCTGTAATCACTTAATGGATCGGTGTAGATCGTGGTTTAGATCAAGTGCTCTGATAAAACTCCACCAAAATCTGAGATCTATCGCCCCATACTTTTTTAAATTGGGTTTGGGGTGGAGGACTGTGATCATTGGATTGTATAATTGATATGGGTAATCTCTCTCTAAACGCTGAAGTTACAGTTTTAAAACAGTTTCCACGAACACTCGAGATTAGCTGGCTTGCATGTGCTATGGAGGGCGTATACTATAATAAGGGACTCATAGATTACCTGTGGGACCATCTACTATCTGCCACACTGTCGACATGCCTTGATTTCACTCTTTGCCCTAGATTAGTAGATCTGTTTTACATTTTTCCGTTGTGGCGATGAATTGTGGCGGGACCGGATGGGATAATGCGATGTTTAAACCACTCCCGGGAGGTGTAATGCATGGGGTGGTCTATATTCAACTGTAAAACACATTTGATCCCCACTCACTGTTCACAACGGCACACTGCTCTAAAGTCTAAGATCCACTCAAGTTAATTTATCACACATTTTCACTTTAACAAGTGAGCTATTTTTCTAAAATGAACTATATTTATATTGTGTTCACAGATGCTGGAATGAAAGGCTTTTCACGCCGAGGGGCTAGAAAAAAGACAAAATGGTTTTTGAGAACGAACATAGGGCTGCGTAAACAGCCTTATTGACAACTAATATTATAGCATCGTGCACTTGATCTGAATAATGTTTTCATCCATTCGGCTATAACATACTTTACCTCTTTCCAACATTATTGGAAATTGTTGACTGTTTCCCTTGGCATAATTCTGTACTTTATATACTTTCTTAAGCCTTTTAATATTGTAAGTACATAGCAGTGAATATTGTCGTGGGAATTGGTATTTCTTCAGACATCGTGCTAGGGGATGTTTAAGTTGCTGTTATTTATGCATGTTTACATGAATAGTTCCAGTAAAACAGCTCGAGGGTCGTAGATGGCTTATTATCACCAAGTAATGGAATCTAGAAATTCCCAAGGCTTCTGTTCCCGTGTATCAACCATACGATATAAAAGGTACGATGTAAATGCAGTATACTGAAAATAAAGTGCCCACCGACTAATGCAGTAGTTAGTCAAACCGCCCAGCGATTTTCTTGGTAGAAGTTTTAGACGGTGTCGATATAACCCTTCTGGACAATTTGTTGCCCTGTATACTTCTCTTTAAATTGGGTTTGGGTTTGGTTAAACGATTATCAAGAACACTCGAGATTGGTGATCTTGATATGTGGTCCCATAATATAATTCATCTACCATACTGTCGCCATATATATATATATATATATATATATATATATATATATATATATATATATATATATATATATATATATATATATATATATACGAAAAAAAATAATAAAACGCCGTCTTAACTTTCTACATTCTGTTATATTCCAACTGCAGTTTCAAATCCTGAAGAAATACGAAGTTTTCCCAACAACAAACTATGTACACAACTTATTTATCACACATACACACTGAGGCATGAGACAAACCCAGATTTAAAGAGGCCAGAACCTGAAATTTAGTCAAATTTTCTCTGAACAGCCAAAATCGTGTCAGCTATGCCAAGGGCTGATAACTCCCCCCTCCGGTCGCGTTCTCTAATCCAGCTTAATTCCATTTCTTCAACTCTGCAGCTGTGTATAGAAGCTATACATTACTCATAGTGAAGTGTATATCTTCAACCAAACACCTGGCCATTTACATAATGTTGACTTATGATAAAACACAATCACTTGGCCTAATGTGACCGCATAAAAATATTACTTTCATCATGTTAGATAAAAGTCCTTGAAATCGAACTTCGCTGCCTTTTAATCTTAGTTTAAAATGACCCAACTTATATGGCCTCCGATCCAATAGGCCTTGTATTTAGATTTGTACACAGACCCGTTTTGTCTCTCGCAAATCCGACAACAGGGATAGTTTCAATTTTGACACTGTAAATTATCCTTACTTGGACAGCAATGTGCCGAAGGGTCCTGCATATGGCGTGTACATATCTCACCTTGTAGCATTTGTTAGATCCTACATATTATGTGGCCATTTCAATCAACGTCACAAGTTATTACTATAAAAACCAATGTGTCAAGGTTATTCCATCAATCCAAATTTCTAAAGTTTTGCAGCAAGTATAATTCTCTTATAAGTAAATATAGACGGAGCGTTCAGAATCTCTGCTTAATGACTGTGTCTAATTCCGCTTAACCTGGGGCTAGGACCTTTATATCCATCGTTTAGAATTAGATCGCCACTTTAGATAATACGAGCAGTTGCAATCAAAGCGCACTGAGACACATATTTTATTATAGACAACTTATATTCCAACATGGTACACGGTTTAAGTACTGATTAAACGATCATTCAGAAAGCTCGATGTTGTTCCTGAGACTTGTCTCAGAATTAAAGCGTGTTGGTGTACCAATTGGACAATATGGCCATACTCTATATAAATTATTTCGTGCCACTCCCCACAATTTTTAAAAAATTTTTACTGGCTGGAGAAGGCAATGATGGGCTTCTTGCCAAGTTTAATGGCAACAAAAATGTTCGTCTGCACGCTTGGTGGTTGAGCGACAGTGATGGACACATACGTACTGTTTGTCACGAAGGCTTAGTACATAAACAGTAAGAAAAACAATGCTCGATTAACCTACAAGCAACAGCAAGCCAAGAAAGGTCATAGGTCATCTTAATCCGGAAAACCTACATATACATTTACGTCTTTCCCTTTAAGTCTCCATACATACAGGCTCTAATGTGTTTGTTTCCTTGGAGCACTAAGGCTCATTACCAACAAGATCGTGTGTTCGAATCCAGCCAACGCTGTTTCGCCTGCGCCTATAAATCATATTTTTGAGCTGCCTCGAAAAGTTTGCTGATTTATTCCAGGCTTTTCGGATTCCTCCGATAAACCTTACCCTTGCCATATGAGTACCTTTGTGTTAAACATCAATCAATGTATTATCTATCGTAGAAGTCAGTTAAAAAAACAAACTACACTTCACCCGAAAAAATTCACCCAGCATACAGCTAAAATATGTGATGCTTTAACAATTTATTATGGCATGTTGTATGTTAATTGACCACGGGCCTAAAGTCTCCACCGATTCAAAGGCAGCCCACATTAAGAGGCTTGGTTTAGAAGGGGGAAGGACAAAAAGCCCCCATGGACAAAAGCCCCTCGATCATAATTAAGACTAAATGGTGAATGGCAAATGTTGATAGCTTCTTTCAGAAATATGGAAACTTCTGAAGAAAGAAAGGAGGTTCTCCGTGGACGAGGTGGTTAGCACAATGACCCAGGAGCCTCTCACCAATGTCGTCGCTTTGAAATGTTGTGAGTTCAAGTCACGCTCATGCTGGTTTCCTCTCCGACCAGACGTGGGGAGGTCTGCCTGGAACCTGCGGATGGCCGTGGGGTATGCCGCGGGCTCTGCCTTGTTTCCTCCCACCATAATGATGACCGCCGCCGTATGATTGAAATATTCTTGAGTATGGTGTAAAACACCCATCAAATAAATAAATAAATAAATAAATCTAACAGTTTGTTACGAAATGTTTTTTTTTTTTTTGCCTGTCTCGTCATCGGAAACAGCTTTTCTCTCTCGAGGGTATACAGAATGCTTGACCTCCATTCCAGGTTCTGAAAACAAAAGAAATCTATAAACACGGAATTTCATTCCTATAGATCTTATCTATAAGAACACAGATCTTATGAATATGTCGATTGTTTCTATCCAAGAAATATATTTTACATGATATAGACTATGGTTGATTCCAAATACTAGTAGTATGGATTTATCATCAGAGAACAAAAGAGTTAAAGCGTGCCTTTTCATTGCTTCTTTTACCGTTAAGCGGCCTCCGTGGTTCAGTTGGTTAGCGCTCTAGCGCAGACTAATGACTCAGGAGCTCTCACTCATAGCGACAAGACAAAAGTCGCTATGACTAGGATTGTTGGCTTCACCAGTGCCGTGGCTGTGAGTTCAAGTCCAGCTCATGCTGGCTTCCTCTCCGGCTGTTCGTGGAAAGGTCTTCCAGGACCCTGCGGTTGGTTGTGGGTTTCCCCGGGCCCTACGAGTTCTGAGCATAGATCATTGCCAGGACTTCCATATCGGTGATTCATTCACCACCGTCACCGCCATAGAGACATTCTCTACGGTGACCGGACATGTTCTCCCTGCATCAAATACACACATTACTGTTGGAGTTCACATGCAATAAAAAAGAAAAAATGTGACGACGACGCTAGAATGACGGTGTAAAAACTTTTTGTGTCTTCCTAGAGACCGTCTCCTAGCCCCCGCCAACTTGATCGGTAGTTACATCGGTGTTGAAATCTTTTAAAACATGCGCTGACTGGGGTAGGTTCACTCACTCTGGTCCCCACATCAGGCCAGACCACATCTACTATATCCTCCCTCGTACACACACACACACACGCAGGCACGACACGGGACCATGCATTGCACCTCGGGAAGAGACTAAGACCCTGTCGATTCCACTCTCCATATATTGTACTGTGAGCCCAACAGCTCAGTGGCTTAGAGCGGCGTCCAGTCCTTGCTCAAGGCAGCCCGGCAACAAGGACTCAAAATCAGTTGGGCCGGCGTGTCGGCTTGGCTGGACCAACAGGACACGTACACGATGAACTGCTCCGCTTGACGGCGCAACCCTCGTTGACATAGACAGTCAATGGGTGGCGGACCTGGTCAAAATGGGAGCGTTTGCAAAAAAAGGAACTTATCACAAAGACATTTCAGCCAGTCTCCTGCCTTTTAGGATCATCAGATGAGCCGAAGATGAAGCCATAGTTTCCACACGGTTATTCCACATTTCCAGTTCAAATTTGGGCCGGAGGAATACCGTCGGATTCAGATGATTCAACGATCAATGTCTCCGATCCATGTCCTCTTTCACCTTTTTTCCAAGATGTGTGTTTTACTACACTCTGCTGAAGTGTAGAATTTTGACTTAATCGGTCCAGTACTACATGAGGTGACATGATGAATGTTGATAGTGCCTGGAAGTGTTGGAGTTGTAGACCAAACCTTGTCACGATCGAGCTGTAAACACCTGTCCTCTATATTCTTCTGGGTCTGTATAGTAAACTGGGTTTAGGGTTTTCCTCTGAACAACATGTTTGGCATTTACACCCAGTCCGTCAGTCGAGTCTTTGCCGTGGCTAGTTGCAGAATAGTGTCAAATAATTTTCCCAAGTTTCTAGTTTCCCAAGCAGCAACACGATGTTCCTTGTTTTTGAACTGGTGCTAGGTCAATCCGTCCAGACAAGAACTGCCTTTACGAAGAACATGTTTCCTCTTATTTGCTTTAGGGCTTCACATGTATATGTTGACATTGCTCGTTTTTCGTGATCTTTAACGCCTGAAATAATCAGAGACGACCCAATATGTCTTGTCCACGTCAGAACAGTGAATAGTGAAATCTGTCTCTGTAGCCAATGAGCCCATTGTATTTCGTCTTTGAAAGTTGCCGTAAAGTCTGCAAAGTTCATCTGAAGCATGCATGTTGTACTACTTGCGTCTTTAGCAACTACTTTATCTTGGTCAAAAGATTGAGATCTTTTGCCCTTAACGAATAAAAGCCATAGGAACATTGGGAGTTGATTATGGACATTTCTCATCGACTATTTATTGTTACCAACACTTCACGAACGGAGAGGGCGGCTACATCTACAAATTCCAGGCCCAAGACCATGTATGAACCCTCACATCGATTAACAACTGAAAGGCAAGCATAGCAACTACTCTACTACGACCCCTTCCCTTACCACTTTATATGCTTTAGATATTGTTGCCTGCAAACAGACAAGCGGGTATTTAAAGCCAAGATCCGATCGTTTCGTTAGAATAGTGGTTAGCGTTTTGAGCAAGGAAACAGGACTGGTTGGTCAAGTGTCAGTATAATGTGACTGGATGGGTGTGTCGGCAAGTTTTCTGAAGCTTTGCTCCTTACCATGTAAAATAACACAGTTGCGGACCACATATGTTTTACGGTAGTCGACTTGAGAGACGTCAGTGAGATTAGTGTATTTTTGTAGCCCTCAGGTGACATACTTAAATCGGTTATCTTACCAAAGCAGACAACAAACAACACGGAGGATGCAGCCTTCCTATATTTTATATTTTAGTGGCATTTACATAACAAATGTGACATTTAACAGTGATTATACAAAAGATTAAAAAATAAAACCACAGCAGCGACGACAATGTAACAAAGGGTAACGCGTTACTGGCCCCTTGTCAGTTTACATATCCTAGTGATTTAAACTGCTTCAAGCTCAAATATAATTTAATTGATTATTGTTCCCAGCACCTGATTTATAACATCCTTAGATTGCTATATAAAACAATTGACAAAAGGGTGGCCAGTATACAAAGCTTCCAAGCAGGACCAATCTTTTACAAAGTTTGGGAACCTATATATCATTTATATACATTTCATCATCTCGACTTTTAGCACACGTTAATGTAACGAGATTTTCAAAAATATGCATAAAACGAAGAACTCAATTTCTGGTTACAATTCAACTCGGGATTATTGAGTTACAGAGTTTGCATCGACATCGATTGGAAAACATAACCTCGTTTTTTGGTGACATGAAACTCAAAATATAGAAAACGTATCTACAACGAAAGAATAATTTATTATAGCATCATTTCTGTAATGTCCCAAAGTCTTTGGGAAATTACCTTAAGTCATACGTGTTGAACCGTGATTTTAACAAAATCACATGTTCTTGCACTCTTGCCAAAGATCTTTCTGACTAACACACAACAGCAACTGGGTTATATTTGACGAAGAATTCTGTTTTACATTATTAACGTATCACAGCCGGATGTGAAGACCTGTCTATACTCTGTTTCGTTTAAATGTGTAAATACACTGTTATAGTTTACAAATAAATACACAATTTACAGTGTGGACTTTATCCTTACAAGAGATTGTATTTTTTCCGTTATAACACATTCTTTTAAATAATTTTGAGAGTGAAACGTCTTCCAAAATGTCTACATATTCCGGTATACCGCAAGTAAACTGAAACCAACAGAATGTAGTATTTTTGTTATGGTTAATTATCATCAGTACACCCCACACTGGCAAACATTCCTCTTCCATCCCAGACATTTTTCGTGATCTGTGCGTATTTAGGACTTTGGATTTATCTGAATGTATTCATAGCCATCACTCTCGAACACTCCCTCCTCGTCAGCCGGCTGAGCCCGATCTATATACAGCCTCCCTGGTGTTAAGGTTCCCCGTCTTGTCACAATTAGAGTTTCGGAAAAGGCTTCTATACCAGCACGGTCTGCTATTAAAAGATCTTGTTCCGTTGTCACTGTAATGTAAACTGTGGTTTCATAGCACCATAGCTCTAAATAAAAGAGACTTCGTTCTCCTGGGGCTATTCTCTGAACACCGGCGGTATCTGTTTGTCGTTCCCTTGTTCTCGAGATTTTGACATAAATCACATTTACATGGTTATTGACCATCATAATTACCACAGGTTTGCGGAAAAGACGTCTGCAAATGAAAAAAACATAGAGCCTTTATACACTAATACTGAGCCCGATGACTTTCAGGCTACTTAAATATCACACCGAACATGTTGAAGAGTCAGCAATAGCTGGCAAATGGTCATATGTAACAAGTGAATTACGGCCTCTTAATTGTCAGATTATCTGACCTCATCGGAAGCCCAGTAAATTAAAACTAGTAAGATGCTAAAAAAAAAAACACTATTTCTAAAGTGAATCTTTTAAACAATCACCATGATATAGCAATAATATTGACAACGTTAAAGGATACGCCACATGAAACGCTTGTTTTTTGGGGTTTTTTTTCCATTTTCTTGATGTGGAGTTTGGGATGAGACGCAAAAGTCATGTTAAAGTATGGAAAAGCTACTCAGATTTCTTTTTGTGGCGTAAGACGGCTTTAATGTACGGATACCCTGAGGTCCCAGCGGTCAGTCCGGAAATTAAGTAGCCTAAGGAGTTGACGTCAACAGTGTATCTTTTCTAATAACGTTGTTGGAGATGATGTGGTTTACGAAATATTCCCGACCATTGACGGAAATATGCATGAAGCACAGAAACGTATTAAGAAACATAAAATTGTTCTCGTTATTTTTGGACATATTTTTCTTCATTTTCCTTAAAACAATACTTTTCGATTCATAGTACTTTTTCATATGTCCATTAAGTCACTATCAATCATTGATCAAACCGGTGTCAATAACTTTGTCATCAGCGGTCTTTTCAGACAAGTTGTTTTCTACGTACATGCACATGATCCCCACCGTCTGACATAGTCGGGTCATTTGTCCACATTCAGAACAGTTGCTCAGCTTTAATTCCGGCAGAGACAAATAACCTACAAGAGCAATAGAGGTCACGGGCTGCCACGGTGTAGGATTTATGCACAAGTCTGAAATCCTTTTGTATCATGCAGTGAATGGTGGGTGTTCATTAAGTAATTTTAGACCATGGCTGTCTTATAAATGGTTATTAACATCACTGCGGCACTTTCTATGTCGCTGCTAAAAAAGGACGCTAGAATCCAGATGTCCGCAATACCCCACTTCCATCCCAAACATTTCCAGAAATGAAAGAAAGAAAACTAAGAGAACTTTAAAAGAAATGACAGGACGTCTTGCTGCTCCAGTTTGAATGGAGAAATGTAACAATACGAAGAAAATATCACGTACATCAAAATTATTGCAATGAATACCTGAACGGGAGTAATTATGAAAATAATTAATCGATTGGAAATAAACTTAGGTGTGCACAAGCTTAGATTATAGGGAAGGTGTGCGCTAAATTTCATAAAAGTAGGTTCAGTACTTCAGGAAGGGTTGCGTGGACACAATCTGAATACACAGAAAAGCTATTACGCAAAGTCCTAAATGGATGTATATATGAAAATAATTAACAGATTGCCATGAAACTTACGCATGGACATGATCAGAGAAAGGTAAGATGTATGGTGAGTTTCATCCGAATCGGCACTGTAGTTTAGGAGGAGATCCATAGACAAAATCTGAATATATGGACTCTATTCCCTGATTACCATTAAACTTAAGCATGCACAAAATCAGTTCATAGGTAAGATGTATAGTAAATTTTATCGAAATAGGCGGAGTAGTTTGGCAGGAGAGGTATGGACAATATTGGGACTACAGGCAAACAGACAGAACAGACAGACGCATGATTACAGTATACCCCGCCCCTCCCATCTTCGTTGAGGGGTGGGGGGGGGTATACTTAGACCAAATGTATACATGCATCGATAAAGTATCCCACTTAAAGTTTTAAAAGCTTATCTTATTTATGTGATGTGCCACAACCAAGATATCGTAGGCCAAAGGTAGCATAATTGGACACATTGAGAAAATCGAAAGCAGCACCATTTTATTCATTTTACCGGAGGCTTCAGTTATTTCTATAACCCAGGGCGGTAACTGTTTCCGCTGAGGTCAAGCGAGCACTGTTTTGCCCATCATGTTCAAAAGGCTAGGAAAAGCTGGGACTAGGAAATGGATTGACAGATATTAATAAAGGAACATTACTCGTTATACTGTGTCTAATATTGACCTCAAATTAGAACAAAATAATAATTTGGGTTTGTCCATCTACCCACGAAGAAAAATTTCTGCAATGGATACTGGACTTGTGTGGAATTCCTGCAGTTCTCTACACAGAAAAGAAACAAGAAATCAGTATTGTAAGCTTTAATACTTTGAGACTATATACTCTAATCTGCTTACCTTAAGCAACACATCTCGCTCTGCAATGATCCTCACGAATACCGAACCTTCGGTTAAGCAAAACCTTAAAAAACCTAATAGAAACCTAACCCTAAAAAACCACGACAAATATAAGCTTGTGATTGGTTCAGCTTGAGGTCCATCGCCTACACCTCTCGATTACCTGTAACCAATCAGAAGCGACCTAAACATACGTCAGTCACAGTGACTGTCTGTTTCTTTTAACTGGTCGTAGGCCCCTATAGAGCGTCAAGAAACATAAATATGACAGGTGATAAAAATGGTTCTCTTAGGGATTGAACACTGTATGAAATAATTGTTAAAACAGGCGGCAGTTCCCCGAGTATATGACACATGACCTGAGCTTGTTAACAAAGTGGCTGTTAATGCAGTCCACTATATTAATAGTATTGCCCTTCCATATTGTCAGCAACTATATACTCTACAAAAGGTATTTGATGATCAGTTTAAAAATCTATATTATTGTTCCACCGGACAAAGCTCCACTCAATATTATGCTTTATCACCATTATATCGGTGAATACCAACCTGCAGCAGCCGTGATATCAGTCTCACATCAACTTTGGACAGGAGTTATCAGCAGAATTTCTCTGATCGATTGCTTCGTTACATTTACGATGAGATAAAAACTGGCTTTTGATATGTCGTGGCCGGACTTCTTTTCAATCCTTGATGACATTTGACACTTTCAATTGATGTCACATACAATACATTTCGATGGCGTCAAAATCATCTGCAAACAAGAAATGCATACCAGAAATACTTCAGACAATGTTTAGCTCGGATTTGCACGACATACTTTTTCCGCTTCGCCGAAGCTATACATATCGTTCACATCCACGTAATACACTCTAAAAACCATTCAGTGACCATTATCATGAATTATTCAGGTTTTGTCAGATTCCCTGAATTTCAGCTTATGCCCCCGAATGTTCAGCCAACTTGTGCTGAAGAATATGCTGGAATTCATGTGTACCTGGATAATTCAGGGATCTTTGTTGTTGGCACGAGGGGCCTCCGTGGCTCAGTCGGTTAGCGCGCCAGCGCAGCGTAATGACCCAGGAGCCTCTCACCAATGCGGTCGCTGTGAGTTCAAGTCCAGCTCATGCTGGCTTCCTCGCCGGCCGTAAGTGGGAAAATCTGTCAGCAACCTGCGGATGGCCGTGGGTTTCCCCCGGGCTGTGCCCGGTTTCCACCCACCATAATGCTGGCCGCCGTCGTATCAGTGAAATATTCTTGAGTACGGCGTAAAACACCAATCAAAAAAAAAAATCGTTGGCACGAAGAAAGGGATCACATCATCTATCATCTTCGACAAGGCACCATATTGCTGGAGTGGATGTGAAACTGGTTTACAAGTGTAAGTATTACAACTGAATTGCAATCACTTGTGATCCTGACTTAACTGGGTGAATATGAACAATATAACTATGTACCTCAGTTGGTAAGTTAACATTTCAGACTAGTTCAACGTTTTCAGGGTATTATTTCCCCCCAAACCGCCCGTAGTCCTATGTAAGCCTACCTAGTTGATCTTATGTTTTGAATCGACCAAAAAGATGCAGGTCAACTCGGTTAATGTTTCCTTGTGGCTTGTAAAACGGTTAAATGCAAATTTTAAGTTTCTTGTCTTTTTTTCTTTACTGTAGACTTAAACTGGCTTTAGCACCAAGTGGCCGTGCAAAATTTGTTATGTCTGACACGGTCAGTCACTATTTCCGAAATTACGTGCAAAGGGCAATTATTTTTAAGTATCAGTACAAAACTGGTACCCAGAATTTTTTAAAGAAACCAAAAATGTAAAGAAAAATCGCCTTTCATCATCAGGTATCTGTACATGTAGCTGGGAGCGTTCAATCTACCCTACCCTATGTTTCGAGTGTGTTTTTTTTTTAATTTTTGGCCTTTCCCTAGGGCCTATATTTGGCTTCAGCCTAGTACATTTTTTACGTTACATTTATAACATTTATCACAAGTCGCATCACACAGGTGAAAACTGGAAACTCCCCTTTACCTGCTGATCAGCACGCTCCATTGCACCCTGTCCCATTCGATTAGAGGTGGCTACGTTTATCAATTCGATATGTTTTGGTTTTTTTGATTGGTGTTTTACGACGTACTCAAGAATATTTCACATACGACGGCGACCAGCATTATGGTGGGTGAAAACTGTGCACAACCCAGGGGAAACCCACGACAATCCGCAGGTTGCTGTAAGACCTTCCCACGTACGGCCGGAGAGGAAGCCAGCATGAGCTGGACTTGACAACTCGATGTGATTATAATACAAGCATTAGTGTGAATGCAGGATATCTTGAGTGTATACTTTACTACAGTTTATCCACTGGTGAGTTTGTTGTATTTTTGTTGTTTCTAGCGTTCTCGGTCCTGTCTATCGATACACTTAGATACCTACAGAATGAACAGATAGCATGCCTCACGGGATTTTAACACTTGTTGCCAAAACTGTATTTTATCTCATGTAACATAACATGTCAGGACGACGTTACTCTCGTACTAGTTATGTCACTTTCATAAATAAAAATGATATACAAGTGCACGTTTCAATATAACACGACCGTCCCTGGGAAGTACGAGCAGAATTGACATGTTTGCTCCCACCTTAATTACAATGCCTGGTCGTATTCCCGAGCGTCTCTGGAAATCAGGATGTTATGTAACTTCAGTCACATACCCGCCCCTACTTTCCACTCAGTGGCACGGAGATAGTTTTCAAATTTTGAACATAGAATAGAGGCACAGCTTTTGTTTTTGTTTTCATCAATTTTATACTTGTGATCACAAACCATACCACCGTACAATTCATAATGCCTGTCAGGAGCACTTTGATACAATGGTTAATTCGCAAATAGACCAGTTTGATCCAGCTTAGAATCTTTTCTTCTAAGCTGAAGAATTTTCTTCTCTCCCATACTTATATTCCGTCATCGCCTTACCTTTCCTCCGGAAAATCAACCCTACAATTTTCGGAGCTTTGATCATATAAACTTCAACTCTGTTGATCTTAGTGTTGGCGAACAAGACAGAACAAATGTTGATGATAATATTTACAAAAAAAATCCACTATGACATCATTTATGCCCACCAATCGAAATCCTATCATGAAAACAAATTAAATGAAGAATTAAATGATTTAGTTACATATTCTGAAAATCAGCTTTTCGTTTTTAAGTTTAGTGTTCGCAGCCTGAGAAAGCATTTTTATGAAGTCACCAAATGTTTCCAAAACTTTGATCAGGATTTTACCATGATAAGTTTTTCTGAAAGCTGACTAAACTCAGCAACTGAATCACTTTACAACTTTCCCGGCTATTTCTCCATTCCATGTACGAGAAAACATAAAAAAGACGGTGGTTTAATTTTATATGTGAATAAATCTATTCGAAGTGTGTAAGTAAAGCATGGTTTATGTTTTAATGATGAAATGGGTGTTTATGAATCTTTGTTTATTGATTTTAGAGTAAACAATACAGCTTACATTTTTGGAATTATCTATCGTCCCTCGGGAGGGAATGTAACTGCATTCAATGAACATCTAACGTCATTACTAAGTACAGCCCCAACAAGTACAAATTGCGTTCCGTTCGGCGACTTACATCTCCTTACAATTACATCACATGCACCAACTCAAACATTCCTGAACATTCTTAAATGCAAAGAATCACCAAAGCAACTCGTGTTAGCAACAATCCATCCACATTAATAGACAATATCTTCATTAATTTCCATGAACAAGTTTTGCGGAATTTTGCTCACGGATATCTCCGATCATTTTCCCATATTTCATGTTTTCAAACCTTTGTCCTAAACAAGCAATTACCCAGAATTCCATACCGTTCATATACCGTCAAAAGAAAAGAACATTTTGTAAATGCGATGGAGAACGTTGGGATGAGATGTTTATAAATGATGAGCCAAGCAATACTCATGACATATTCATGGTCAAATTACTTAACTTACATGATACTTATTTCCATACTGTAACAATTAAAACCAATTAACGCCAAATTTATAAGCCGTGGGTAACAAACGGTATGTTACAATCTGCCTGTATAAAGAATAAATTATACAGGAAGCCTATCAAGGAAAACATACTTCGAAAACAAATTCAACGAAGTTCACAGTGATGTTAAAGGAACACATAAAGTGCTTGACCAATTACTTGGTAAAAAAGCAGAAAATCACTTCCTAACGTATTCGAAATAAATAACATGAACATCTGCGATAAGCTGTCTACTACTGACAATTTTAATAACTATTTTACATCCCCAGCATCCAACCTCGAGAATAATATACCGTCTACCCACAGTTCTTTTCATGAGTATCTCACTGAAACAATCCCTAACGAATTCTATTTTGACCCAGTGTCTAAGGGAGTGGTCACCTCGTTTATACTTAACTGTAAATCATCTTCTCCGAGAACTGATGGCATTCCGATGTCTGTATTGAAAATAGCTTCAAACGCCATGGCTGATCTACTGGCGCATATTATTAATTTGTCAATGTTAACAGGTCAGTTTCCTAATTCGTTAAAAATAGCCAAAGTTACATTAGTTTATAAATCGGGGAAATTGTGAAAAAATGGACAGTTTTCGGCGAATTTCAGTTCTTCACAGTATCAGCAAAATATTTGAAAAAGTCACAGCAAATAGGATCACGGACCTTCTTGAAAGTAACAACAGTATAAATCATCATCAGTATGGGTTTCGATCAAATCATTCTATATTTCATGCCGCATGTGATCGCAATGACACATTTATTGCTGCCAGAGAAAATAAAGAGTTCAGCATCGTAACGTTCCTTGATCTGGTCGGTTAGCGCGCTAGCGCAGCGTAGTGATCCAGAAGCCTCTGACCAGTGCGGTCGCTGTGAGTTCAAGTCCAGCTCATACTGGCTTCCTCTACTTCCGTACGTGGGAAGGTCTGCCAGCAACCTGTGGATCGTCGTTGGTATCCCCCTTGTTGTGCCCGGTTTCCACCCACCATAATACTGGCCGCCGTCGTATATCTGAAATATTTTGGATCGATACCGTAGATGAGAAGATCTTACTCGACAAGCTAGTCTTTTTCTTTATTCATCATGGATTCCGTGGAATATGCAACAAATGGCTTAAAAGTTATTGATCTAATCGTTATCAATTTGTATACTACGACTTATCATGTTTTAAACCAATCTTGCACGGCTCTCCATTAGTATTTTTGACATTAATGGCATTATGACATTAATGGCATAATGACATTAATGGCATAATTGCTGCCACCACCTTAGAAAAATGTATCTTATTTGCCGACGATACTAATATAAATACCTCCTCTAAGAGTCAAAGTAACGCAATAAACAAAATGGAAATGAAAGTAAGTTCAACAGTGATTTCCAGCCATCCGTCTATGACTTATATATCACAAAAAGTAAGTACGTGCTAATAAAACCTATCAGTAGGGTGCACACAAATGCACCTCCCCCCTCCAATCTCATTAAACATTAGTGAAATTATCTCTATTTCAGAATTTAAATTCCTTGGAATTGTCTTTAATAAAAAGCTTTCATGGTTCTCTCACACAACGCGCATCTGCAAAAAATATCCAGAAACACAGGAATCACATAAATATAAAATCATATACACCACATAAAATGTTCACTCAACAAATATGCCTAACATATGCAAATTCTGTATGAGAAAATGTCCATCTGAGTCATCTGAAACCTCTAGAAATTCTACAAAAACGATCGATTCGCATCATCACTTTCCCTCGTAAGACAGTACACACAGCTCCACCCTTCAAATCATTAAGGATTCTGTCTCTGTCGTGTATTATTCAGCACTCTTGTTTATGTTTCATCCCTACCGACTACCATACTCTATCAGACTGTTCTTTCGAAAACAATCACATATCCACACTTACCCCAACAGGATCCAGACATCCAACCAACATAAACCGTTTGAGAAAAGTAATTTTTCCTACCGCACACTAGGGGTAACCGGCCCTTGTGGGTGGAACAAACTGCGAATGAAGTTATTGATTCTATTTCACTTTTTCAGTCCAGACTGAAAGACCCTTTAATTGACAGATTATAAGCCCTCTGGCATCTATCATACTTTACAAAAAAACATATATGGCATTCTGTATTTATTTACGTGTTATTGCTATTTTGTGGTTTCTTGTGGATCTATTTTCTCTCTATCTTTCATTTATTCTTTTTTCAAATCTCTTATGGTGCATGTTTGGCTACCTCCACGGAACAATTAATTTTGTAAAACTATTTGGATAGAACCACAGGAATTCATTCCCGCCGTCCAACTTCGAAAGATATTTGCCTACTCATGTACTAAACTATACCGTGAATAAAATAAAATGAAATGAAAAAATGAGAACCGAGAAATTGTGCTCTACTAAAAAGGGAACTTTTAGTGCAATAACATGATTATTTGATGGAAAAAAAGTTAAATCATCGATGGTTACTGAAAGTAATTTACAAAGTCTTGTGGGATGATGTCTGATGTAGGGTTTTTATATTAAACCTAGTTCGGGATATGCAATATACATGTATGTTCATACGCACTATGACATGTTCTAGTCAGGGATGTATTTTGACCGCTGGGTTACACTTATTTGCTCATCGACCTGTAAATTGACTGCTCACAAATTTTTTGCTTAGTCTTCGCTAAGTAAATTGTAATATATACAATGTGCATAATGTATGTGTATGTATGTATGTATGTATGTTTTCAACATTGGGCGGGGCTTATCTTTCCTTTATTCATCATCCTGTATACTGGTTGGTTAAACACGGGGCCGGGGGGGGGGAGTGAAATCATTAATCACTTTAATGTTTTGTTAAATTTTTCTCTGGTTGTAGACATAATTGAGCAATATGCAGTTTACCTACTCGTCCACATTCTCTTGGCACCACTAAGAACAGGGGAAAAAAGGGCCTCAAGTCAGGAAAAGTCTGATTCCCTGATAAAGACATCCCAGTGAGTATTTAGGTAGGATCACATCTCTGACAATTGGCTACTTGTGCAAATTTGTATTTCTTAATTTCAAAATTTTATAAACATTTCTACCAAGAGTAAGTTTATTTCAAGAAATCTTTCTATCTGCGAAATGAAACTTCTCATTGAAAATATAGCTCATTTTCTTCATTAGTCATTTCTGTTATGTTGGTTTACCATAAGTGAACAGCAGAAACACTCCTACCCTTATTTAGTTAACATAAACTTATTGATTGTACATGTAACATAGGGAACTACCAGGATTCAGAGAGCCATAATTACCATCTCTTCAGGTCAGATCTGTAATCTTAACTCCTCTCCAGCAGTATGCACTACTTATAGTGCTTTTCAGTAAATATCAAAGCGAAGAAAATCTGATTTACTCAACCAGAGCTGGCTGTCATGATGAATACAAGTTATTATAAGTCTGAAAAGTAAAGTAGACACAATCTGGAGATACTCCTCTAAATCTATCAACAATATTATTCTCAGACCATGTGGCTGGGGTATATATTTGGTCTTTTCAATGTTTACCTGTACAAAACTGAGTTAAAGACTTGCGGGTCTTTCTCTGATTTTCTTTCATTGTACCACACCTTTTGTGAGGAGGACATCTGTTCAGTACAGTTGCCCCTCGGTCACGTGGCATATATTTAAATTCTGTTGAATTGAGGGTAGTGAATCAATTTCCAATCTTGACATCCTGGAATGTAACATGAACATGACATACCTTTTGTGAGGAGGACATTTGTTCAGTACAGTTGCCCCTCGGTCATGTGGAATATATTTAAATTCTGTTGAATTGAGGGTAGTGAATCAATTTCCAATCTTGACATCCTGGGATGTAACATAAACATGACATACCTTTTGTGAGGAGGACATCTGTTCAGTACAGTTGCCCCTCGGTCACGTGGCATATATTTAAATTCTGTTGAATTGAGGGTAGTGAATCAATTTCCAATCTTGACATCCTGGGATGTAACATGAACATGACATACCTTTTGTGAGGAGGACATCTGTTCAGTACAGTTGCCCCTCGGTCACGTGGCATATATTTAAATTCTGTTGAATTGAGGGTAGTTGAATCAATTTCCAATCTTGGTATCCAGGAATGTAACATAAACATGACATACCTTTTGTGAGGAGGACATCTGTTCAGTACAGTTGCCCCTCGGTCATGTGGCATATATTTAAATTCTGTTGAATTGAGGGTAGTGAATCAATTTCCAATCTTGGTATCCAGGAATGTAACATAAACATGACATACCTTTTGTGAGGAGGACATCTGTTCAGTACAGTTGCCCCTCGGTCACGTGGCATATATTTAAATTCTGTTGAATTGAGGGTAGTTGAATCAATTTCCAATCTTGACATCCAGGAATGTAACATAAACATAGCATCCCATGAACATGCAAGCATTAACATAGGACCAAGCATACTAAAATGCTTCCTTGATTCTATCCTTGATCTGTAGAATATTACAATAAACCATCCACACTCTGCAGTTAAAAATTCTCTGAAAACAGGTCTTTTGTTTAAATACATCATGAACATTTATCGTAACTATTCATGAAAACAAGTATCTGGGTGAACACAGATAAGTCATACTTTCAGTACATCACTGTCCAGGTTTTGTGAACATTCAGCAAACATTTAGGAAAAAAAAGGGGACTTTGTTATAGATTAAGATCAAGTCCATAATTAAAGGTGTCCATCATGAAAGGTGAACAACAGCTGAAGTCAAGGAAGAACCGAGTGTTACTGCAGCAGATATATTATTTGAAGGAGAAGATTCTCCTATGACGTGGCATTGAATTGTCTTGATTCTTGAATAAATATTTATATACATGTGCATTGCAGCTCATGACCTGTAGTTGAACTCCCGGATAGGAAGGCAGAATAGACTTAACTATATTCAGCGAATAAGAAACCCTTGTATGGAATAGCCTGAATAATTAGGATAGCTGCCTGAAATTTAGGGATGTAAAATAGCCTGAATAATTAGGATTTCTGTCTGGAATTTAGGGATGTAAAATAGACTAAATAATTAGAATTTCCGCCTGGAATTCAGAAATGTAAACTGGCCTGAATAATTAGAATAACCGCCTGGAATTTAGGGATGTAAAATAGCCTGAATAATTAGGATTTCTGTCTGGAATTTAGGGATGTAAAATAGACTAAATAATTAGAATTTCCGCCTGGAATTCAGAAATGTAAACTGGCCTGAATAATTAGAATAACCGCCTGGAATTTAGGGATGTAAAATAGCCTGAATAATTAGGATAGCCGCCTGAAATTTAGGGATGTAAAATAGCCTGAATAATTAGGATTTCTGTCTGGAATTTAGGGATGTAAAATAGACTAAATAATTAGAATTTCCGCCTGGAATTCAGAAATGTAAACTGGCCTGAATAATTAGAATAACCGCCTGGAATTTAGGGATGTAAAATAGCCTGAATAATTAGGATAACCCCCTGGAATTTAGGAATGCAAAAGAGCCTGAATAATTAGAATAACCGCCTGGAATTTAGGGATGTAAAATAACCTGAATTATTAGAATAACCGCCTGAAATTTAGGGATGTAAAATAGCCTGAATATTTAGGATTTCCGCCTGGAATTTAGAGATTTAAAATAGTATAAATAATTAGGATAACCCTCTGGAATTTACGGATGTAAGATAGCCTAAATAATATGAATACCTGCGTGGAATTTAGGGATGTAAAATACCCTAAAAAATTAGGATAACCGCCTGGAATTACTGGATAACCGCCTGGAATTAGGGATGTAAAAAAGCCTGAAAATTTAGGATAACCGCCTGGAATTTAGAGACATAAAATAGCCTGAATAATTAGGATTTCCGTTTAGAAATTAGGGATGTAAAATAGTCTGAATAATTAGGATTTCTGTCTGGAATTTAGAGATTTAAAATTAGCCTGCATATTAGGATTTCCGTCTGAAATTTGGGGATGAAAAATAAACTGAATAATTAGGATTTCCGCCTGGAGTTTAGGGATGCAAAAGAGCCTGAATAACTAGAATAACCGCCTGGAATTCAGGGATATAAAATAGCCCGAATAGGAAGAAAAACCTCCTGGGATAATAGCCTGTATAAGTAGGATAACCGCCTGGAGTTAAGGGATGTAAAAAAACCTGACTAAGTAGAATAACCGCCTGGAATTTAGGGATGTAAAATAGCTCGAATTATTACAATAACTGCCTGAAATTTAGGGATGTAAAATAGCCTGAATATTTAGGATAGCTGCCTGGAATTTAGAGATGTAAAATAGCCTGAATAATTAGGATTTTTGTCTGGAATTTAGGGATGTAAAATATACTGAATAATTAGGATTTCCGCCTGTAATTCAGAATGTAAATTAGCCTGAATAATTGGAATAACCGCCTGGAATTTAGGGATGTAAAATAGCCTGAATAATTAGAATAACTGCCTGGAATTTAGGGATGTAAAATAGCCTTAATAATTAGGATAACCCCCTGGATTTTAGGAATGCAAAAGAGCCGGAATAATTAGAATAACCCCCTGGAATTTAGGGATGTAAAATAGCTTGAATTATTAGAATAACTGCCAGAAATGTATGGATGTAAAATAGCCTGAATATTTAGGATTTCCGTCTGGAATGTAGAGATTTAAAATAGTATGAATACTTAGGATAACCTCCTGGAATTTAGGGACATAAAATAGCCTAATAATAATTAGGATTAGGAGAAACCGGGCAGAGCCCCGGGGAAACCCACGACCATCCGCAGGTTACTGTCAAACTTTCCCACTTACGGCCAGAGAGGAAGCCAGCATGAACTGGTCTTGAACTCACAGCGAACTGAATTTTAGGGATTATCCCCGAATGCTTTTTAGAATGTACAATGACATTGTTATTTTAAATATAGCGTTTTCTGTTTTATAACGGATTCTTAAATTCTTTTCAATGTGAACAGTCCATGGAATGAATGATGTACTGATATCTAAGCAGCACTGTGGCGGAATGCCGCAACGAATTCCCCCGCCGAATTTGAAGGAGTTTTCTATCAGATTTGGCAACGGTCGCTTATTAGGGCCATCCCATTTCATTAGAGTTTTTTCTGTTTTGTTTATATACTTGCCAGTAAAGCGGCTTAACAAGCTTTTTGTTTACACACAAAATAACTTTCTTAGCGAAAAAAATTCTTTTTCATATTCCTAGTCATATTTTACACATCCTAATTCAATTTTGACAAGGATATTATATATTTAACTGGAAATCATTTTTATGTGGAAACTACTTTTTTTAAAGAGAAAATTACTGGCAATTTCATAGCAAAAATATTTCCGCCGTGGAAATTATTTCCACCGTGAACATTATTTCTTATGTAAACATATTTTTCCTTTGTGAAAATAATTTCCTATGTCAAAAATTGACTACGATTATGAAAAAGAATTTTCTTCGCTAAAAGGTAATTTGCTGTGTAAACTGATCAACTAACTTTACCGATAAACAGCCTGAAACAGCCAAACAATTCAAATGGAAATGGATGGCGCTGATAAGCCACCGTACTGTGCTGAGTTTTACTATGATTCGCCTGGCTGGCTAGACTGAATATTTTACCAAGGCTCTTTCGCTCCGCTCACTTACATATACACATACGATATTCAACATGGCTCGCCTGATAAATCCTGAACCACGTGATTTATGTAACACGTAACAACGTATCTGTCCGCAAGAATTTTTATAACCAAGTCGCTAAACAGAAGCACGACTTTCTTAGTTCCTGGTGGTTTGTGCTAAACGATGTTTTCGAAATGATATACCGGGAAAATCCATCGTGATGAATATCTGGTGTACATTTTTCCATTTCTGGATTTTAATCTTTAAATAAACTATTGTCCGGTAACAAACAAGAGCACAAAACTGCTCTCACGACATGTTTGAGCACGTCTGAGACTGAAAGCAAATATCCAATGTCAAGTTATCGAATCTGACGGCATGAATCTAGCGTTCCCAGCTTTGAACAACCGGTCCTCTTCGTTTGTCTCATACCTTATTCACCTTTTGTCACTTTTATCGTAAGGATAACATGGTGAACAAGGCGTTCACCGGCCTCCATATATAGGGTAAACAAAGATAACACTGAGTCGCACTGTAAACTGAACCCAGAACATAAGAAAACGCAAATCTATACTAAACTCTAGACTGTCTCCTCGCCGAAATAATGAGGTAGAGGCAGATTTACATTTCGCACGAGGTGGCCCTTTTGTGAATCAGGACTCCTATATCATAAATACTTTGCTAGCACTTTGACGGCATGGGATCTCCATGTAAAAAGAAGACACAATGTTCAAACCCCAAAGATGCACTCATAAATATACATACATACTCGACATCAAATACGTGCGTTATGTGCTGGGTTTTTCATCTACGACATGTGTTGTCTACTGACTGTGAGAATGTGGTGTGGAGATTGTAAATAGAACGCCCAGTATTTATTTGGGTAAACAGGTTCCGTTTTAGTTTTTTTGCCGATACGCGAGTAATTTAATATCTATCGTGGGGCCGGCCTTTCACAAGTGCGTCTAAGGTTAAGACAGACTCGGTTTTACTGCTTATACTGTATTTTCTCATTTAATATTTATTTATTTGATTTTTTTGACACCAGGTTATTGACTTAAGCAAGGTGAAGGTAGGGAGGGGGCTGCACGAGGGAAAACCAGGACCATCTACAGGTTTCTGACAGAGCTTCACACGTACGACCAAAGAGGAATCCAGTGTAAGTTGGACCTGAACTCAGAGCGACAGCACTGGTTTGATGTTGTTGAGTCAAGTACACTGCTGAACAATAGTTTTCTATGATTATGTCTTGGTTTAATTAAATCGAATGAATATAATACAACTGTTATTAAGTTAAATCTGTGAATTCTACTTCTAGTTATATGTTTTTGACCTTTGTTCCGGATCACCGACAGTCTAGGATTTCAAATACCTACGAAAGACCCAAACCGGACAAAAGAGTTAAAAATAGCATAGTCCTGGGTTTCTTTGTTGTGCAATATGCTCGTAACGCGGAGAGATAGTCACTTATGATCTGCTGGTCTGAAAACACCTCCCGTTTAGAAGTGATATATTTACCATTGGCAAAATGGGTAGTAGCTCTACAAAAATCAAGGTATCCATCGGGAATTCTTACAACGAGACCGTGTGGGCCATTGTAAAGCTGGAACCTGACAGAACCAATTGTTTTGTTCCAGACGATAATCAAGTCGGATATTGGTACCAGAGACAAAGAGGCTTCCAGCGTATAGGCCAAGGGGGATACGTAACATTCGACATGAATATACCCAGGTACACAAATCAGGTTTACGTTTCAGTAGGGACAGACTCTGGTATGCAGCTCTCTGACGGCTTGCCCAAGGAGTCGGTCTCCTGTAACCTGATTGTGACAGCAGAGGGGACGGTGACGAATGCCAGACTAAACGCTAGGTGGGAGGACGAAGATGGCGTGTGTCATCGACCAGGGCTAAGGACTGCTTCAGGCCTTCTCACATCTTTGAACACAGAGGCTATAAATTCTCGGAGGTGAGCGGTATTCGATATCTAAGACCCATATTCTCAGCCGAGACGAATAACTGTAAGAGAATGGGGTTCTGCGCTGTTGTTATTGTTGTTTGTGGTCGTGTGGAGGCACAAATATTCCAAGCTGTGATCACAGACACAATCTCACATTAATACAGTTATTGTGAACTACAGTGTAGATTGAGGACCAACTGCTGTGTACTGGGGGCCACAGTCATTAGGTTCCGGAATATGGTTATTTTTTTTCTTGGCGTTATTGTGTAATAGACAGAGGTGCAACTGTTCTGTGCAGACACCATAGTCGCTAACATGGTTTGTACTATATTTTTCACATGAAGTTACTGTGTCATATAGGAATATCTGCGGTTTACTGTACCTCCACTTAACGCATTCATATGAACAGTATTTTAATTGACCTGAAGTAATATGTACACCGGAATTACTATTATTGCGTCATAATCGTATTGTTATTGATTACTTCGGTAGATGCCGATGGTCACGGGTTTCTCCTGGGCTCTGCCCTGTTTCCTCCCACCATAATGCTGGTCGCCGTCGCATAAGTGAAACATTCCTGAGTACTGCGTAAAACAGCAATCAAATACAGCTGTAAATCAGATAAAGACTTCGGTAGAGTTATTACTAGTGTTCCTAGATTTATAACTCCGGTGTACTTACTTATTGTGTTCTAGAATACGGTTATTACTTAATGGAGTTACTCTCTACTTGCATTGTTAAAGTTTTTCATAACTTTACATTCGATATTTTAGCCCAGAGTATTTATTTGTTTATTTATTTATTTGGTACCTGCTTTGCTTCTCGCTCAAGAATATTTCACATATAAGATTGTGGTCAGCGTCATGGTGGGAGGAGACCTGAGGAAACCCATAACCATCCGCAGGTTTAGTCACAGATTAAGGTAATACACAGATTAAGGGGAAACCTGTATATCTGAATTATGTGGTTATCGAGAATCCATTGATGAGTTTTAATAATCCATCTATCATGACCGTAATTTCTGTATTTCAACAGGCACATGAGGAATTTGAACATCAATCTGGTTCAAAACCTCAGCAAACAAGACGAGTGCAACCCATGATTGCCGATACACTCCGGATGGGACCGACTCTTCAGCCTGCAGATGATGATTCGTTGGAGACATGTCAAACAGTCAGATGTTTGTGTGTGCCAACGTATTTTCAGGACGGTGATATTTTATGTAATAACGCTGTTTATTTTGAGGATGATCAGGGTTTTTTTTTTTTGCTATCTATGCATCAAAAAAGCAAACCATCGTTCGTAATAAGGACCCAATTTTTTAAATCATTAGACAAGTATATATCGTTATGAATAAATAACACCACTCATGTTTGACGGCAATTTTGTGTGCAAAATATCTTCCACTTATGCAAAGATGGTATTTCACTCTAACGCCATACAGTTTGGCCATGGTGATTCGCTCCCCTAATGCCAATAATTTTAGAGATGTAAAATTCCCCTTCGCGACGGCGATATTTGACACTGACGCTTTTTATTTTCTTGGAGATATTCTACGTTTATGCCATTCATTTGCGGGGGTGGCGGGGGGGGGGGGGCGTTAAGTTGGAACGTCGCTGAGGTTAGAGAGAGAGAAATTGAATGTAACAAGGCTATCTAATTTGGAAATGATAATTTTCTTCCGTACCACCATTTATTTTTCTTAGAATGATGATATTTTATGTAATGACGCCGTTCGTTTTGCTAATGAACGTTCAGGTAATTACACAATTGTCTTTTAGGGAAAACCTGAGAGGAAAAAAATCAGCTATAGATAAATGCGTGTATATATTGTAGTTTTTGAACTTGACTGTTAAGTAAAGATTAATCAGGTTGGAGCGAGTTCAATCCATGTGTAAACGGACCGACCACACTGAGTCTGACTTCATCTGACTAACTCGAAACTATAACTTGTGTTTTTGAAATCACAGGTGTGTGGTGTGAAGTAAATTCGCTCCTCAGCGGAAGTTAGAATATGATTAGGCACATACATGCATCACATGGGCACTTTGTGACAGAAACAGTGTGGTTTGCGTACTTTGCTTACCAATACATTGCGTAAAGATGTGAATTTAGCGGACACAGCTATCTCGATGAACGCCATGTAATCGAACGAGCTTCTCCGAATTATGAAACTTTATATTTCCTCTAATTTTTTGCATTGCTTCTATTTCACACTGTTTAAAGGCTGCAACTGGCAGTTTTCCTTTCGTTTCGTGTGAAATCGTACTTACAAGAAACTGAGTGACAAATGCTCTTATGTCCGGCTTTGTTGAAAGACATGTAAACATAATGGAACCAAATAAACAACACGGCTGGCGGATTTTACTATTAAGTAAATATCTCATGAAGACATTCAGTGAACAAATGGCTTTCAATTCGGCAGTTTCAAATTGGAGTGTTAAGTCCAACAACCACATTATCATCTTAGAACGACATGTATATAATGTACAAACTTGTTTACACTGGTATACAGAGGCTATATTGTATCATACAGGTCAACAGACTTAAAATAGTGGATCCTATAACTTGGTCAGTAAGATTGTCGAAATAGTGAAATAAAGAGTCCACTGTGTATTGCCTTAGTTAAACATGTCATGGAAATTTTGTAGTGAAGAATTACATAAAGGCATAAAAAAAGCGATACATTAAACTTAAGCACATTTGCAACCTTTCCTGTTCAGGCCTTCTTTCGATGGCGACAGACTTCAAGTCCCTTATTCTTCAAAGCCAGGTGTGTTCCTCTATGCAGTTATTCAATTCCGCTCCATTTGCAGCTATTTGTCTTAGCCTTCCTCTTGTTTGATAAGTTGTGTGTTCATCTCCCTCTTAGAACACACCTTGAGAAACATGTCTGTGAGAAAGACACTGCTAATCACTTTATGTTTCGTCAAATGGATATCTATATTTTTTAAAAGTTGTTGTACCAAAATGTTATTGAGTTAATATCTATTCGATATTTAATTAAATGTGTCATTATCTGTAGAACCAAATGAGATGACAGGAGGTTCTGTTTCCACCAGTACAAGCCTTACTTTCAGGCTAGTGTTTTTTTGTATAATCTGTACATTTTACTGTAATAATTATTCTGAATTTCAACATTTTTCAAACTGGTGTTGTTGTTCAATAAATTTGTCTTGGACACTACATTAGATTATCCTCTTGAATTCTAACTTTGTCATAACGGGCACAGAGCACTCCGGTGGCCTGGTCCCTTTGCATTCTTTTCATGCTTCAGTTTGTTGCACCTGATAACAAGACAGCACTTCGAACAGTTCTAGAACAGTGACGTCTAATTTACTGCTATTAACATCACTGCATATTTAACCTAATTCTCATAAAACCATTGTGTGAAGGGTCATTTACATGAGCAGTTAGCACAAAACCTAACTCAGGTAAGTTAACAAGCGGTCGTATTTCACCGGCTACGTGTGACCATTTATCAACTATCACTCTGTCGTCGATGATCTGGTCTTACTCTCTATGCCGCAAGTCCTTCCACATGTCGTTGCTCTGAGGCAGCACTATAAAATATATGTGCATCTGAAATGGCATGCTGGGAAAAAAACGTCAAGTGCTGGTCAGTCAAAAATCTGGGACTGAGTGAGCTCTCATGTCTGGGGTTTTCGGCATGAAATTCCAGCGAGGCGGTGCCATAAACCGTATATGTGTACATCTGTGCCTTAAGTCATTGCTAAATGCAAAATGCCGAGCAGCTCTGTCACGTCTGTCGTCATTCCTGGTGTCTTCGGTATTACGTTCCAGTGAGGCATAATGAGACTTATTGTCATAAAAACTGCCTGAGTACAGACTGGTCGAATAGGACAGTTGCCCTGGAATTCACTCTGTGATTATCTGTGATAGATGTCTGGGTACTAACTGATCGACTGTGATACCAGCCTGTGTGTTGACTAATCGACTGTGATAGCTACCTGTGTATTGACTGATCGAATGTGACAGAAGGCTGAGTATGGACTAATCGACTGTGACGACAGCTTGGTTATTTGCTGATGAAACAAAACATTGGTAACAAATATATTTACACTCAGTCTTACTAGAACACGCTGTATGACGTTGCAGTGTGGTCTAAACTGCCAGTGCAATTAAATTCTCTTGAATCTATACATTAAGTTCAACATTTGGAGGTCTCCGTGGCTCAGTTGGTTAGCACATTAACACAGCTTAATAAGCCAGGAGCCTCTCACCAATGGGGTCGCAGTGAGTTCAAATCCAGCTCAAGCTAGCTTCCTCTCCGGTCGTACGCTGGAAGGTCTTTGCCAGCTATCACTGTGTCGTGGCGGCTCTGATTTACTGTCTGTACCAAAATCACAGAGCTAAGCGTTATTTCTTGTTTACTGGTTTTCTTAGTCGTCAAGAAAGATGGACCAAAGAGCTCAGAAAATAAATAAAGTACCAAACGGGGACGGAATCATGCAAAGAGAAGTAGCCAACTGTTTTCAATGATGTTTGGGGGGCTCCGTGGCTCAGTTGGTTAGCGCGCTAGCGCAGCGTAATGACCCAGCAGTCTCTCACCAATGCGGTCGCTGTGAGTTCAAGTCCAACTCATGCTGGCTTCCTCTCCGGCCGTATGTGGGAAGGTCTGTCAGCAACCTGCGGATGGTCGTGGGTTTCCCCCCGGGCTGTGCCCGGTTTCCACCCACCATAATGCTGGCCGCCGTCGTATAAGTAAAACATCTTTGAGTACGGCGTAAAACACAAATCAAATAAATAAATAAATCAATGATGTTTGAGAGATGCAAAGAATGTTTCAGGCGACTGGGTGAAATCAGTATGCAAGTGGAATACACTGCTGTTAAACAAGTTGTCGATAATAAAAAATATGTATCTCAGTTTCGCTTTGATTGCAACTGTTCATACATCCAACTTGGGATCTTATTCAACATCATGAATCCCTTGCCACGGATTAAGCGAAATTAGACATAAGTATGATGCAGAGAGGCACTTATTCTGGACGATTTGTCCATAATTACTTACAAGGAAAATTATGCTCATCGCAAAACTTAAGAAGCTTTTGTCCAGATAAGATGTTCCGTCTGGAGAATCTGTATTTTCGTTCAACTCCAATAAAAGTGGATATATATCTTTTAAAGCCTTTACTATATGTGGATTGTTTAAAGGTTTGTATTAAAAACAGATCTAGTTGGAACAAAACTTTGCTTCTTGTCGGGGTTGCATTACATGAAAGCCTAGTTGTACAAGCGAGTACTACATCACAATGCGTAGCAACCATCACAATCAGTACAATAAAGTACAAAGACTGTATTAATGGCACTACGCCTCGGTGGTGTCATTATTAAGGAAACACTAGCTTATTTCAGTAGTGAATGTACCAGTGTAAATGTACCAATTAGTTTCTGCTTTAACACCTTCAATAACATCTAATCAGCCACAGATCCAATGCCCCGTCCTGTTCAGTCTGCTCATGGCATAAGAAGCAAAATAGAATTTACTATAAATGTTAACAGCAGCTACAAAAATATTTCTTGTTGCTATTGACTATTTAGAAAACCTGAAGTATGCAATCTGAACACTTTATGATCTTCAGTGAAGTTTTTTTTATAGTTAACTTGTACCACATACATCAAAGATGTTTCTAGTTCTCAATTTAAAAAGAAATTCACGATTTGCTTTCTACATGTAGACTGTATTAACTGATTTAGGGTTTGGTGGTGTCAGTAAAGTAAACTTAAGGGACCATTCATTAGTCGGAAATTTAAATGAAAAAAAGACAGTAACGAAAAGTTTTGAAAACAGTTTTTAACTAAGAAAACCTGTAGTGTATTATGTGTATTCGATCAGGTTTAAAGAGAGCGGTATATGAAAAGAACAGATTACTTCATATAAGCAAATACCCAGAAGAATGAAGTAACCTGTATTCACTTTTTTTCGGAATCTGGCGAGAGACACAGGGTTTTGCACGCAGAGGCAGGGAATTGTGGAAAGGTATGCACTTTACATGTATGCTGAATTTCTCGGTTTAACCCAGTTTAAGCGTATTCAGTAGTTATGAATACTAACCACGCATCCGCCTTCCATTCATGTGTCCCATTCACCTGATGAATTTGAAAGCAGAAATACCTTGTAAAGCATGAATATAACCAAAAATCAAGAGATTCATGCTAATATAGTGTAACGCGATTGGCATTCCTAATGCGTTACCCCTGGTCGCCTGGTTTCGCGAGATTTCAGCAAGTCGAGCAAAGTTTGTTTAGAATGAGTGACTGAAAGCTGCAGACTACCTTAGATGTAAACAGCCTAGCCATTCACTAGACATGGGGACAGCTAGATCATTATAAAAAGTGTGTTTGATGGAGGTATCCCAACCGATCCTCCAAAAATGGACCACACTCTAAAGTTGTTATTCCACTTCTAATGGATTTTCTTTAAATGTTAATTTCTTTGAAATTAAAATTGAGCTACCCGATTACCCTATTTTTCTGACGGGGTGGTGTTAAGCCGAACAAAGAATGTTCAAGGCTGAAGGTATGGGTACACTGCAATTGTAAGTCCTCAGGCGCATACCTCATGGCACACACAGTGCCACACTGTAATGACACAAGAGTTCAGCACGTGTGAAGGTCTGTCAGCAGCCTGCAGATGGCCGTGTGTTTTCCCCGGCTCTGCCCGAATTTTACCACCATAACGCTGGCCACCGTCCCATAAGTGAAATATTCTTGAGTACGTCGTAAAACACCAATCAAATAAATATCAAATGAATAAATAAATTTAAATTTACACAAGAATATTTCACTTATACGACGGCGGAAATTTATTTATTTGCTTGGTGTTTTACGCCGTATTCAAGAGTATTTCATTTATACAACGGCGGCCAGCATTATGGTGGGGGGAAACTGGGCACAGCCCGGGGAAAACCCACGACCATCCGCAGGTTGCTTACAGACCTTCCCACGTACGGCCCTAGAGGAAGCCAGCATGAGCTAGACTTGAACTCTCAGCGACCTGATCGGTGAGAGACTGCTGGGTCATTACACCGCGCTAGGGCGCTAACCAACTGAGCCACGGGGATCCTAAATAAATAAATAAATACAAGAGTTCACGCGTGGTTCTATTTAGCTCCAAAACAAACATATGTATCTCAGATGGAGTATAATTGCAGCTGTTCCCAAAAGCACCATGTTGATATTTCTCAGTTGGGCTATGATTGCGGCTATTCCTAAAGGAACCATATTGATGTATCTGAGTCGGGCTGTGATAACACATGTTCCTACATGCACCATGTTCATGTATCTCATTCGGGCTGTGATTACACAAATTCCGAATGACACCATTTTGATGTATCTTTGTCGGGCTGTGACTACATATCTTTCTAGGGACACTGTGTCGATGTACCTCAGTCGGGCTGTGATTGGCCATGTTCCTACATGCACCATGTTGATGTATCTTTGCCGCGTTGAGACTGCACATGTTCCTAGTGACACCGTGTGATGTATCTCAGTCGGGCTGTCATCACAGATGTGCCTAATGACACTGTGTTAATGTATCTCAATCGGGCTGTGATTACATATGTTCCAACATGCACCATCTTGATGTATCTTTGTCCCTCTGGGACTGCAGATGGTCCTAGTGACACAGTGTGATGTATCTCAGTCGGGCTGTGATTACAGATAAACCTAATGACACTGTGTTAATGTATCTCAGTCGGGATGTAAATGCACATGTTCCTACATGCACCATGTTGATGTATCTTTGTCGCGTTGGGGCTGCAGATGTTTCTGGTGACACCGTGTTGATGTATCTTAGTCGGCCTGTGATTACACATGTTTCTACATGCACCCTGTTCGTGTATCTCAGTCGGGCTGTGATTACACAAGTTCCGAATGACACCATTTTGATGTATCTTTGTCGGGCTGTGACTACATATCTTTCTAGGGACACTGTGTCGATGTACCTCAGTCGGGCTGTGATTGGCCATGTTCCTACATGCACCATGTTGATGTATCTTTGTCGCGTTGAGACTGCACATGACTGATGTATCTCAGTCGGGCTGTCATCACAGATGTGCCTAATGACGGTGTGTTAATGTATCTCAATCGGGCCGTGATTACATATGTTCCAACATGCACCATGTTGATGTATCTTTGTCCCTCTGGGACCGCAGATGGTCCTAGTGACACAGTGTTATGTATCTCAGTCGGGCTGTGATTACAGATAAACCTAATGACACTGTGTTGATGTATCTCTGTCGGGCTGTGATTACAGATAAACCTAATGACACTGTGTTGATGATTGCAAATGTTCCTACATGCACCATGTTGATGTATCTTTGTCGCGCTGGGACTGCAGATGTTCCTAGTGACACCGTGTTCATGTATCTCAGTCGGGCTGTCATTACACATGTTCCTACATGCACCATGTTGATGTATCTTTGTCTCGCTGGGCTTGCATATGTTCCTAGTGACACCTTGTGATGTATCTCAGTCCATCTGTAATTACAGATGTGCCTAATGACACTGTGTTGATGTATCTCAGTCAGGCTGTGATTACACATGTTCCTACATGCACCATGTTGATGTATCTTTGTCGCGTTGGGGCTGCAGATGTTTCTGGTGACACCGTGTTGATGTATCTCAGTCGGGCTGTGATTACACATGTTTTTACATGCACCATGTTGATGTATCTTTGTTGCGCTGGGACTGCAGATGTTCCTAATAACACTGTGTTAGTGTATCTCAGTCGGGCTGTGATTACATATGTTCCTACATGCACCATGTTGAAGTATCTTTGTCGCGCTGGGACTGCACATGTTCCTAGTGACACCGTGTGATGTATCTCAGTCGGGTTGTGATTACAGATGTTTCTAATGACACAGTGTTGGTATATCTGTGTCGGCCTGTGATTGCACATTTTACTACATGAACGATGTTGATGTATCTTTGTCCCGCTGGGACTGCACATGTTCCTAGTGACACCGTGTGATGTATCTCAGTCGGGCTGTGATTCCAGATGTGCCTAATGACACTGTGTTAATGTACCTCGGCCGAGCTGTGATTGCAGATGTTCCTAATAACACTGTGTTAATGTATCTCAGTCGGGCTGTGATTACACATGTTCCTACATGCACCATGTTGAAGTATCTTTGTCGCGCTGGGACTGCACATGTTCCTAGTGACACCGTGTGATGTATCTCAGTCGGGTTGTGATTACAGATGTTTCTAATGACAGAGTGTTGGTATATCTGTGTCGGCCTGTGATTGCACATTTTAATACCTGAACGATGTTGATGTATCTTTGTCCCGCTGGGACTGCACACGTTCCTAGTGACACCGTGTGATGTATCTCAGTCGGGCTGTCATCACAGATGTGCCTAATGACACTGTGTTGATGTACCCCATTCGGGCCATGACTGCACATGTTTCTACATGCACCATGCTGATGTATCTCAGTAGGGCTGTGTTTACAGGTGTGTCTAATGGCACTGTGTTATTGTAACTCAGTCGGGCTGTGATTACACATGTTCCTACATGCACCATGCTGATGTATCTTTGTCGCGCTGGGACTGCACATGTTCCTAGCGACACCGTGTGATGTATCTCAGTCGGGCTGTGTTTACAGGTGTGTCTAAGGACACTGTGTTGATGTAACTCAGTCGGGCTGTGATTGTACATGTTCCTACATGCTCCATGTGGATGTATCTTTGTTGCGCTGGGACTGCACATGTTCCTAGTGACACAGTGTGATGTAACTTAGTCGTGCTGTATTTACAGATGTGTCTAATGACACTGTGTTGATGTAATTCAGTCGGGCTGTGATTGCACATTTTACTACATGCACCATGTTGATGTATCTTTGTCGCGCTGAGAGTGCAGATGTTCCTAGTGACACTGTGTGATGTATCTCAGTCGGGTTGTGATTACAGATGTGCCTAATGACACTGTGTTGATGTATCTCAGGCGGGCTGTAATTTCACATGCCCATAGTGACACTGTGTTGATGTATCTCAGTCGGGCTGTGATTACAGATGTTCGTATTTACACCGTGTTGATATACCTCAGTCGGGCTGTGATTGCAGATGTGTCTAAAGACACCGTGTTGGTGTACATCAGTCGGGCTGTGATTACAGATGTTCGTAATGACACCGTGTTGATATACCTCAGTCGGGCAGTGATTGCAGATGTTTCTAAAGACACCGTGTTGGTGTACTTCAGTCGGGCTGTGATTGCAGATGTTTCTAAAGACACCGTGTTGATGTATCTCAGTCGGGTTGTGATTGCACATGTTCATACAGTCTCCGGGATGATGTACATCTATCTTAGTCGCGTTATGATTTGCAACTGGTCATAAAGACACCATGGGTGATTTTTTAAACCCACAGGCGTTCCATGAATTAACCTTGACACTTTAGTTCTTCCAGAAATACAAAGAGACGTTGACTGAAACTGCCATAATGCACACGTGTTCTAATAAATGCCATATGGCATATATTGGACACTTCGGTATCAACTGTCCCCTTTGTCGCTAAGTTGGCGTAATGGGTAACTGTTGTGGCCTGTAGAAAGGCAAGAACAGGAAATATGCACTGTTTGCGTAGGTTGTGGATGCCTTTAAGTTAAGTTAAAATGATGGAATAAATTAATTCGTAACTCTCCAAGGCTCAGCTCTATGTAACTGACCAGGTTCTCTCGTTGTAGGTAACAAAACTACAACGTTATCTCCCGGATGAACACAAGAACTTTGGGTCATCACTGTATTTTTCACCTAATTCTGCTTAGGCCTTGGTTCTAAGAGGCGTGAAATTTTCTCCTATGTAAGTACTTATGACTTAGAATAAAACCCTAACAGAGATAATTTGTCAAGAACCCGCATTTCTATTTGCCCAATATCATATTGTTTTACTCTTCATGCTGTGGTCTTTTAGTTTGTACGCCTGCATAAACCAGGATTCTGCTTGTGAGCTATGTGTCTCTGAGGCTTTTCCGTGGACTGGTGGTTAGCGTTCTAGCGCCCAACAATAATCCATTAGCACCTCATCAATGCAATCGTCGTACATTTGAGCCCAGCTCATGCTGGCTTCCTCTACGATCGTACGTGGGAAGGTCTGCCGGCAACCTGCACATGTGGTGGGTATTCCCCTCGCTCGATATCTGCGCGGTTTCCTCCCACCATAATGCTGACTTGAAGCTTAGCTGATAATGGCCTTGTAACGGTTTGGCTACAACGTCGCCGAGCGGTCTTGTGGGATTTAGGAGGTGGAGAGAAGCAAATAAAGAAGAAACAAGTAAATCAAGTGCAATGCATGTATTAAGAGTGTACCTGAAAAGTGATGTAAAATGATAAAAAGGTAAAACGCGCAGGCCGGGTAACGGCCACGTCCTTGGGCGGGCAGATAACCCGACACACGCCCGTTTCGGTTCCACGGTCCCCAGCCACAAGCCTGGGATGTCCGCTCAGTTGACTGCTGTGCTGCTACCAGCCGTCTGCGTCTTCTGTTCTCTGTCTTCGTGTCACTCTCTGCAATCCTTCCCCGACTGCACTACGCCTGTTTATATAGGCTGGCGACGGGGGTGATCCAGTCGCTTGGGCTCCTCTGGTCACCCACGGCAGCCAGTCTAGTGAAGCAAGCTTACCTCACATAGTGGACTCGTCTTGCCAGCAGGTTTGTATGACCAGCTAAAAATAGACTCGGCCAGTGTGTAGCGTGATGCACAGCGATTTCGTAACACTACCCACGCTTCCGACGTCAGGCGTCATCGCCATAACTTTGGCTGGCCTCAGTCGTAGTCCATAAAATTATATGAGTTAATCATAACTCACGCGATCATCAGGCCCCAGGCACGACTTGCAGCGTCATCACAAATACAACTGCCTTGTGGGAACTGTAGAACTTAAGGTTGGTCACTTAATGAAACTGGTGGGTTACTTCCCACTTCCAGATCCTCCTAACGCGCCTCATCACATTGCTTCTCTCGTTGCGGGTGAACTCCTCGACCTCCTACTCTCGCTCGACCGCGGTCGTCAGTTCATTCGGACCTGTCTCGGTCTGAACACCGCGCCTTGCATATGGTGATTCAAACTGGATATCTGGGGTCTTTGGCCCGCCAGGTTCTTCCAGGTCAGGGCAGGGGAAATCCATCTGCGTCTGCGAATTTGTCTGTCCAGGCGCCTCGGTACTCTCATTGCTGGTTGCCACATCCGGCAGAAAAGAACCCTGCGGGCTGTCAAGGTCAAGAACAGGCGCTGTTCCAGCATTTGATAGGACGGCCTCCGTGGGTCCTGCAGTTAGTCATGGAGGCTGTACTCGCAAAAATACATTATAAGACTTGTCTCCTGTATCTCGATGACATCGTCGTCTTCAGGAGGACATTCACAGAGATGCTGACCTGGCTGGAAAAAGTCTTCAACAGGATTAAGGCGTGTGGCCTGAAGTTAAAACCTTCCAAATCCACGAAGACAGAAGCGGTGCGAGAATGGCCCACACCAGTGAACCAGACTGACGTACGCAGTTTTCTCGGGCTGTGTAGTTACTACAGGTGGTGCGTCAAGAATTTCGCTGAGATCGCAGCCGCACTCCATGCACCAACCCAGAAGGGGAAAACATTCATTTGGGATAAAGTTGCAGAAGAAGCGTTTCAAATATTGAAGCGAAAGTTAACAACTGCTCCTGTTCTGGCCATGCCTGATCACCAACGCCCGTTTATACTGGACACGGATGACAGTTCCTTTGGCATAGGTGCTGTTTTGTCAGAGGTTCGAGGATGGAGAAAAGGGTAATTGCCTATCCGAGTCGGTCCCTATCAAACACGGAAAGAACGTATTGTGTTACTCGTCGTGAGTTGCTGGCTCGTAGTGCGTGCGTAGGTACTTTGTAAAGTACCTACGACACTACTTCTCTGGAAGGAAGTTCGTATTTAGGACGGACCATGCCCTGCTGCGTTGGCTGATGCAGTTTCGAGAGCCAGAAGGGCAGCTGCATCGATGGATCCAAACCCTTCCTGCGTTTGACTTTGACGTTCAGCATAGGCCTCAAAGGCAAGCATGGCAATGCTGACGCTCTTAGCCGGAAACCTTGCAGGCAATGCGGACGGGATGACACAGATAATCTGCATGGCGACTCTGTACGTTTGATTGGCGCCCAGTCAGCTGAGATGGAGTCTGCACGGGGCAGAAAGATGATCCAGATCTATCAGTCGTGATTGGGAAGCTGCTGGAATAAAACCTGAGTGGGATGAGGTCTGCTTCAAATCCCAAACTGCGAAATCCCTGGGGCCGCTTTATGGAACTTAGAACCCACGAGCCACTACTTTTACCTCGCTGGGTTGATGTGTTACGTCGACTACCCGTTGTAGAAAGGCATTGAAGCAGAAATTCCTGCGTGAGTGCCATGATAGCCCGACAGGTGGGCATCTTGGTGTCAAAAAGACGATACGTAAAATACCTCAAAAGACAAGAACAACGGCATACCATCCCTGTCTAATGACCTTATCGAAAGATTTAACCGGACACTCGGGCAAATGCTCAACGCGAGTATAGCCAGAAACCCTACAGACTGGGATTTGCACCTTCCACTGGTCCTGATGGAGTAGCGTTTGACAACTCACGAATCAACTGGCTACTCACCGAAGAAAATGATGCTTGCCCAGGAAATGACTTTGCCGCCACATCTGACACTTGGGGCCCCGCCGCATCAAACAGCTGATCCTGTTGAGTTGGTGGCTTGCTTTGTGATAACCTAGCTTCCATTCAACAAGATGCGAGGGAAGCCACTGGACGCGAGTTAAAACCGCAAAAGCGAACGTATAACATGCTAGCTAATCAATGCCTGTGCCCTGTGGGATCCCATGTATTCCTACACACGTCGGTGACACCGAAGGGCCAAAACCGCAAAGTTCCATTTGACGGGCTCCTTCACTGCAAAAAAAATTTACTGTATCGAAGATGCTAATGGGTGTGAGCAAATAGTTCATCTAGACAGACTGAAACCCTACTATTTACGTGATGTAACCAGTGACGAATCTTCCTCATGGGAGGAAAGCGACCTCGAATCTGGTGCGACTCCTAAGACTGCGCAAGGCTGCAGACGTTCCAGGAGCGTTACATAATCCGAATGGCATAATACGGAACTGGTATAACCCCTTTCGTGCAGCGAACGCACTTTTTGGTTTGTCTTCCGGAGGAAGTCCCACTTGCCAGTACCCCGACATCAAATAAAGGGTACTCCAACAGTCTGCTCCTGTGAAAGCGTCTAGTTAGTCATCAATGCGTGGCAATAGGTATGCATCCCGCTCAGTCACCTTGTTACATTCCCGGTAGTCGACGCAAAACCTGAGCTTCCCGTCCTTCTTCTTAACAAGAACAAGTTACCAGTTTTGATGTGGTGCTCCACCAGTGTCGTGTGGCCCAGGTCATCATCGTCTTTGGCAAGAGTTCCTGATGCTACGTCAGGAGCGCCTCAACTTGGCCACATGGCTCTGGCGTTAACTCATTTCTAGTCTTCGCCACAAGACTCTTCAGATGGCTTGTACAGGCAGTTCCGCTCTTTTTGGCATGCTTGACTTCTTTTATATTTGTAATTCCGTCGCCAGGGTCGATCGTCGATAGCACGCCACAAATGGTTCCCGCACGCACCACAGCAGGTTCCGTTGTAGGATTAAGGTCGCGCACAGCAACTTTTGCGCTGGATATAACCCTGGATACGGATCGGGCAAGGCAAGTCCCCGTCTTTTCACTGAACGCTGGCTCCGCTTCCACTATGAGAACCCCTCTTCCTATAGCATGGCGAACTTTTGCATTTGTTCAAAAGTTCCCGCTGGAATGGTAAAGGTTTCAGTGGTGACGACACGGTAACATGTAAATGATCCGACCACCTTGCAGGAGATCCATCTACCACCCATGTTCAGTCGATGGAATATGGAATCCTTCCTTTACCAGGAAGTCATACCGCAAAATGGCATCCAAGGAAAGTTCAGCCACGAAGATTCTTTGCTTTACCGCTTGGCCATGAATCGTCAACTTGAAGTCCGCCTTGCCTATTAAAGACATACTCGAGCCATCTGCTATGGTAATGGACTTAACCTCGGCGTCCGTCAGAACAGGCTTTCTGGTAGACTGTCGTAAACCTTCTTATTTAACAATGACACCGAGGCCCTAGTGTCCAGGCAACAATCCATGCGTATTGGCCCGACGCAACATCTAAGGTACAGTCCAGCTACGGAAGGTCGCGCTTCCCGTAAAGGTTGTGGTTTGGAACTTGAGGGGGCAGCCCCTCTCTCCCGAGGACAATTTCGTCTGAAGTGTCCCTGGTCACCACAGGTTCAACAGCCAACTTTCTTTCTCTTTTCCCTACACCTCAGTCGGGGAAGGATAAGTTTCTCCTTTAGGATCTCCTGGGTAACATCTATTATCTCCCTGCGTCGTTTAGCTTCCGTGGCCTCATCATCAGTAACCGGTTCTTGGCCTACACTCTCCTCCACAGTTGGGGCTCTTACCCTGTGTCGTAAACGTCGGCGCTGTTCTGACTGAAAAACCTCCAACTCGATCGCCGAATATAGTGCCTTGTTCAGCGTCTTGGATGGGTTTGCCAAACCTGAAATTTCAAATCATCCCATAAGGCTTCTAAGAGCTGGTCTTTAACCAGTGTGTGGTGAAGTTGTTAATAAGCATCCGGGTATGCCAGTTGAGTGAACCTAATGAGTGCTTGCGCCAGCTCAGGGAGTGGTTCTTCTCTCCGTCTGAACCGAATTTTAAGCTGTGACTTGTTGAGGTACATCTGATTCGGTGGCACAAACCTCTTCTCCAGAACCTGTACAAGACTCACGTAGCTTATTGCTCCAGGTCCAGACCTTTGATTTGTAAGAACCTGTTGGGCTGTACCTCTGATGGAGACAGCTAGGTGTTGTCCCTTCTGCTGAGCATTCCAACCATTTAAAGCTGCACAATGTTCAAAGTAGACTGTGTACTCTCTCCACGGGGTAGTCCATCGTACGTCGCTACTGTCACATACGGCCTCTGGAAAGGCTGCGTCGCGGTCATGGAACTGGCCTTGGCCCCACGGAGCTCTTCAGTGGTACAGTCGGTAGGCGACCCTTCATTGACCTCAGCTCACGGCCAGATCGCATAACTCCGGTCCCCCTGCCTTTACTCGGGCATTTGGAAAGGCCTGTTAACACCTCCTCGGTCAGACCCGGTATAAATTGTCATTTAGAGCTGAAGATTTTCAGTTGCCTCAGCGAGGAACACGACTTCCAATAGCTCGGCCACCGTACCATCTCCGGCCCGGCCGCGCTCTGGTCTCCAAACGGCCCGGCCGCGGTCAAATCTCAGCTCATCGTAATCTTCGTCCGGCCATCCACACCTGCCCATCTCCGCCGAGCATTGCTGCTCGAAGTGATCAGGACCGCGGGCAGACTGCCTAGGTGTTGTGATTTGTTGCATCTTGGTTGTCTCTGGACTCTGCGCTCTTCACTGACTGCAAGTTGACTCGCTCCAAGGCCAATGGGAATAGTCACTACACTTCAACATAGTCATTCCACGTCCCGCGGCCCCTTGTGCGATGACCAGCGCTCTCGTCGGGACGGATAACCCAACACACGTTACTTTGGTTCCAGTAGCGCTTTTCGGTAGGCCACGGTCCCACCTGGTCACGGTCCTTAAGTGTTGCGGCCCAGCTGGTCCTCCTAAGGTCGACAGTTAGCCGCGGCTCTCAGCGGTCTCCGGTCGTCTCGGCAGGCCTTGCAGCCCAGTAGCGGTTTCGTCGCGGTCTCCGGCCCTCTCAGTCGGTCCCGTCTCGCAGAGAAAATGATGCCCTCAGCGCCACCGCCAACTTCTGCAAGATTGACCAGCCGCTGGCTCCAAGCCCTTCACTAGCCCTGACTTGCGGTTCAGTCCTTGGCTCTCTGCGGCCTTCTCGTCAAGTTGTACCGTTCGTGCGGCCCCGACCCCCATCGGCCGCAACGGTTATCTCTACCTGAAGGAAACCGTCAAAATAACAGCCACACCCTGCCGCTATGTTCACGGCCCTCGGCGTGCTTCTCACACATGCCCAGTGGTGTGACGCAAACGTCCTACCGGCTCCAAGCGCAGGATGTCCGCTCAGTTGGCTGCAGCGCTGCTACTAGCCGTCTGCGTCTTCTGTTCTCTGTCCTCGTGTCACTCTCTGCAATCCTTCCCCGACGGCACTGCGCCTGTTTATATAGGATGGCGACTGGGGTGACCCAGTCGTTTGGGCTCGTCTGGCCACCCACGGCAGGCAGTCTAGTGAAGCAAACTTACCTCGCATGGTGGACTCGTCTTGCCGGCAGGTTGTCTGATCAGCTAAAAATAGATACTCTGGCTCGGCAGTGTGTAGCGTGTAGTAGATGCACGGCGATTTCGTAACAATTTTATAAAATAGTCACCATCTGTGAGTAAGTTGTCTAGCTTGTGTTGTCTGGTCTCCCGTGTTGGCCTTCAATATCCCATGAACACCACAGACTGCATTCAGCTTCACCCTGTCACAAAGCTCTGTCAAACAATCTTTTGGATTAAAATAGTGACCCGTGGAGCCTTAAAGATGACAGTTTGAACTTGTCCTCGCCATCATTCCCGCAACGCAGGACGTGTTCTTTCCTCCACAGCACTGGCACGTCCAGGTCTAAACCTCTCCAGCTGGTTGCTCAGTCTCGAACTGTGGGAAGACTCCTTTTACTTGCCAAACTTCATCTTTATCAAGATTTGGCTTTCTGAACCGTACAGGTGATGACGGTATAAATGCCACTCATCCTGGTCGTTTTACAGGCGAAAGAAGCTTAAACCTAGTCGGACCATTTTAAAGCACATACAAACAAGCTGTAAATGACATAGGTGCAAGAAAATCGACGACTATGACAGCCTTCTTTGACATCATTAACTATGAAAGAGTCCTGGATATCAGCGGATCGACCAAGAAGGATACTTTGATATCATTATTTTTTATGACTCGTGGACATAACAAGCCATGACATCATCAATATAGCAGATTCTTGATTATTATTATCTGTACCAGATACATAGAAATGGATTGATCGACCACAAATAGGACCCCTGCATATCCATGGATGGACGATAGCAGACTCTTGGACAGCAGCAACTCTCACATATTCTTGACATCACCAGATAGTGCAGATTCTCTAAATCCAAGCGTTAAGGTCGACGTTTGTACAGAAATCGTAAACCGTAAACAATTTTTAAAGCAATATAAACGCCAGTTCCCAAATGAATATAAAACAAACATCACATCAATAGCAAATAAAGCTGGTATCATGTAAGTCGAAGAAGTCGATAGTTTTCAGTGATGCACCGGAGACTACCAATGACATCCAATTTAAATTTCAAAATGGTGGTCGAATATAAATATCGTACATTGATTCCAACCGTTTGCCAAGAATCACGATAATATAATAAACAAGAATTGTTTCACAAGAGCCCGTGTAAATGGTAGATGCCACCTGACGCAGCGTTGCGGACAGCTTTGTTGGATGGCTCCCTTGGCTTGAGTGTTTTACTGTGAATTGTCCCTGAAAATGCACCAGAATAGAAGTGTTAAACAATACGTCGAGAGAAAATTCGGTTTTACAAATCGTAAACCAAAACGATTGTTCTAAGTAAACTGGTTCCTCAATTAAAAAAAATACTAATGAAATAAGAAAGTGTATATAGTAAGGAATTAAAACTGTTTTCAATCAGCCGTTTATAATGATGGAGAAAATAATCCAGAGGCATAAATTTAATCAAATCGTGGACGATGCTACTTTATTCGTTTTCGTTATCTACGGTCTTATCTGAAAAATAGGGCAGACGATTCTAGTTCCCCTGGCAAAACATAACAGAAATTTCCTGTGAGGAATGTTCTTGGTTTCAAATACATGTATACAGTTATTTACTTTTTGAGTTTTGGCGTTTATTTGATATTGATAAGCTTTTGTTCTTTCGCTTTCGTACTGACCTATTTATAGACCGTTGTCATACGTCGACGCAGTAAGAAACACGTGATAGATTTTTTTTTTTTTTTTTTTTTGATTGGTGTTTTACGCCGTACTCAAGAATATTTCACTTATACGACGGCGGCCAGCATTATGGTGGGTGGAAACCGGGCCGAGCCCGGGGGAAACCCACGACCATCCGCAGGTTGCTGGCAGACCTTCCCACTTACGGCCGGAGAGGAAGCCAGCATGAGCTGGACTTGAACTCACAGCGACCGCATTGGTGAGAGGCTCCTGGGTCATTACGCTGCGCTAGCGCGCTAACCGACTGAGCCACGGAGGCCCCAACACGTGATAGAAGATAAAAGCTAAAAAAAAACATTAGATAAAGCTTATACAAAGCATTTGTCACATAAACACATGCATGTGTTATTAAGTCACTGAAATTTTAATGGGAAGCAAGTTGTGGGAAATACGATAAAAACTTCCTAACCGAAGATGTAATCTACAACACTTCCACTTGCGCGTACACTCAACAAAGTAATCTGTTAAATTAAAAAGATAGTCTGTTGTCTGAGTGATGCTAAAACATACTGTGTTATATTCAACAGGATATTCTGTTAGCCTAATACAATTTTTATTTGAAAAAATAGAATGTGTGTGTTGTATTTCACAGAACAATCTGCTGCAATAACAGAATACAGACTTCCTGTCAAATTTAACAGATTATTTTTTTAGTAGTTATTATGTTGTTAGAGCGTGTGCCACTCTCATTGACAGTTGTAAAACGCGACCGCGACGTTACGTTTATAAACATAAGCGATGGAAACATAAAATATTCCTAATTCTGAGATTTAGATCCTCGTTTTTGTAGAATTGTAGCACAATGGACAGATTATATCAGGATCAGGAAGGGTCAGCCCTGCCATAATAACCTCAACCGACACTGTAGATAACAAGGACATTACCCACACGGTTCACTCAAAAAATTAATCTTCACAGAAGGTCTGCTGTCTGATTGATGCTAGACTGTATTTTACTGTTATAACACAATGCTCTGTCATATTCAACATAATATCCTGTTCACCTATTGGAATTTTTATGTTGAATTAGTAGAATATATGTGTTATATCTAACAGAATAAAATATTGTAATATCAGAATACAGTCTCGCATCACTCATCACATAAGACTTCCTCTTAAAATTAACAGAGTAATTTTTTGAGTTTTGTGTCTTGTATTGGTGTTAATGGAGGCACTGTTGCTTTGAAAATACCCGACCAGTAACGTTATCAATCGACAGGACTATACTTGTCGGCAGATAATTCGTTGACAAACAATATGGAACTTCATGGTCACCGTGGATATAAGAACAGTTGCAATAATAGAACAAGAACTACCGCTGTCAACGATTTGGATTCTGATTTAATTTATTCGCTTAGAACATTCCTGGCGTCTTTGCATCAGAATTAAAAGCTGTTCACTGCTTTTCTTCTTTCGTCTTAAGTTCTTGCTTTCAAACACTACTTTCTTAGTGTTTATTTTTTGGGGGGAGGAGGGGTTGGTGTTTTGTGTTGAACGTTGTTTTGTGAGTTGGCCTTCCGATTATTTACCAGGGACATCCATTTTGGTTGGGAGCTAGTATATGTCTCCTTTAGTTCCTAGATTAGGGTGGCGAACATCCCTATATACACCGAATAAAAAACTTCTATTTATTCATTTATTTCTTCACAGTATCCACGAATTTACACATTTCACAAAATAAGCCACATACTGAAAACAATACCACACTCAGATACAGAACATAGAATATAGAATATAGTATAACGTGATCTGTTTTCAACTGCTGGTACTCCATATACAAGGGCGTGGCATTTCTACATGCTCAGAACAGCATGTAGCTCACACCATTCTATAGTCAACTGGAAGTGAGTTGTTGAGGTGTTAGCCTTTAAATAGCTAAGACACACGAGCTGTGGGTTGAACCCAAGCATTTTTACATCTCTCGGCTCTCACTTTTTGTGACAATATTGATTTATTTATTTATTTATTTATTTATTTGGTGTTTTACGCTGTACTCAAGAATATTTCACGTATGTCGTATGGCGGCCAGCGCTATGGTGGGTGGAAACCAGGCAGAAACCGGGGAAAACCTACGACCATCCAAAGGTTGTTGCCAGACCACGTACGGCCGGAGGCAAACTGGACTTAAACCCACAGCGACCTCATCGTTCCTCTCGGTCACGGAGGCCCCCTTTTGTGACAATAAACGATGGACGACGCTCGCGTTGCCTTTTGCGCACTTCCGCCAATATAGAGTACATGTCTTTACATCACACATGGCGAAGTTCCTCAAATACGTGCTTCAGGTGACTGGTTTTTGCCGGGCACTCCAGTTTAACTTACCCGGAAAAGAAACCACCGTCGTAAAAGAGATATTTTAGTAAGGCACTGGTTATCTACCAATAAAATCACTAAATTAATATAGTCAACAATATGAACATACATTCCTCGCTGTGTCGTTTCGGTCTCGTCAGAAAGTCTGTCAGGTACCTCATGAAGGTACCACCCTGGACTACATTGTAGTCCATCAATAACCTGAGCGCTTCCAGTTTCCGGCATTCAAATTCAAATTGGCCTGCAAATAATTTCTATGATTCCTGGAGTTTCTGGACCTGGAGTTTCTATTTTGAAAGATCTTGTGAACAAATCAATCTATCCAATCAAAACAATCGAAGGGTTTTAAGAATTGGTTTCCTTGAAATGTTACTAAAGTTCCACAAGGCATTCGCATACCAATCGTCAACCAAAATGGACGTTCAAAGTCAAAAATCAAACAAGGCCAATTCCTAAAACCACATTTAGCACAAACCACCAGAAAACTAAGGAAGTATATATAAGTACGACATTATGACGGAATCATGCAAGGAAAAGCAGTCCACAGTTTTCAATGATGTTGGAAAGATGCAAGGAATCTTGCAGTCGGCGAATAAGACCGGGAAACTTACCACAGTCTTCTCTCTGGTTAATATTTCGGTATCAATTGCCACGAGGAATGGAGATAATGGCGCAACTGGCACCAAGGAGTTTAGTTTTCTGCACTTATTTTAGTTTGGAATCAAGAATAAAAATAATCTGGAAGACATTTTGGTTCATTTCTCTCATTCACGTCGTAACAGTGGTGGTGATCCCAGCAGCAGCTACTTTGCACATTTTCACCGGGCTCTTCCTGAATTCCTCCAATCCACAATAAACTTTCTACACTCCCCTCTGTTTTGGGGAAAGGAATAAATGATATACGTCTGTCCACATCACTGCGAAACGTGATGTCAACGTAAGTTGACAAACGTGTAACGTTTAATGGCCCATTGTTTAATCCATTAATCCAGGCGTCAAAACAGACATGCGTATACGAATGAATATGGTGTAACGTCATGTCGTCAATATTTCAGGCATACTGCGGCGACATTCGTATGTATACAAGCCGTCAACCTTTACGGAAATTCCGAGTCCATAATAACAAGATTCATTTTCAAAACATTCATTTAATACAAACCAAAAGCAATCAGAAAGTATATAATGTAAAAATTTGTGACGGATTAATGCAAAGATCGCAATCAAGTTTTCAGTGATGACGGAAAGACGAGAGAAACGTTAAACGTGGATCTAAATCGGATTTATTTATTTGATTGTTGATACCAGTATCAAAGAAATAACATCTCATATCAAAGCATGACGTGTTTCAACATGAACAAATAAAAATCATATAAAAGTATGATATATATATACTCATAACTTTATCTCCGGATTCTGTGATTATCGTGACCTCATTATACTGCACGGTTTCACCTTCCTCTTTCGGTATCAGACTGAGGTAGCAGCAGGTTTAATGTGCGCAACTTGCATCTTGAAGACGTTGAGCAATTCTCCCATGGCGGAAAGGATTAATTATGAAGTAATTCTCTGCTAACGGGTAAAGATACCAGCTGCGAGTTTAAAAATTCATACTGGCATCCTAAAAGCAGCAGCAAACCAGTTTCCTAAGGCACCCTGGGTTTATGCTACCCCTGAGCTGATTGTGCCATTCAAATTTAGAAACACAGATTTTCTGACAACAACCATCAAGAAACCGGACTGTTTATTTGGGGGAACTGGGTGGAGGTCACTAACTCCTTGAAGTAAAATGGTTTATCCCATGCAACCGCGAACAGCATGTAAAAAATGCACCTGACTGTGTCCCAGAGGCTTATTTATACATTTTTATTTTATTCAATTATCTGATTGGTATTAAACACCTTTAAGTATTTTTTACTCCTGCGAAAGCGGTTTAAGGATGCAGAAGGCTCGAAGTAAGCTGCCACTCGTCCCCAGATATTGAACAAGCCTGACGCAAACACGCAGCCGAACTAGCAAGAGCAGGATTCGAACTTAACGCAGACGTTAGGGCGTGTTCGGCTGTGGCGAGTGGAACGCTTTACGCAAATGAGCCAGCCAAGCTAAAGCTGTCATCAGAGGTAGTCATGCAGCGGAAGCAATAGCGCAATGTGATCTCCTTGATTTCGCTGACGTGGTTGGGATTTTTAGTGCGAACCTTTTTGTTACATTTTACTTTTGAAGCGAGCTTTGGATATCCTACAATTTTGTAATACGTACGTTACTTCCTTATTCAAGGAATGAACAGCCTTGATGGAAGTACCCGAATTTGATCAGCCACAATGATTAACTGCAACTGATCCGTCCGTGAAATTTCTTAACTAAGGTTAACCACGTTGAATCAAGGCAATTTACTTTCGTGCATTTGAAACTGACAATGTACATGTAAAGCGCAATATATTTCATAGTCTCACGTGGTTTAATACAGAACTAAAGGACGGATAAATCCTTGAAAATCAAAGTAACCTGGGTGTTAAAAAAAGGTAAGGATTACGAGCGACAGTACACCAGTCACGTTCTTTCACTCTCGGGATTTGACAAAACATGAAACAAGTTTCAGCAGGTGTATCGCTGCAGAGCAATGTACTAACTATAGTTTGAGTTCTTTCCTGTTCTGAATCTAGTGCTAAGAATACCCATTTCAACGCTTTAAGGTATGACTCGATTCGGGATTTGAAACCCGAATCTACCGTTTATGAAGCAAACGTCCGAACTACTAAACGCCAACACAGCCGGTACAATGTTCGCTTCTCCACTTTTCTAAAGATATTTTCTCTACACAGGGATTTTGTATATATGTCTCATACATACATTAAGTGATCACGTCCTTGTCCTGCTTTAACTTTGCACTTTGGAAGAGCGTAAATCAGAGCGTCTAAAATGATACGTAAATTGACTCTTAGTCAATGACTGAGCATATTAACATGCGCTCGGGACCCAGTTGTATATTGTGGCGATTTTGCTAGAGACAGTATATTATTTCATATAATTGCATGGGTTAGGGGTTAATTTTCTGCCTTGTCCATAACGTAGACACAGGTTTTACCTATAGAATGTAAATTTTTATGGGTTAGACATATCCTTAAATTAAATTAGAATTTTTGTGGAATATTTTGAAATATATATATATTTTTTTTTTTTGTAACATATGGAGACAGGATATTTTGTGGACTCATGAGAGCAAGTTGTTTTTGGCGCCTTAATATAACTTTTGAAGGACACAGTTTCCGTGGACCCCTGTCCTTTCCAACGTAAGAATTTTAATACTTGATGACTTAATTAGAACACCATATTTCACGTATAATACACTGACATGTTGAAGGTGTTTCTCTCCAAGCTTGGTGATCAGATATTGTTTGACTAGGTTGCAAACAACAGTTTTTTTTTTTTAGCGACCTTAAGTTTGGCGAAACATCCGCCATTGTTAATATTTTGAAGTGACAAATTCGAGTAGAGTTTCCATTACTTTTGGAAACATATTCTTGCTGTAACAAACCACGTACGGCATCTTTCCAGTTAAACAAAATTAGTACTCACTGACTGTGGCATGATTTTGGCATAAAACGTCCTTTGTACCAAGTTTAAGACACTAAATCATTTTTTTTTGTGGTTGTTGTTGTTGCTTCGCCGCGCACGATCGTCGTTCACGGTGAACTGCCGCTTGACGAGGTTGTCTACTTTACGACATCCTTTAGTGTTAAACTCATATTGAAGAGTTTCAAAAGGGGTATTAACTTGTATTTGCGAAAGTAAATAGTTTCACTCCACAGGCTCATCTCCTTTCTACCTACAAGGTATTGTTCATCTTTCCATTATTAAGAAAAAAAAACAAAAAAACAAATGTGCCATGACATTAGATACGCATGTACATGTATAGTATTTCTATACACAGATGTTGTTACTTTGGTATTAGCCAATCAGTGCTCTGAGTACCATCCTTGGTACTCATGAATATTTATGAGCGTAGACTATAAATACTGGGCAAATTCCCACTTTTAGTCCCAGATGATCTCGGACCACCGTCGTGTTAACATCTAAATTTCCACCTAGTTAGCTTTCTAAGGCAGGTATTTTACATGTATATAAGCAGTGTAAAGTGGTAGCTAGATAAGTTGTCAGCACTGAAGTGGGATTTCAGCTTTAGAGCATACCTAGAGACAGTGGGACTGCTAGTTCCAAATTGTGACACAAGTGTTCCCAGGCTGTGGGACTGACTTTCCCAGGCTGTGAGACTGATATTCCCAACCATGATTGAGACAGTATATCTCAATAGTTTGTAACTGGGATTTTCTGGACCAAAATTTTATAATTCCCAAGTATGAGCTGAAACATTTATACTGGGAGAATTTGTGCATAAGTGCCCCTGAGCAATAGTGGGACTGGGATTCCCAGTTTCGGCACAGTGAGACGCCGAGTCCCAGAATTTGGAACTCGTTTTCCCAAGTTATTACTGGACCAATTCTGGAACTGTTACTCCCAGAGAAGACCTGAAAGTATTATTTACAGATAATGTCCCCACACATGGCTGACATATTGTCTATATAACACCAGTAGGACATACCACTATCACAGCAGCACTAGGTTTAATACCTCCCTGAGATATCCTTAACACAGTTATCTGAACCATCTGAAGTACAGATGTTGTGCTTGTACACAGTACTGGCACTTTTACATATATATATATTAACATACTCCTGTCACTCTATTTTAATAAAACTGTTGCTGCTGTTTCTTGAACCTTAAAAATCGGACTTTTCTTGGTTATTCGAAGTTCAGAGCTAACTAGTGGTTTTCCCAAACATACTACTGAATGACACGGACTGACCGAGCTGACATTCAAAAGAATCCATAGTAGCGAACGTCTCCAGCAGTATACAGATATTGTTCCAGAGTTCGACACTGGGTGATTCACGCTACCAATATTGTGCTTTCCCCTGTAGTAAATGGTGTGATTTGGAACTGGGATCTCTGTATCATTAAGAAGATATATATATAAAAACAAATCGCTACAATATCAACAATAATGATATCACCGATACCCCATATAACACAAATATACATTACTCATAAATGTGCTAAATGTGTATACATAGTGATCTAAGAATAAAACTCGTATCATACTGGCAAAAGAGAGCATCTTGAAAATTAGTCTTCTAAAATATTTCTTTCCCATGCAGCCCTTCTCAGCGCATTGTAACATTACCTATGTCGTGACGATGACATTTATCCTGACTAAAGGTTTATTCTAGTAAATAAGTAAATCTAATATTGAAAATTATATTTAAATATATACTCTCCATTCATATGTGCCATGTCTATATAAGTTACAAAGATATATTTACATACTTGGAAATTCCAGTATACATTTAGCCGGGCGTTCCTCTGAACCCTAAGGAATACTACACGCCCAGCTTTATACGATACAAAGCTGCCATCAGCAGGTCGTGGTAATAATACTTGTGTGTTCACGTGTCTATACATGAACAATGGGGGAACTGTCGCAGTGAACTGAGCACATAACTTCGTATTTGTCAAGAGGCCAGACACGTATGGAACGACGGCACGATGATCCTTTTCACTGTATAATGATTCACGTCGAAACCTGTTCTTGGCACCAGTATTGATACTCATGTTAGACGCTGACTCATTCGCACCTATCTGGAAAATTCATTTTTACTTTTGGTTTCGTTATTACTGAGTACACCAAATATGTCTACATCTAAAAGTTGACCAGGCCGAGAGTTCCATCACCTCGTGTACGGTTAATGTATAGACTAGTTTACTTAAACTTAGGCCGGGAGTTTAAGACTTAACCCATTTACAACCAGATCAATTAGATAGCCCAGATGTTCAAAACTGCCTTCGTGATTAAGCCTATAGTATTAACTTTAGTCCATATCGTGTTGCCACAAGTTGAGGAAGGGGAGACGAAACTCGTCTGTTAAGGTCTTACAAGTAGATGATAATCGTCAGTCACGTAATCAGGACCAGTCTATTTGAATCTGTTAGCCGGGTGGTTAATGAATTGTCAGTTTCTTCTACATAATGACAGTGTGTTGATGTATCTCAGTCGGGCTGTGATTACACATGTTACTACATGCACCATGTTGATGTATCTTTGTCAGGCATGTCTCTAGTGACACCGTGTAATGTACCTCAGTCGGGTTGTGATTACAGATATACCTAATGATACTGTGTTGATGTATCTCAGTCGGGCTGCGATTACACATGTTCCTAGTGCAGATGTTCCTAGTGACACTGTGTTCATGTATCTCAGTCGGGCTGTCATTACACATGTTCCTACATGCACCATGTTGATGTATCTTTGTCTCGCTGGGACTGCAGATGGTCCTAGTGACACCGTGTGATGTATCTCAGTCCATCTGTAATTACAGATGTGCCTAATGACACTGTGTTGATGTGTCTCAGTAATGCTGTGATTGCACATGTTCCTACATGCACCATGTTGATGTATCTTTGTCGCGTTGGGGCTGCAGATGTTTCTGGTGACACCGTGTTGATGTATCTCAGTCGGGCTGTGATTACACATGTTTCTACATGCACCATGTTGATGTATCTCAGTCGGGCTGTGATTGCACATGTTCCAAATGATAGCATGTTGATGTATCTTTGTCGGGCTGTGATTACAGATGTTTCTAATGACACAGTGTTGGTATATCTCAGTCGAGGGGTGATTGCACATGTTAATACATGAACCATGTTGATGTATCTTTGACGCACTGGGACTGCACATATTCCTAGTGACACCATGTTCGTGTATCTCAGTCGGGCTGTGATTACACATGTTCCTACATGCATCATGTTGATGTATCTTTGTCTCGCTGGGACTGCAGATGTTCCTAGTGACACTGTGTTGATGTATCTCAGTCCATCTGTAATTACAGATGTGCCTAATGACACTGTGTTGATGTATCTCAGTAATGCTGTGATTGCACATGTTCCTACATGCACCATGTTGATGTATCTTTGTAGCGCTGGGACTGCAGATGTTCCTAATGACACCGTGCGATGTATCTCAGTCGGACTGTGATTACAGATGTGCCTAATAACACTGTGTTAATGTATCTCAGTCGGGCTGTGATTACACATGTTCCTACATGCACCATGTTGATGTATCTTTGTCTCGCTGGACTGCACATGTTCCTAGTGACACCGTGTGATGTATCTCAGTCGGACTGTGATTACAGATGTGCCTAATAACACTGTGTTAATGTATCTCAGTCGGGCTGTGATTACACATGTTACTACATGCACCATGTTGATGTATCTTTGTCTCGCTGGGACAGCAGATGTTCCTAGTGACACTGTGTCAATGTAACTCAGTCGGGCCATGATTACACATGTTCCTACATGCACCATGTTGATGTATCTTTGTCTCGCTGGGACTGCAGATGTTCCTAGTGACACTGTGTCAATGTATCTCAGTCGGGCTGTGATTACACATGTTCCTACATGCACCATGTTGATGTATCTTTGTCTCGCTGGGACTGCAGATGTTCCTAGTGACACTGTGTCAATGTATCTCAGTCGGGCTGTGATTGCACATTTTACTACATGCACCATATTGATGTATCTTTGTCCCGCTGGGACTGCAGATGTTCCTAGTGACACCGTGTGATGTATCTCAGTCGGGCTGTGATTCCAGATGTGCCTAATGACACTGTGTTAATGTACCTCGGCCGAGCTGTGATTGCACTTTTCCTAATGATACCGTGTTAATGTATCTCAGTCGGGCTGTGAATACACGTTCCTACATGCACCATGTTGATGTATCTTTATCGCGCTCGGACGGCATTTGTTCCTAGAGACACCGTGTGATGTATCTCAGTAGGGCTGTGTTTACAGGTGTGTCTAATGGCACTGTGTTATTGTAACTCAGTCGGGCTGTGATTGTACATGTTCCTACATGCACCATGTTGATGTATCTTTGTTGCGCTGGGACTGCACATAGTCCTAGTGACACTGTGTTAATGTATCTCCGTCGGGCTGTGAATACACATGTTCCTACATGCACCATGTTGATGTATCTTTATCGCGCTCGGACGGCATATGTTCCTAGTGACACCGTGTGATGTATCTCAGTCGGGCTGTGTTTACAGGTGTGTCTAATGGCACTGTGTTATTGTAACTCAGTCGGGCTGTGATTGTATATGTTTCTACATGCACCATGTTGATGTATCTTTGTTGCGCTGGGACTGCACATGTTCCTAGTGACACCGTGTTGATATACCTCAGTCGGGCTGTGATTGCAGATGTGTCTAAAGACACCGTGTTGGTGTACCTCAGTCAGGCTGTGATTACAGATGTTCTTAATTACACCGTGTTGATATAACTCAGTCGGGCAGTGATTGCAGATGTTTCTAAAGACACCGTGTTGGTGAACTTCAGTCGGGCTGTGATTGCAGATGTTTCTAAAGACACCGTGTTGATGTATCTCAGTCGGGTTGTGATTGCACATACTCATACAGTCTAAGGCATGATGTACATCTGTCTTAGTCGCGCTATGATTTGCAACTGGTCCTAAAGACACCATGGCTGATTTTTTAAACCCACAGGCATTAAATAAATTAACCTTGACACGTTAGTTCTTCCAGAAATACAAAGAGACGTTCACTGAAATTGCCATAATGCACACGTGTTCTAATAAATGCCATATGGCATATGTTGGACACTTCGGTATAAACTGCCCCCTTTGTCGCTAAGTTGGCGTAATGGGTAACAGTTGTGGCCTGTAGAAAGGCAAGAACAGGAAATATGCACTGTTCGCGTAGGTTGTGGATGCCTTTAAGTTAAGTTTAAATGATGGAATAAATTAATTCGTAACTCTCCAAGGGTCAACTCTATGTAACTGACCAGGTTCTCTCGTTGTAGGTAACAAAACTACAACGTTATCTCCCGGATGAACACACTAACCTTGGGTCATCACTGCATTTTTCACCTAATTCTGCTTAGACCTTGGTTCTAAGAGGCGTGAAATTTTCTCCTATGTAAGTACTTATGAGTTAGAATAAAACCCTAACAGAGATAAATTGTCGAGAAGCCGCATTTCTATTTGTCCAATATCACATTGTTTTACTCTTTATGCTGTGGTCTTTTAGTTTGTACGCCTGCATAAACCAGGATTCTGCTTGTGAGGTATGTGTCTCTGAGGCTTTTCCGTGGACTGGTGGTTAGCGTTCTAGCGCCCAACAATAATCCATTAGCACCTCATCAATGCAATCGTCGTACATTTGAGCCCAGCTCATGCTGGCTTCCTCTACGATCGTACGTAAGAAGGTCTGCCAGCAACCTGCACATGTGGTGGGTATTCCCTTCGCTAGATATCTGCGCGGTTTCCTGCCACCATAATGCTGACTTGAAGCGTAGCTGATAATGGCCTTGTGACGGTTTGGGTACAACACAACGTCGCCGATCGGTCTTGCGTACGTGTCAATGCCAATCAATCACGATCAATCAATCAGGCGGTACTGGAAATGGCTGGCGGCCTTCCTGGTACAACCGTCACCATGCAGGATCTAAGAGGTGCAGAGAAGCAAATAAAGAAGAAACAAGTAAATTAAGTGCAATGCATGTATTATTAGTGTACCTGAAAAGTGATGTGAGTGGTATAGGGAATAGGGGTTCTGGCGCACCCTCTCCTTGGGGCCCTCCCCATAACAAATAGAGGCTCCCACCCCCCTTTCCCGGCTTCCCCAGCCAAGGCATACACGCTTATTTACAAGTCTAGCCTACACACACACACATTGATATGAGGCGACCTAGTTAGCATTTAATACATAAGGCGTATAGTCTATATATAGGCCGGCTGTGTTGCACAACAGGGTGATTCAGCTGATTTTCTCCCCAGGATAGGGCCTAAACTTCGGGTTTTCATGAAAAATAAATGTGACAGGCTTTTTTAGCGTGTCTTGTTTGATAATATCCAATATTTTTTTAGGAGGATTGGAGATATTTTGTTTATGCGGAAAAGTCCTTCCAATTTAGCCTATGTTTCGTGGGTCGTGGGATATAGCTCAGTCCGCTGACAGAGGTGGGAAAGGCGCTGTGTGTAAGGGGTGTATTCATATACTACATATATAAGGGGATGTTCGCTAGCTCAAATCCGGATTTGGTCTCCTGTATATGTAGTATATGAATACGTTACCTGCATATGGCGCCGGGCTCTACGCACTTCTAAGGAATTTCTGTAACTTTCGACAGTTTCGGAGGCAGAGAGACCTTACCAAGGGGTGTTGTAGATGGCCCAAAGGTAGTCGAATGTGTCAGCGCCAATTAACCCCCCTAACGGCGGGTCGCTAGCGCAAAAAATCCGGAGCCCGCCGTTAGGGTGGTGGTTAACAGGTTGAGCTATAAACCAGGCCTGCTTTTTTGGACCATGGGTTCGAGCCCCACACTGGGCAGATTTTTTTACCCCCGGGCACCAGGCTAGCCACACACCCGCCCACCCGTCCATCTGGACGGGCAATCCAGCCAAAAGGGGTATTTTTGACGGGCAAAATTTTGAATCAACATTTTTTTTTACGGCTACTCCCAGCCCACAGACCAGTAAACTGTTTCAAAGTGTATTAACATTATATGTATGTATACTAGATTGTGAATATTTTTCTAACATGTAAGTTTTCAAAGTGTATTCATATATGTATTCAGATGACAGAAATGATGTTTGACATGCACTACTGTGTCACTGTGCCAAAAGTTAATTTCTCGACATAGATATGTGACTGATAGTACATGTATTTGAATTGTTTCTTGTTTTGTTTTGTTTCTTGCATTTTACAAAGTTTATTTTACCTACTGTGACTTAGCTGCTCAAATCGTATGGTGATTGGTGACACCACTCTTTTTAGTGAGTTACACTCACAGATTCAGTGGTGATAATTTTGCCCGGTCTCAGTCTCATTTGTAAGATGTATACTGTATTCAGATTTGGTTCCGTTGCATTTTAATGTGAAGTAGTGTAACTGTGAGTGACATGCATCTGCTGTGTCAAATCACCATGCATTTTGATTGTTTTCCTTTTATATGTATTTTTGTGTATTTTATTGTTCACAGTTTATTTATTTCTACCTCCTGATTCACAGCATTCACACTTGAACTGTCAGAATTTCTGTGCCAAATTGCCATTGTTCTCCTTGCATATGTACTGAATTGTGTATTTTACAGTTCAATTTGTTTTTCTACCTCCTCTTTCACACTTGGTTGTCCAAAGCATAACAGATTGTAACCTTACATAGTTTAATATAAAATTGATGTATTCTTTTTAGTGATTCGCACTCAGTGTCAGTCATTGGTGGGAAAAGTGTGATATATTGGGTGCCCCTAAAAACTGTCAATTTCTTGGGGTCCAATAGTAATACATTATTTCCAGTGATATAATAGCAATTAAAGCTATTAAAAGGTCTTGATTTTCAATGATACAGTGGTGATAAAATGTCTCGGCGGCAGACACCCTGCTTATTTACGGGGGCCTCAAGCGGCGGCCCCCAAAACCCCTGCCTTTTGGACGCTCTATTGTCAGATCCTGGCTAATGCCCTGCCCCCGGGGCTCTCGAGACATAGGATGGGGGTTGCCCTGGGCACCTCCCCAGAACATCATTCGGAAAGAGCGTTTTTAAGCTCATGCCGAGCTAGTTTTCGGCCGCGATCTATAAGCTGTTTTTTCGTGCTTTCATCGATCTCTACGGCGTTGAATGCCTTACGAGACTTAGCGCGTATCTCCTGCTTCAGATCAGAGTAGTTCTTAAGCTCCTGAACGACTTGTTTGAACTCTACGTCCGAAATAACACCATCAGATAATGCCGTAGATATCTGCGCACGGATGCTGTTAAGTTTGGCCTCAGCCAACAGCCGTATATCGTTATGTTTCTTGGCCTTTGCGTGAAGTCGGCGGCTAACGAATTTTCCGGCGACATTTAAGACACCGCAAGCTAGGGCCGCAGCTTCCATGGCCAAGACAGCAGGGGTTGAAATTATCATTGTGAGTAGCCCCACGCCTGTAACCCCTAGGCCCAAACCGGCCGTGAGCATGGCTGAATCAAGGGCCTCGGTGGCCAAGACACCACGCCGGTACTTTTTGTACAAGGCCCGGCGGAGATCTCGCTCAGATTTAAGCTGCCTCTGTATTTCGCTGATATACTGCAGGCGATGGGCGTGCGCCACGCTCTCCGGCGGCGCGGTCGGGGCCAAGGGGTTTTCAACCATAATCGTCGGCGCTGTCGGGGCCAAGGGGTGGTCATCCGTAATCGTCGGTGCCGCATCGTCCGGCGGCAAGGGGTTTTCATCCAAGATCGTCGGGTACAGTCGTGCCATATTGTCCATCCTACGAATCAATAACGTCGGTAAACTCTAAATTGTCGTCGGGATTACTAACACGAAAGCGGTGAAGGCTTATAACGCAGTCTAAATAGATTTCATCAAGATTTAAAACGAACCCTGTGACGACTCGTATATCCTCGAGAGAGCTCCAGATGACTGGGTCGCCCTGGGCCTGTAATTTGATCATAAGTCTGAGATCCTTTCCATTGTGCTCTACAGGCCACCTTATTTTCACCCCGGTAATGAAGGTGCAACGGCGACTACCCGCGCCAAGTAGGAGGTCGAAGATAAGTATAGATCCAGGGTTTAGTGGTAGTGCGGACTTAAAATCGGTTTGCGCGGTAAAACGTAAGTTCTCTACACCCGGCGGCGCTACTAGTGCGAAGCGGCCTCTTCTGTCCCAATCTAGAAGACAGCGGCTGGTTGGTATGTACGACACGAAATAGGTTCCGGAGTTGAAAACTTTTTTCACATCGATCACGGTGGCCTGGACCGTCATCGGGGTCACCTTCACATCTATCAACCAATCGGGGTCGCGAGTTCTGGTAAGAATAAAGCGGTCTTCAAAGCGAATTAATGAGAGTTTTTGTTCTTCAATCACCTCAGACGGAGACCAGCGCTCTTGCTCTACAGAGGATCAGACATCTTCAAGGGAAGCAAACGTGGTAGGCTCTGCTTCCCCCCCCCCCTCCCCCCGTAATCTTTTGGCGGTTGTACTTGCCACTTTGAATCTCGAAAGCGTAGATTTTACCTTCCTGGCCTTGAAGTTCGAACTCCGACACATCAGCCAAATCGCTTAAAGACAGGCACGCAGACCTGGGACCGGCTGCGTCCACCATACTCATTGTATTTCTAGTGTAGCACTGAAGTACTAAAAGCGCCACGGTCAAGTGCGTTATATAGTCGGCGCGCAAGGTTTTGTACTGTGGGTTGGGAAATGAAACCGTCTTCCCGCAGTTAATCCCTTCACCAGTCACGGCGATGGCTTTAAGTAGTGTGGAACCTCCACCGAAATCTGAGGTTATTCTCACGTTTTCTGAGGTGCTCAGTTCATCTAAATGCACGAATACTTGTTCGTGTGAGACCAAGTTAGGCAGCGTGTCACTTTCCACAGTCCCCCCCATGGGAGTCATCCCGTCGGAGAACCCTAAGATGGGGGCAAGCTCCACGAGCGATATGGTGGTATTTCTAGGGAGGGTAAGGACTAAGCGGCCCGTGGCTTCATTCAATCCCAGAGAAACCCCATGCGGGCGGAATATGTCCTTGTCCAGCGTACAGACATTGTAGTAGCCCGTCGGCACTTCAACATGTTTGCCATTGCTTGTGCCAATTCTAAGCCAGAATCTCACTCCGGTGGGGATATTCACCCAGGCCGGGTAGAAGGTTATCTCGCGAAGGGCGGTTTTAAGGCGGCCGTCGAGGTTGTTAAGGGCATGAGGCAGCGTGTGCTGTGCCCCATTTAGAATGTCAGTCAATGTGATCAACATCTTAGCCACGATGAACAGCGAGGCTTACAGGTTCAATAGAGAGGCCATTTACAAGGCCGGGGCATTTCACAGTATCCAAACCCACGCAGAGCAGCTCACGATATTTGACATCTACATCGATGAAAAGAAGGCCTTTCCAGTCCAGTTCACAGATGTGTTGGCCAAGTACCGGCTGCTAAGGATAACCGACAATGAAATTGTTCGGGCCTGGAACACCAATCCAATGCAATTCTGGCAGAACCAGGTGAACTTCGCGGTCTGGTGCGCAACCACGGGCTGTGGCGTCTCTGCAAAAGACCATCTTCTCGCCCCCGACCAACGAATAAGGGCCCTGTATTCCATGTGTATTACCAAGTTAGGCGGATCTTGGAAAAGATCCAGGCCTCCCTGCCGCAAGACAGAGCGTGGGCGACATTCAAAAACCCCTACGACGAGAGGGCCTATATATGAGAGGATTTGTAGGGAGTTCCGCGTAGATGCGCACACAGACTGGAGGCGCAGCGGGGTGAATCACGGCCTCGGAGTGGCATATTTCTATATCACGAGAACGGGCTACAGCCCCATTGCCGATGGGACCTTCGTTCCGAGCAGGGTGTCGTTCTCAAGAAAGCCTACAGCGCTCCACGTCGACTGCATCGAGCAGGATGCCGAGGAGGCTTGGGCGGCGTTCATTGTCGACACATCCCAAGGATTCACGCAGCCGGGCGTAGAGCGCCTAAACGATTCCATCCGGACATACGTGTGGGCTATTCTAGGCGCCCAAGCGCAAACAAGGGCGCGTATTCTAGGCACGGGCACAGCCTTTGACGCGCAAAAACAGTTTGCCGCGAACGTTGAAGACGCTATTTCCTCTCCGATCGACTTTCCGTCTGCTATCAAACGCTACCAGGACGTGCTACAGTATGCCGGGAGCGCTGTAGACTTTGTGTATGGCATAGGCCTATATATGGCCCCAGCGACATGCTTCTGCAGATCGGCCATGTGGCGAACTACAACAACAAAATCGTCGTGGCCACAGAGGACCAGAAGATAGGCGCCAATGAGGGTGTGAACGCTAAAGTGCCGCCCACTTTGCACAAGCGCGCACCTTCCCACGGGATCGTTGAGCCACAAGAAAGCGTCCCACCACCCACCGCGCGCGTTCAGCATGTTGCTGCCGCCGGAGGCAATCAAGAACCCCTGTTTCCAAAGCAAAAGAATCACGATGCGGAGAAGACAGCCATCGTCGTCGCTGGGGTTGGTATCGGCTTACTGCTGCTGTGGACTATGCGTTAAATACTTGCGAACAGCCACGAGCAAAAGGCCACCTACTGGGACGACTAGAGCCCAGACATTATCGGCCAGCCACCTAGCCGCTTTCCCGAGAAGGTTCAGTAGCCAGGACACGATACTGCCAATAATACCCGCAATCGCAGCGGTAGCCTTCCCAGCCAGCCTGCCAAGGGCGCGCGCCAGGGACTGGAGATGCTTTTTCACCCATTCTTTAAGACCACGCCCGTCGGATGGAGGTGGCGTTGGCTGGATGCCCCCGCCGGACCCGCCAGTCAGCGCCAATTTTATCGCTAGCCCCAGTGTCGAGATCGCCATCCCCATTGCCGTGAGAATGGAGACCACGGTTATTCCCTGCTCCCGGAAGAGGGTGCGGACGCGCTCGGCCAGAGTGGTATCCTTGTGTAGGATGCGATCGACCGTCTGCTTGATGCGGGGTATTTGCGTGCGCAGGGCTTCGCCCGTTAAAGAGGCTGCTTCGAGCCGGGCCACCCTCTTGTCCTCGAGATTCCCTTTCCGATCTGCCATCCGGCTCCGGGAGAATTCATCAGTGGCCTCCTCCAACTTCTGTTTTTGTTTTCCGATGTCCTTATCGAGACTTGACAGCTTGGCCAAGTTATTCGCGTGTTCGCCTTCCGAGGTCTGCAGTGCCTTGTCAAGCCCTAGAAGTTCTCGCATGGGAAGAGGAGGGTCGTTTATCGTTTCAAGAGCCCGCCCGACCTTACTATCCGTCAAGCTTGTTTCCAGTGTGTGGACAGCATCATCGGCCTTTTTCGCTGCTTGGTTTAAATCCTTCAGCTCCATGGTATCTGCTTGGGCGGCCGCGGCACCGACTTCTGAACTCGCTGTCTCCAGGGCTGCGACTGCTGCCGGATGCAACGATGGCTGGATTGTCTTTCTCCAGTTTTCAAAGCCCAGCCCCAGTTGAATAGCACCACCCCCTCCTTTTTGGTTGGCGATTGATGTGAGGACTCGGGGTCCACCTGTTCGTTTGTGGATGATTTCACATCGCGGTAATCCTTGAGTTGCACTTTCCCTTCTTGGTTAATCTCAAAATTCATGTAAAAGCGTTTGAGACTTTTGGGGGGAGGCCATACATCTCATCCAAGTTTTTGTTATAATCATTAACGGCTTGTGCTAATATCCTTCCTTCTGGGGATTTGAGGAACTCATCATCAAAGCTTTGTTGCTCGGGAACATTATTACCTGCAAAGAGAGGGGTCCGCTCGTCGTCGATGTTGTTCTCCTCTTTGGCATCGTCTTGGGCGTTGTCCTCCCTGGCGTCGTACGCCTGGTTATCAAAGTCATAGTCTGCCATAATCCTCGTATTGAACATTGCAAGGTATGCCTTCAATACAACAATGGATGCATACGGGCGCAGGTTAAACCCTTTCAGAACACTCCGTAAGCCTCGGTGGGTGAAAGGTGTACGGCAGTCCTTGGTCGTCACCAACAACCCGAGTACGATCGACCAGAATCAACAACTCTTGGTTCGCTTCCCCAACCTCGGCGCAAATGACGTCATTGTGCCCAGTACCGTGCGCTTGGCCTTCTCGATCACGATCAATTCATCCGACACGAACGCCACAGTGGTCGGGATTCTCGGACGCGCAGTAGTCAAGAAAACCACGATCAGAATCAGCGGGAATAAGTTAATGTCCATCGACGACTCTGATGTGTTTCATTGCTACGGCGACTTTTGGCTGAACAAAAACGCGGCCTACCAAGGCATCGGCAGCGAAAACATGCTTTAACTTCGAGTCGGAGCGGGGGACGCAACTGATGACGATACTGCAGAAAAGGCCATCGCTAGCGCCTTGGCAGCCGGATCCACATCCCGCTAGACTTTGAGCTAGATAGCCGCCTGCCATTCTACCTGAGTGCCTTGGCCGACCGACTGAAGTGCGAACTGACGTTCAACGATTACGGCCGGGTCATCCAGGCAACAGCCGATGCCGACGCGACTTACACCATCGACAACATCAGCCTGGAGTTCGATATGGTCACCGAAGAGGAGCTCGCTAGACAGATCCGCACCCAATTTGCCGGGGGCGTCCCCGTTCTGTATGATCGCGTCCTCCGCCACCGAAAGTTTGTGAAGAACAAGTCTGATACTCTCTGGAACATAAACCTGAACACGCCCGCGAGAGCAATGAAGGGCGTCTTTATGCTGTTCGAGACTAAAGGAACCCCGTGGAAGAGGAGGTCGGAATCCTTCTACAACCCGAAGATCACCAAAGTAGAAGTCACAATAAAAGGGGTCCCCAATCAGCTGTACAGCCAGGGCAGGCGGGTGTACCAGCAATGGGGCGAGGTCCAGAGGTTCTTCGCCAGTTCACCCCTATGGAAGCGGGACCCTGAGGTGGCCAGGGTCGTTAAAGACTTAAGCCTGGCAGACGTCTCCCTGGAAGCGTTCTTGACGCACATGCACGCCTTCTGGCTTGACCTTCGGCCAAGCGACGATGACGACCTGCATGGCAGTGGGAGGCGCGTTCTGAACGCCAGCGAGGGCCAGCGATACAGGTGACAAAAGAGAGAGAAGATCCCGGGGTGTTGAACATATATCTCTATGTGATCATGGACGCAAAGCTGCACATCCAGATTGGTAGATTCCTTAGCGCACTTTATTGATGACGCCCACTGCGCGATTATCTGTGGGCAGACGAACTGCGGCAAAACAGTCTTCGTGCTGGACCTTCTTGAGGTCCCTTTCCGCGGTTTCTTTCATCACATTGTGATCCTGTGCCCCACTTTTAAGCATAATGAGGCGTACAGCGGCGATGGATACTGTCTGACCCTAAAGTCTATTGTTTTGACCCCGGCGAGCGGCTCAACGACTGTTTGAGAGCTTTCTACAGATTGTTCGAGGGGGAGAACACCCTATACATCATCGATGATTGTAGCGCGTTGGAGGCGATGAAGAAGAAACAAAAAATGCTGTCATTCATGGCTTTCTCGGGCCGTCATGCAAAGCAAAGCGTCTGGGTCCTCACTTAGAAATACAACGTCGTCTTCAAAGACTTTCGCGAGCAGACAAGGTGGGTGGTTTTATTTCACTGCAAAGATCGGCACTCGTTCAACGAATGCCTGGAGGAGAACCACATCACCGAGGCCGAGAGCGAAAAGGCAGAGGTTCGACAGAAGCTCAAGAACAATCTGCATTCTAAGCTCCTGCTAATGACTGATACGCCCGCCACATCTAAGATTATATATTAGACGTAGGCGCCCCTACGTCTAATAGACGTATGAAGCATGGATACCGACGAGCTTATAGACGAGATTTTTGGCGCAGAGGAGGAGCCCGGCCGAAGCCAACAGCACTGCTCATTTGAACACCACTGCTGTCCTAGAAATGAGCCGTATGATCCAGAGGAACATGAGTACAACGAATCCGGAAGGCCCGAAGGAAGCGGAGGGGGTGACAGCGGATTCTACGAATGACGGCCCTTCGAAGAATCCCAAAAAAGTCGCTGCGGGTCGAGCGGGTGCTGCAGCGAGAAAGGCCAAGGCTGAAAAGCTCAAGGACGAGCTTCGCGAGGCGCAAAGACTGCTTTGCTTGGCGCAGCTGATTCCACCAAGAAACAGCCGAAGGAACCAAATTCTACAAAGGAGGGGGAGGCCACAGATTTTGGGAAGGAACCGGATTGTACGAAGGCACACCAAATCCCCCATTGGAGGGCGCCCCTGGCGTTATTAGGCGCTGGCAGCCTTGCAGTGCTAGTGTTGTTACGCATGTGGCGCAGCCGCTATACAGCACATGCACGAGGTGCAGATATTACCCCGCATGCACGAGGTGCAGATATCACGCCGCAAGAGAAGAATCTCCATTTGAATACACGTCGCGACCCTTTCTATATAAGGCAGCATGTCTACTCCACCCAGTGACGGAAAAACGCTAGTCAACGCGGCCTACCACTAGTCCTGGCTACTGGGTACGCTCATCTCGGCCAGATGTTCCTGAAAGGAGTCCTCCCGAAGCTGGACTTAACACCCCGTGACGTCGGCATGGTCATTGCAGATGTAGGCCTGGCCATGTTTTCGAAGGAACTGCTCCTTCCTCCCAATATAATCCAGTAATTTTGGCCTCCATCGCAATGATGATGGGCGGCGCCGTCGTAAACGCTTTGGCCTTAAGCGGGAGCAGCTATATGTTTTCGATGCTGAGGAGTTCCGGTGTCGACGAAGAGAGGAGGCGCCATGACCGCGCTGTAGAGCAGCTCCAAGCCGCCCAGGAAAAATGGGCCCGAACGCGCACTGAGCGCTTGGACTAGATCAACGATGAACTCCGCCGCCGGGGCCACGCTGTCCAAACGTTCCGGGATGTCGACGCTGCAATCCGCGAGTATTCTAAGGTCACGGGCAAAACTCTTACACGCAATGCACGCGACGCGCTGCTGGGCTCAGAGCCTCAGCTCTCCGATTTCTATGTGCCTAGTGAAGATCAAAAACACCGCGAGATGACCGTCATCCTGGGAATGTGTGTGTTTGGGGGTGTGAGTTACGGAATCGCAAAACTCACCAAGTAATCCGAACTGACTGTGCCGGACTCGCCATCGAGCTCCTCGCCGTATGGCAGGCACAATCTTAGTAATGAGGTGGTTCTGCGCGCGCAAATACGCCGCGATGATTAACATCTTTTTCGTCGCAAATCTGTTAGAGGGCTGCTAGAATACCTTGATGACATGGCTAGTAAGGTGTCTGCTCGCCTGGCAAATATCTACTACAGCCCTCGTGGGTACTGGAAGGGCCGCGCGGTCATCCAGAAACTTGCCACTGCGGCTAAAGTCTCCGAAGATGTGGTCCGGGCCTGGCTGAAAAAGCAGGCTATCTGGCAGATATACCTGCCCCGTCCCCGAAAAATACCGAGGCCTATGTTCGATGTTTCGACGCCGAATGACATCCACCAAGCCGTTCTTCTATTTCTACCACATGATCGGCGAGGCCGAAAGCTGTATAAGTACGCACTGACAGTTGTTGATGTCGCTTCTCGCTTTAAGGAGGCGGAACCTCTGTCTAATAAAGATTCCAAAGAAGTCGCTGATGCTCTCTCTCTCGCATTTACAAGCGGGAACCCCTGAGATGGCCAAAGCTTCTCCAAGTTGACCCTGGGCGCGAGTTTATGGGTGCGGTGAGCCAACTGCTGGCCAAACACGATGTCACAGTCCGCCGAGGCCGCGTGGATAACAACCGAGACCAAGGCATAGTGGAGCGTTTCAACCGTACTCTGGATGAGCGGCTCTTTGGACATCAGTACGCCCAGGAGATGCGACTCCCTCCCGAACACCGGTCTACTGAATGGGTGGCTCGGCTACCCTCTGTTGTGGCCGCTCTGAATAACGAGACAACGAGACCGATCGGTAAAAAGCCGAAAGACGCCATCAAGGCAAAAGGGGTGCCCCATAAGCCTTCCTCGACGGTTCCAGGTCGTCCCGTTGGACTTAATGAGCGGAAGATCCCCGAGGGTGTTGGCGTTCGTTATCTCTATCAGCCTCTAGAGATATATCGGCTTGGGCGCTCTGTCACAAAGCCTAATGAGCCCGTGCTGTACTATCTAGACGATACGTCGGATGGCCCGCCACGGGGATTCGTTCGTTAGGACTTGCTTATAGTGCCTCCCGATACTCAGCTTCCCCCGGATGGGGTTCTACGGCGCTAGTAGTTCCACAATGAGGATGTCCATTCCAGCCCATCCTGTGGGCGCCGCATCTCTATGGCCATAAGCCAAGGTGTGAACACCATCTTCCGCGATCCAGCGCTTACTATCGAAGGGGGACAGTGAGACCTTATTCAGGTGCTGTTCGTAGACATGGTGGCGCTCTGATCGCAGCACGTCCATACCGTGACGGAAGATCTTTTTCTCGAAGAGGGCCTCTTTGTACTGCTTATGGCGGATGCGCTTTTCCACAACTCCCTTTTTCACGCCCTTGACCTTCTTAATGTTGCCTCCACCTGCCTCCAGAATGGAGTACATCTTGGGACGCAGACCTATGTATTCGGCGATCGGCCGCCCCGCGCACTCGTCCTTCATTTTCGCCAAGACCTTCATATTTGCTACGCTGAGCAGGGGGTGGTCTTATGGGTAATCTGAGGTGTCGTACTGGTTTACATTCTCAGCCATATCCCTATAAACATCATCAGTCTGAATCTCGAGTAGCAGACTATCCGTGTCGGTGTAGAGGAGCTGGCAGCGCTCTCCGTACTGGGCCTTCATGTGGTTGTAGTAGAAGTCGTATATCAGGTGCTTGGAAAGATCTAGAATGCTCATGCCCACGTAGATAGGTCGGTTTAGGACTAGACGGGTCTTGTGCATCTGAATCGCTGCGAGGTCATCATCAAATATGTTTGCCCGTGCAAAGTTCGGGCAGGCTATCAAGCGTCGGAGCTTGTCGTCTTCTCCAGAGCGTACCTGCTTGACGTCCACACGCTTCCGAAGGTTCTCCATGGTTTTTCCGAAGACCGAGTTGTTCATTAGTTTGTACAGGTCCTTCTCGAATTTACTCGAGGCCGTTTTTCGGAGCTCGGTGTTCATCCTGATATAGGGTTCCATCCAAGGGCTCTGGGTGAATCTCAGGGCCCGGTGAACCTTTTTCAGGCGCATTCCCAGAGATAGATACAGCTGTAGGTTCCGGTAGTGCAGGACGTACCTTTCCTTGTTGCCGAGGTTGGGGACCAGCTTTTCGACCTCGGTATGTGCTTTCTTGCCGAGAAGGCCGTGCTAATAGTCTGACATCCACTCCTGGACCACCAGACGCTCCGGGGCTAATGGGTAGCTGTTATGCGCGTTATGTCGGTCGGCCGGATACTCTAGGTCGACCTCGAGGATGTAACCGGAAGGACTGTCGTGGGGGTGGGTAGCAATCGTTTCACCGAGACGCTGCGCGTCACCTACCCACTGGAAGCCGCCCATTGGAAGGAACTGACTCATAGCCCAGCCATATAGATTATTGGCGTCTAGGTATTGGATGTAGCTGTTTGGGCTTTCGGGGTTGAATCCTTCCACCTGCGGATTATAGGCTTTGGCGTATCGCTTACTTACCGTGGAGATACCTCCTCGCAACCCCTTCTCAATGAAGAGATGTTGGTCGTAGTCGGTCAACAGCTCCAGCTCTACCCCGGTCTTCTTAAACAGCGCATCCCACGAGAGACCTGGGCTCGTAAAGTAGTGAGCAGGGTCCAATCCATACTGCCGTAAACAAGTCTTCCGGAAGGCCTCAAACACATCGGCCAACAGGAGCACGTCTGTGCGGCAGTAAAGGTCTGTGTAGTCTCCCAGATTGGTGCAGTCAAATACCTTCCATACCTGTTGAGCGTGGATGTAGTCCTCATCGCTAATGCCTCCGACTTTGAGCTTACTGTAGAAAGCCTCTTTGGGTGGGAGGCTGGACTCGTCGAAGCGCTCCCAAGAGTCCATTTACTCATAGGGGTAGACACCCTTGCGCATGAGGAACTTACGCTTTTCTTCGGTAGGCTCATACCGGGCTGTGATATGGAAAGCCTCAGGTTTGTTGGCCTCTACCAGATTGTCCAGGGAAGTCGGTAAGAATTGAACGCTCTCGATGAAGCGGAGCTGCCCCAGCGAGAAGGATATGTACTTTTCCGTGTTGTTGGGGATGCAGGAGATGCGGCCCTCCACCTTACATATGGCTTGCATCAGGAGGTGCCCGTCGTAGCCCCGTAGGTTGTGGAAGACTACTGGTATGGCTCTCTTGGGACACAGCCGCAACTTTAGGTTGCATGCGTTATGGGCCGCGCCTCTGTACTTGCCGGTGATATGGCAGTGACCGCGCACAGAATCGGCGCCTAGAGGATTCTCGCAAACGTGGCAGGTTGCGTTGTTGTTGTGGGCCTGCCAGTCCTGGGGAGTCATCCTCATGGCTATAGGGTTTGCGAGAACATTTTGGATTTCCCGCTCTTCCTGCCGGAGAGCTCTGAGGAAGTGTTCCGTCGCGTCAGAGCCTCTGTATTCCACGGGGGTTTTGTGCGGCCGTCGCAACGCACCTCAACATAGCAGTAACCGCAGGGCTCGTGGTGCTGAGTCTTTTGAGTGCTGCTCTCTGTAGGTGACGGCGGGCCAACCCTTTTGGTCAGAGCTTCAAGTCAAGTCGGCATATATGATGAACGGAGCCGGTAGCTGTTTGTGGTGGTTCTGAAAGGTGAACTTGCTTTCCCCCTCCTGGGGCATCTCCACCCTTACCGCCGTCTGGACAATCCCACAGCATTCTGGCTTATGCGCCTCGAGCAGATCCTCCCTTGTGTAACCGTGTAGACACCGCTCACAGAAGTGTTTGCGATTTCGTATCTTACTTTCTTGGAACAGGAGACGATCGAGATCTTTTATCCACGTATAATGGAATTTGCCTGCCTTCCCAATCAGCAGCAGATTGACTCGGGGCGTGTAGCCGGGCTGCTTGCTGAGACGATGCACGATCACACCCTTGTCCCACCCGAACACGTTGATGGCGAGGTCGTTCTTTTCCTCCACTTTAGGGATCTGAGAGATGGGCGTGGGGGCGTCGATCCCCCCAAATTCAAAACCATCATTGGTGGGATACTTTGTTGGTCTCTGAGGGTCCCGGGCGGCTGGAAAAAAGGCAGATCGGAGTGCCCATCGGAGGCAGTCGTCGTCTTTGTTCTTCACATTGATGACTGCTTTCTTGTTACTCACAGCTGCAGGTAGGGGATGTAGGACCCGCCTCTCATTGGCTGATACCTTGCAATGCCAAGCCAGAGTGTTTGCACGCTATTGACAACCCACCCTGACCTTCGCTGTGTCCATTTTCCCAGCGCCTCCTGGATGGTGGGGAAGGCCTTATCTAGAGCCCCGTCAATGTCACCAGCCTCTAAGAGGGCCTCCTGTTTGCTGAGTACTGGGCTGGTATACACTTCACTGCCATCGGTGTTGTGCTTTCGCAGTTGGCCTAGTTGGAACTTAACCCCGTTGAGTGCCAGGATCTCTTCTAGTTTCTGGCGAATAATGGCTCGAATTTCTTCTAAGAAGGCTACTGGGTCCGTCCAAACGCCTTCGGGTACGCCCATCTGCCAGGCCCGTAGGAGATTCCTTATGGCCCAGCCGGTGTTAGTAAATTCTAGTTTCTTTTCACCCTGTATTCCGCCTAGCAATTCATCCAACTCCTCGTTACTGAGGAGGTTCTTGACGTTTTGCTTCAACTCCTCGTTACTCAGGGGGTTCTTGACGTCTTGCTTCAACTCCTCCTTACTTCGGGAGTTCTTGCTGTCTTGCAGCCGCTTCAACTCAGCCACAGCCGTTTTATGCCTGTCGAGGATCCCCTGCAATTTTTCCAAGGCATTGCGGGACCGTGGGTCCTTGGACCGCACACCTAGGAGCGTCTCAAACTCCACCCGTAGTGCTCGCGCTTTTTGATGGTGGTTCATTGTACGCGTCGTATACCTAGTGGTGCTGTTTCTCTAACTCTGAATTTCGGGGCGCCAATATCTGCCTGGTGGTGCTGTTTCTCTAATTGTAAATTTCTATAGCCGCCAGCCGGTTGAACTCGTCCAAGAAAGCCTTGCGCGTCTGCCGCATTTCTCGCATCTGGGCATTATGATATCCACAGGCCATGCAAAGCCGAAGTCGGTTTTTAACGCCCCGACCACAGCTAATACATGGCTGGGTGCCAAGACCCTTCCGCAGACTGGCTAAATGAATCCCGCAATACTCCCCCCAGACAGCTCTTACCACAGAGCTCCGTGCAGCCGATGGGTAGCCACCGGCACTTATTGTAACCCCTTGCATGTTGTATACACAGTTGGTGTAAAAGCATACCTGGTGCAATTGGTATGTCTAATAGAACCCGAGAAGGGGCTGGGGGCCTCTATTTGTTCTGGGGAGGGCCCCAAGGGGAGGGTGCGCCAGAACCCCTATTCCCTACACTACTGATGTGAAATGATGAAAAGGTAAAACGCGCAGGCCGGGTAACGGCCACGTCCTTGGGCGGGCAGATAACCCGACACACGCCCGTTTCGGTTCCACGGTCCCCGGCCACAAGCCTGGGATGTCCGCTCAGTTGACTGCTGTGCTGCTACCAGCCGTCTGCGTCTTCTCTTCTCTGTCTTCGTGTCACTCTCTGCAATCCTTCCCCGACTGCATTACGCCTGTTTATATAGGCTGGCGACGGGGTGACCCAGTCGCTTGGGCTCGTCTGGCCACCCACGGCAGCCAGCCTAGTGAAGGAAACTTACCTCACATAGTGGACTCGTCTTGCCAGCAGGTTTGTATGACCAGCTAAAAATAGACTCAGCTAGTGTGTAGCGTATAGTAGATGCACAGCGATTTCGTAACACTACCCACGCTTCTGACGGCAGGCGTCCACGCCGTAACCTCGGCTGACCTCAGTCGTAGTCCATAAAATTATATGAGTTAATCATAACTCACACGATCATCAGGCCCCAGGCACGATTTGCAAGATCATCACAAATACAACTGCCTTGTAGGAACTGTAGAACTTAAGGTTGGTCACTCAATGAAGCTGGTGGGTTTTCTTCCCATTTCCAGACCCTCCTAACGCGCCTCTCTCGCTGCAGGTGAACCCCTCGACCTCCTACTCTCGCTCGACCGCGGTCCTCAGTTCATTCGGTCTGAACACCGCGCCTTGCATATGCTGATTCAAACTGGATATCTGGGGTCTTTGACCCGCCAGGTTCTTCCAGGTCAGGGCAGGGGAAATCCGTCTGGGTCTGCGCATTTGTCTGTCCAGGCGCCTTGGTACTCTCATTGTTGGTTGTCACATCCGGCAGAAAAGAACCCTGCGGGCTGTCAAGCTCAAGAACAGGCGCTGTTCCAGCATTTGATAGGACGGCCTCCGTGGGTCCTGCAGTCAGTCATGGAGGCTGCAGAAATACATTATAAAACTTGGCTCGTGTATCTCGATGACATAGAGAGGAGGATATTCATAGTGATGCTGACCTGGCTGGAAAAAGTCTTCAACAGGATTAAGGCGGGTGACCTGAAGTTAAAACCCTCCAAATCCACGAAGACAGAAGTGATGCGAGAATGGCCCACACCAGTGAACCAGACTGACGTACGCAGTTTTCTCCGGCTGTGTTGTTACTACAGGTGGTGCGTCAAGAATTTCGCTGAGATCGCAGCCGCACTCCATGCACCAACTCAGAAGGGGAAAACATTCATTTGGGATAAAGTCACAGAAGAAGCGTTTCAAATATTGAAGCGAAAGTTAAGAACTGCTCCTGTTCTGCCCATGCCTGATCACCAACGCCCGTTTATATTGGACACGGATGACAGTTCCTTTGGCATAAGTGCTGTTTTGTCACAGAGGTTCGAGGATGGAGAAAAGGGTAATTGCCTATGCGAGTCGGTCCCCATCGAAGACGGAAAGAACGTACTGTGTTACTCGTCGTGAGTTGCTGGCTGTCGTTTACTTTGTGAAGTACCTACGACACTACTTCCCTGGAAGGAAGTTCGTATTTAGGACGGACCATGCCCTGCTGCGTTGGCTGATACAGTTTCGAGAGCCAGAAGGGCGGCTGCAACGATGGATCCAAACCCTTTCTGCGTATGACTGACGTTCACCATAGGCCTGAACGCAAGTATGGCAATGCTGACGTTCTTAGCCGGAAACCTTGCAGGCAATGCGGACGGGATGGCATCTGCACGGCGACTTTGTACGTTTGATTGGCGCCCAGTCAGCTGAGATGGAGTTTGCACGGGGCAGAAAGATGACCCAGATCTATCAGTCGTGATAGATTGGGTAGCTGCTGGAATAAAACCTGAGTGGGATGAGGTCTGCTTCAAATCCCAAACTGCGAAATCCATGTGGGCCGCTTTCCAGAACTTAGAACCCACGAGCCACTACTTTTACCTCGCTGGGTTGATGTTTCTGGCAGTGTGTTACATCGACTACCCGTTGTAGAAGGGCATTGAAGCAGAAATTCCTGCGTGAGTGCCATGATAGCCCGACAGGTGGGCATCTTGGTGTCAAAAAGACGATACGTAAAATACCTCAAAAGACAAGAACAACGGCATACCATCCTCTGTCTAATTGCCTTATCGAAAGATTTAACCGGACACTCGGGCAAATGCTCGCGAGTATAGCCAGAAACCCTACAGACTGGGATCTGCGCCTTCTACTGGTCCTGATGGAGTAGCGTTTGACAACTCACGAATCAACTGGCTACTCACCGAAGAAAATGATGCTTGCCCGGGAAGTGACTTTGCCGCCACATCTGACACTTGGGGCCCCGCCGCATCAAACAGCTGATCCTGTTGAGTTGGTGGCTTGCTTTGTGATAACCTAGCTTCCATTCAAAAAGATGCTAAGGAAGCCACTGGACGCGAGTTAAAACCGCAAAAGCGAACGTATAACGTGCTAGCTAACCAATGCCTGTCCCCTGTGGGATTTCATGTATTCCTACACACGTCGTTGACACCGAAGGGCCAAAACCGCAAGTTCCAAGACCATTTGACAAGCTCCTTCACTGCAAAAAAAATTACTGTATCGAACAAGCTAATGGGTGTGAGCAAATAGTTCATCTAGACAGGCTGAAACCCTTCTATTTACGTGATGTAACCAGTGACGAATCTTCCTCACAGGAGGAAGGCGACCTCGAATGTGGTGCGACTCCTAAGACTGCTAAAGGCCGCAGACGTTCCTGGAGCGTTACATAACCCGAATGGCATAACACGGAACTGGTATAAACCCCTTTCGTGCAGCGAACGCACTTTTTGGTTTGTCTTCCGGAGGAAGTCCCACTTGCCAGTACCCCGACATCAAATCAAGGGTACTCCAACAGTCTGCTCCTGTGAGAGCGTCTAGTTAGTCGTCAATGCGTGGCAATAGGTATGCATCCCGCTCAGTCACCTTGTTACGTTCCCGGTAGTCGACGCAAAACCTGAGCTTCCCGTCCTTCTTCTTAACAAGAACAGCTGGCGCCGACCAAGGCCCAGACGCAGGCTCGACCACCCCACGCCTGAGCACTTCTTCAATCTGTTGATCAATTTCATCCCGTGCATGGACTGGTGGTCATCTAGGGGGAATGCGTACAGGTGGTGAGTTCCCAGTTTTGATGTGGTGCTCCACCAGTGTCGTGTGGCCCAGGTCATCATCGTCTTTGGCAAAGAGTTCCTGATGCCACATCAGGAGCGCCTCAACTTCGCCACATGGCTCTGGCGTTAACTCATTTCTAGTCTTCGCCACAAGACTCTTCAGATGGCTTGGACAGGCAGTTCCGCTCTTTTTGGCATGCTTGACTTCTTTCATATTTGTAATTCCGTCGCCAGGGTCGATCGTCGATAGCACGCCACACATGGTTCCCGCACGTACCACAGCAGGTTCCGTTGTAGGATTAAGGTCGCGCACAACAACTTTTGCGCTGGATGTAACCCTACATACGGATCGGGCAAGGCAAATCCCCGTCTTTTCACTGAACGCTGGCTCCGCTTCCACTATGAGAACTCCTCTTCCTATAGCATGGCGAACTTTTGCATTTGTTCAAAATGTGAAATGGTAAAGGTTTCAGTAGTGACGACACGGTAACATGTAAATGATCCGACCACCTTGCAGGAGATCCATCTACCACCCATGTTCAGTCGATGGAATATGGAATCCTTGCTTTGCCAGGAAGTCATACAGCAAAATGGCATCCAAGGAAAGTTCAGCCACGAAGATTCTTTGCTTTACCGCTTGGCCATGAATCGTCAACTTGAAGTCCGCCTTGCCTATTAAAGACATACTCGAGCCATCTGCTATGGTAATGGACGTAATCTCGGCGTCCGTCAGAACAGGCTTTCTGGTAGACTGTCGTAAACCTTCTTATTCAACAATGACACCGAGGCCCTGGTGTCCAGGCAACAATCCATCCGTATTGGCCCGACGCAACATCTAAGGAACAGTCCAGCTACGGAAGGTCGCGCTCCCGGTAAAGGTTGTGGTTTGAAACTTGAGGAGGCAGCCCCTCTCTCCCGAGGACAATTTCTTCTGAAGTGCCCCTGGTCACCACAGGTTCAACAGCCAACATTCTTTCTCTTTTCCCTACACCTCAGTCGGGGAAGGATAAGTTTCTCCTTTAGGATCTCCTGGGTAACCTCTATTATCTCCCTGCGTCGTTTAGCTTCCGTGGCCTCATCATCAGTAGCCGGTTCTTGGCCTACACTCTCCTCCACAGTTGCGGCTCTTACCCTGTGTCATAAACGTCGGCGCTGTGCTGACTGAAATACCTCCAACTCGATCGCCGAATATAGTGCCTTGTTCAGCGTCTTGGATGGGTTTGCCAAACCTGAAATTTCAAATCATCCCCTAAGGA